>NC_083314.1:179121603-179444193 GCF_963455315.2 Globicephala melas
TGATCTGAAAAGAAAGATCTCCTAGGGAAAAGGTTGCAGGTAAGGGGATCTGGGGTTTATGAGAAAAGAACCACCTGGAAACCAATTCCCTATGCTAATACAGCCCTTTCCTGGTACAAACAAGGACAGGCCAGGCACACACCGGGTGCAGCTGGACTGCCTACCTAGTGGACTGCTTGGCCAGCATGGCCACATAGGTGACCACAAAGCTCTGAAACTTAGCCCGCTGCTCCTCCCAGCGATCGTCCACCGAGTAGTAGTTGGGCAGGGGCGCTCCAAAGAGGATCTCGCTGCGCAGGAGGGAGCTCTTGAGGTTTTCTGCAGAGAGGCCTTCGTCCACATACCAGTAGAACTCCGGGTGAGTCATGGCCAGCTCTAGGGAGCCTGCAGGGGCACAGGTCAAGGGGTCCAAGGAGCTCAGTGGGTCAGCTCCCAACAACCCTCCAACATCCTGCCTTCCTCAACACCTCACCCCCTTTCTGAGGAAATGGAAAACTGTCCCAGCTTGGGCTACCTCCAACTGTCTCTAATAGAACGGATGGTTTAGAGAAATCACAGCTGTCCAAGGGGAGCAGCCCCCCAGATATGCTCATGCGGCTCCCACTAAGTTTACACCTTCATTTCAGCTTGAACCTCACCTAATTCAAAGGCTCAGTCTCTGCAGTCCTGTAACTCCTTCCCATCCCAGTCCCACCTCCACCTGCTTAGAACCCCGCCCATGTGCCCCTTAAAAGGCAAACCCAAGCCCCGCCTCCACAGCCAACCTCTGGCCCCTCCCCATCCTTTCTCAAGTCCCATCCCTAACGTACTTCAAACTAATGCACCTTGATCTTCCTGCAACCCCAGCCTCTCTCCAGATGCCCAGTTCTCTGTAACCACACCCCACCTTCCCTCTAACCAACCTCACGCCCAAGCCCCACCCCAAGCCTAACTCTGGCCACAGCATAACTCCCAGTCTCCCTCAATCCAGGTGTGCACACAAACCTTCCTTAACTCCCTCAGATCCCATCTTACACCCAACCCCAGCTCCCTGCCCTTCCTCAATGATGGCCCCCAGGCCTGCCCAGCACTCAGCTCCAGCCTGACTCCACCTCACAGCCAACTCCGACCCCATCCTCCGACCAGTCTGTAAAGCACTGAGTCAAGAATCAAGCCTTCCCTTAACCTCCAAGCCCCGCTCCCAGCCTCATTAACCACCCCCTTCCCTTACAAGCCCCACCTACCCTCAGTCCCCACCCCTTACAAGCCCCGCCTCCAGCCTCCTTCAGACCTGGTCCCTACAGGCCCCACCCCACCCACACCCAGGGCTGCTCACCCCGGATGTCGGCCAGGTCCTGGCCCATGCCATCATAGTAAATCTTGCCACCCCTCTCAGTGGGAAAGAAGTAGGTCATGAGCGAGCTGGGTGGGGAGCAGTAAGAGTAGGAGCCGAGCGGCAGGTCTTTCAGCACTTCATGGGGCTTCCAGCAGAACTCCCGGAAGCCCGGGTGGTCCATGATCTTGCGCTCAATCTCGTGGATTGTGACCAGCCTCTCACTCGTGAAAATGTTGCGCTCTGCGTCGCCACGCGCCAGGAAAATGAGCTCGATGCGCCAGTGCGCGTGCGTCTGGGTGTTGGCGCTCACATAGGAGCGTGAGTAGTCCCAGCGCGAGGCGCCGCGGCGGGCACGGCTCTGATTGGCCGCAGCCGCCGTGGGGGGAGGGGCGCTGGGTTGGCGCCGCCCATTCTTGTCCAGTCCCTGGTTCACCTGGGCTTCACTCTGGTTGGCTGCCAGGCTCCCCAGGGGTGGAGTCGCTCGCCGAAGACGCCCGCTCCGATTGGCTGCTGGCTTCTGAGCGGTGGAGGTGTCCCACAGTCCTGGGCCAAGCCGCAGCGCGGCAGGGACCTGGTACGGGGCCCGGGTGGCCGGCCGTGAGCGATTGACTGGATGTAGCTGCTGCAACTGCTCTGTGATGAGGCGTTGCAGCGTCTCAGAAGTGAAGTCGGCCAGGTCGCGCCGGTTGCGGCCCCAGGACCCAAACTGGGATTTGAGCGCCAGCGCGAGGGCGTCGAAACGCTGGGAGGCCTCATGGTTGCGGATCTCAAAGGCATTGTAGGAGATGTCAATGTCCAGCGGCGGGTAGTAGAGGAACATGAAGGCTGAAAGAGCCATGGGGATGCTGCAGCCGAGGAAGAGCACCAGCCCCGCACAGCACGGATTGGTGAAGGCCCAGCCCAGTGTATTCCAAAAGCCTGACGCTGGGGGCCGGGAGGGCAAGGTCCAGTGCCGCCAGCAACACTGCCCCCCTGCCCCAGCTTGGGGCCCCGGCTTCTGGGCCCTCCTAAAGGCCTCACCCGTTGCTTCCTCCTCCTCTTCCTGCGCCTCCTCTAGCCACACATCCTGCAGCAAGGGGTCATCCTCCGGGTCCATAGCCTACAGGAGAGGGAGAGGGTCAGCAGGCTGCAGAGAAGGAGAGGATGGTGCCCAGTAGCTGCAGTCGCCCACCCTGAGCGTTAACCCTGCCCACTCATAACCAAGACAAATACTACAATGGAATTGCATCAAGCAGGCACTTAACTGAATTCAACCACATGTGTACAAAACAGAAAGAAAAATCCTATTATTTGCCCATCACATCTCCCAACTAGATCAGGGCTTTCAAGGTCACAGAAAAAGGAGAATCACAGCCCAGTTGCAAACAGAAGAGAAATTCCTCCCCGTGTAAGGGATATTCGAGGGGAATTTTGAAGATGTATGATTTCCCAATTTTTGCTGCATCCTCTGATTTTAGAACTCAAAGCCAATGTGAGGTGTGACTTTGCTGCAATCACTTTTATTTAACGAGCAACTGTAAAGGCATCCAAAAGTATCAGGGTAGAAGGGAAAGAGCATGCTCTTTGGAGTCAGACCCTAGTTTGCATCCTGAACCTCAGTCTTCATCTGTAAAACAGAGGTGGCCATTCCTGCCTCACATGGCTGTGGGGCGTGTCAAGGGTGGAAGCACGCTCAGTCTGTGGAGTATATTATCACTTGAGCAGATTTCTTTGCTTCTCTCTGGGGACTGTAATGTGCTCAGCCAGTGCCCACGCGGCTCTTCCAGGGCTAGATGCCTGTCATAGTTCCGCTCAATAACTCTCAATAGCTCCCCACCCCCTCTCTGGGACACTGCAGCTGTGGCCACTGTTTGTCGGGCTCAGACCACTTAATATGCAGCTCCAGGGACGTCAAACCTTTAGGCACAGACAGGGGCCGGGCATCTGTCTCCCCAAGACGTGGGCACAAGCAGCAGGAGGGCCTGGCAGGAGAGGGCAGCCTGAGGACTCCAGCAGGGTGGTCCAAAGGCAAGAGGCCTTCCGGCATCCCCGGGCATGGCCCGTCCCCTTGTCCTGCCTGCCCTCTGTTTGGACGGAGAGAGACTCATTATCCAGTTAGAGGCCAGGCAGTGAGAAGGGGAAGCTAATTATGCCAGCGCTGGCTAATTAATGCTGTCTTTCCTATTAACATTCTCTAGAATGCTCCACTTCAATTAGACTGTCTGTCCGGGAAGAGAGGGGGCTCCCCTCAGCCCAAAGAGAGTGAAGGAGAGAGCGCAAGGAGAAGGAGGAAAACAGAGACTGAGAGACAGGACTTGGGAGAGATGCGAGACAGAGAAAGATGAAAACTGGAGAGGGACAGGAGAGTGGAGTTAGGGGACAGAAGAGGAGGGAGGGGGTGCCGAGGGTGGGTAGGAGAGGAAGACCTGAAAGGGAGAGAGGCCTGGAAGGGGTGGGAACTGCTTCTGTAATATTCGAGATTCCTACGGATGCAAACATTTAACTTCCCATTTCTTAGGCCCTAACACAAGCCTGCCGAGGGGACGCTACCTGCACTGAGGCCCAATTTGCTTTAGCAAAAACTTGTGCGAGTGAACCAGAGGCAGCTCAGACTCACCCCATCTCCAAAGGGCAAACCCAGGTCTGCATGTGGAGGTGGGGGATTGGGGGAACCTCCACCCCATTCCCAGCCGCTGAAGGAGGAAACTGATGGTAATACGGTGGAAAGGGACAGGGGCCAATTTTGCATTTTTTTTCTGGGGACTAAGTTCATCCACTGGCCGCCAGCCTCAGCCTGCCTTGCCCAGGGCACAGTTTACAATGTGTTGGTGTGTGAGTGCGTCTAAGACCAGGATTCCGAGTCTTGTCAGTACTCCCTGGGTGATCCCTCTATCCCATTGCTACTCCATCAGGAATGCTACTCCCTTCCCCAGATGTCCAAGTTTAAAACATCTTTCAAGGCCTTGCTCAAGTGTCACCTCTGCCAAGAAGCCTTCCCAGATCTGAACACCCCGCACCCCCCACCCCCAAGCTACTTGTCTAAGCTTCTCACCACACTTTGCGGGACAGGGAGGGAGAGGCAGTGTAGCAGATTGTTAAGGGCCATGGTTTTGGAGGCAGACAGATTTGGGTGCAAATCCCAGCTGTATGACTTAGGGCAGACAGTGTAGCATTTCTGAGCCTCAGTTTTTCCATCTGCAAAACGGGGCTAACAGTACTCACCATCGAGGTTGCTAGATGATATACAGAGCAGGCTGATCACAGTGCCTGGTAGGTATAAGTGCTTAGGAAATGACAGCTACTATTCTTTAACACTCTGCTTCTCCCCAAAGGCTGTGAACTCCTAAAACACCCACGGGGCCCATTGTATTTGCCAAAGATGGCCACAGTATCTCCCACCTCACATGTTCTTCTCATGTTGTGACTTTAAGACTTCTCCCATCAAGAAGTAATGTCTGCATTCCTTGCCTTGAATCTGGGTGGGCTGTGGCCACAGCAGAGTGATGCTCTGTGACTTCTGAGGCTAGCTAAAAAGGGAGATGCCGCTTCCACCTGGCTGTCTCGGGACACTCATCCTTGAACCCCGCCACCATGCTGTGAGGAAGCCCAAATTAGCCCCTGCAGAGAGACCACATGTGGGAGCTCCTGCTGACAACCTGGCTGCCAGCCAGCATCAACCACCAGGCATATGAATGAATGCCTCCTGTGATTCTGGGCCCCCTGCCATCAAGTTTCCCCCAGCCTTCTAGTCTTCCCAGCTGAGGACCAGGTACCGTGGAGTCGAGCTAAGCCACCCTCTCCTGTGCCTGCCCTATCCTAACCCACAGAATCCACGAACATAATATATCAGCTGTCACACATCACTAAGTGTTGGGATAGTTTGCTCCATAGTAACAGTAACTGGACAGTTGCAGTGCAGCCCTGTCGCATATGTATGACTCTGTGCCCTGCAGGCTGTACTTGCTAGATTTAAGTGACCCATTCTGCCTCCCAGTGAGAGCCCCACAGCTCGGTGGACATGAGCTCCAAGGGAGCAGGGACTTGGCTGTCATGTTCCCTGCTGTGTTCCTGTGGCCTAAAATACTCCGGGGAGGGACGTTAGTGCCTAGCAGATATTTGTTAAATGAAGGAAGGAAAGGGAATCTCTGAAGAGGCTGGGTTTGATATTAGGTAGAACTTTCCCCTGGACAGAGGACAGTCAGACACCAAACAGTATAAGCATAGGGCAGAGAGTATGGTTTCTCCTGCCTGGGGTGGGAAGGATCTTGGAGAGGATGAGATGGAAGAGGAGGAAGTGGACCTGATGAGCTGTCTAGCACGCCCCTCCCCGCCTCCACCACCATGCCCGCCTTCTCAGTCTACCCCTGAAAAGGAAAGTTGCCAGGTGGGAAATGACACATGGCTCCAGACCCAGCTCAGCTTCCAGCTGTCTGTGTGGCCCTGGGCGTGTCCCATCCCTTCCTGGTACCCTGTCTCTGCCATCTGGCAGTGGGATGGTGAAAGCCCAGGTCCCTCCAGCTTTGACACCTCCAGACTCTCTGAGAAGCCCTAGTCTGCAGGCCAAGGGGAGGGTGGGTGCAATCTGAGAGATTCCACCAAACCAAGGGATGCCCGGCTGGCAGCTGGGGTCTGACACCAATGCCTCAGCTGGCAACCCCGTCCTCAGCAGCCCCTCCCAGGATGGGCAGCAAATTGCAAATGTGTTTGCCTTTCTCAAATTATGGGAATTGATTAGCTTAGTGAAGAGCTCCAGCTGCACCATGCTGGAGCTCTGCACTAAGCTGATGGTGCCTTCAATACCTCTCATTGACTCAGACAAAGAGCCCAAAATAGGGCTGTGATCACGGGGGACTGTCACCCTGGCCTCGTGATCTCCCCTTAGGGTGCCCCTGCTCAGTGACCGACAGGTTTGCTCTCTCCCTCCATCTCCATCTGTCTCTGACACACACACACACACTCAGAGACAGTCAAAACTCTGGGCCTCCCGGGGGCCCATGAACCAAGGTGGACACACATCCTTGGAACATGGTTTCCCTCCTCTTGAGAAAAGCAAATGAGACAGCAGCCTACAAGAGAAGAGCAGACCCTGAGGAGCCTCAGAAGAAAGAACCTGGCCCAATTTCAAGGGCCAGGCTTGGGGCAACCCAAGGCCACATTTGCAGCATTATCCCAATTTTATAACAGAAAAAAAAATCTACATATATATGCATTAAAAAATCCCATTAATAGGGCTTCCCTGGTGGCGCAGTGGTTGAGAGTCCGCCTGCCGACGCAGTGGACACTGGTTCGTGCCCCAGTCCAGGAGGATCCCACATGCCGCGGAGGACTTCCCGACTTGTGGACTTCCCCATCCACTACGCCTCCGCTTTGGCGGGAGGCGGTATTGTCTCAGACACCCTCAGCCCCTCACGGGGCTCTGCGCCTCTCCAGAAGGCCTCCAAGGGATGTGGCCCCATGCCTGAGCTGCTTGTATCCCTGTTTACAACTTCCCTCCTTCTGACGAAGGGTAACAGAACCCTTCCTTCTTCATTTCCCCATCCCAGCCAAACTATTAAAATGTAATAAAAGAATCGCATTAGCCTTGCAGATTCGGCTTAAAGCACGTATATGTATATATAATTTAATGGTAATTAGGAGCTAATCAGCGTTTTCTTCCCGTCTAGGGGTATTTTGCCTCCCTGGTTCAGCTCTGGTTCTTGGAAACATCTTGGGGTCTTTGATTTTCCTACTCTTGGGCTGAGAGATTTGGGCAGAAATTCAAAATGAGATATTTTGAGTCAAACAGCTCCATTTCCTCCTGATGTGCTGCAGTGGGGACATTGTGCCCTTCTCCACTCTCTGGTTATGGATCTAGCCCTCTGGTGAATTTAGCTCATCAGAGGTGCAGAAGAGAGGAAAGGAAAGACGAGGGCTTCGTCCCTACTAGGCGTCACTGTCCTAAATCCTAATACCCCATCTTCTAAGAGTCTGCCAGCCTCCGTATGCCCCAGCTATGTGCCTGCTATCCAGAATTCCAAATTCTTCTTGGATACCTGAGTACTCCATCTCAGGCCAGGAGGATGCAGATACATTGGAGACATGGTGATAAAACTGGGTCAAGGGGCTTCCCTGGTGGCGCAGTGGTTGAGAGTCCGCCTGCTGATGCAGGGGACACAGGGGACACAGGTTCGTGCCCCGGTCCAGGAAGATGCCACATGCCGCGGAGCGGCTGAGCCCGTGAGCCATGGCCTCTGGGCCTGCACGTCCGGAGCTTGTGCTCCACAACGGGAGAGGCCACAATAGTGAGAGGCCCACGTACCGCAAAAAACAAAACAAAACAAAACTGGGTCAAAATCACACAGATGGGATGAAGCCGGAAACCCAATTAGCTCAATGCAGAAACTGACACCCAGGAAGAGAATCATAACATAATAATTAGCTGTGCACCCACCATGTGCAAGCACCTTCCCTCATATATCAGCCCTGCAAGGGAGGCTTTATAAGCATCCCCATCTTACAGAGTAATAAACAATCAGAGAGGTTAAGGGGCTCTCTTGTGGTCACACAGCTAATAAGGCATGGAACTAGCGTTTGAACCTCAGGTCTACGAAGCCCGAAGCCTATGTTCTTTTCACCATTCCAAGCAGCCTTTGAGTTCCTTGAGAGTTGAGATGTAAATACTCACTGAGGAAACCCACTGCCCTTTAGCAAGCCTGTAGCATCCCCGTAAGACCTGAAAGCACGCAGGTCTCAGCAATTCTGCTTTTAGCAGGTGACAGGAAGCTCAGGGCGTGATGCAAAGGAAGTCTCCACCAGCCTTGGACGCTTGGCTTTCCCTTCAAGGAAAGCATGGACGTGACGGTTAATAGTGTGTGTCAGCTTGACTGGCCCATGGGATGCCAGACATTTGCCCAAACATGATTCTGGATGTGCAGACTGAGCAAAGCAGACGGCCTCCCCTAGTGTGGGTGGGCCTCATCCAATCAGTTGAAGACCTGAATGGAACAAAAAGGCTGAGTAAGAGGGAACGCTTTCTGCTGACTGCCTGAGCTGGAACATTGGTCTTTTCCAATCTTCAGACTCAGACTGAAACATTAGCTCTTCCTGGGTCTCGAGTCTGCTGGCTTTCAGACAGGAACTTACATAATCAGCTCTCCTGAATCTCAGGCCTTTGGACACAGACTGAAGCTACACCATTAGCTCTCCTGGGTCCCAGCTTGCCAGCTGCAGATGTCGGGATGCCTCAACTCTTCTCAATCTCTCTCTCTCTCTCTCTCTCTCTCTCTCTTCTCTGCCTAATCAACATCCTATTGGTTCTGTTTCTCTGGAGGACACCCACTAATATAATTTCCCCAGAGGGAAAGTGGGGGTGAAGCAGGGAGCCCCATCCCAGCAGCTGGATCCTAGGATCCTCCTGGACTCTTCTCTCAAGAAGCCCCAAGTCCTATCCAGAATCTCAGATGAAAATGGCAACAGAGACAGGGAATGCCCTTCAAATCCACAGAGGAAGGAGTGTGGCTGGGTGGCTTTCTGAGCCTTTTCCCCAACAAGAAGACCCTAAATCTATCACCCCCATCCTCCCTGCCCCAGCCCTGAAGAAATCTGGCTTCACAGCCGCAGCTGAAGCAAACACCTGCACCTACTCCCCATTAAACCTCCTGCCCCCTAAGAAATACCATTCTGTCGGCTAAATCTGCCAACAGAAGGCAGGAAGAGGGATGTACACGACCACTTCTCCCCCCAGAGAAAGTCTGGGCTTATTTATTGGGAGCCCAGGTCGGGTGGGAGAGGGAAGGGATCTGGGAGAGGGGCTCTGTGGTGAGCCCGTCCAGGCGCCTCATTTCTCAGAGAAGGGCAGGCTGCGGAGACGGATCACAGGAAGGACGGTTGGCCTCCCCAGGTTGACAGCCGGCCAGGAAACTGTGGGCACTGACTCAGAAGCCCAACAGCTCGATATATATCAGGCAAACCAGCTTTGATCTCATCAATATATCACCCGGGGAACCATCCCAGCCAGCACCAGAGGAACCCAACATTAATGGTCACAACGGCCTAAGCGTCCCCCTTTCTGTGTGTTCTCTCTCTGGTGGGCTCAGTGGAACAGAACTGGTCCCCAAACACTAAGAGGGATGTCAGGTATTAAGAGCACCAGGGCCTGATTTTGGGGGGAAGGGGAGAGACAGCCCTGGGTTCAAACCCTGGCTCTGCCACTAACTGGGTACCTTGGGCAAGTCTCAGTTTCCTGATCTGAAAAATGGGGTGGTGACACCCTGCTAGCTGAGTCACAGCAGCTAGTATGGTCATGATGAGCTTCAAAGATGGGAAGAGCCCCAAACCTGGCCCCTGCTCGTGGCCAGGTCTACCAGTCGGCTGGAGCTGACTTTTCTATTCTCTGCTACATCGGCCCTCACACTTTAATACGGATCAGTCACCAGGTGCACTTGTTAAAAGGCAAACTCCTGGGCCAGACACTAGATCCCATCAATCAGATGCTCAGGGGATGGGGCCCAGGAATCTATTTACACCACCTCCCCAGGTGATTCCTTTGCAGGTACTCCAGGACTATTCTGTGAAAGACCCTGCTGCCCTGGCCACCCTCGCCTATTCCCAGTGGCTTCCTCCAGCAGGTGACCTTGCCTTTGGCCTTCCCCTTGCTGGGGCTCACACTAGCCTCTCCTCAGGCTTGTCCTACCCCCGGCTCTAGGGATGGACTCAGGCTCCTGGATTTCTGGCCAGGGCTCACTCCTCCAAGCACCCCTTTCTTCAGCCATGGGGAGGGGAGAAATGATGCCATTTGGGCCAGGAATAGTACTTTATGTCCAGAGAAAGGACACACACAGGCCATCCAGCTCTGCCACCCAGCTCTTTCTGGTGGGACAGGCAGCGAAAGAAAATAGAAGGCCCTACGGAAGGGGCTTCCCATCCACCGAGCACTGCTGTGTGCCGTCACTGGTGCTTTACTTGTTTACGCCTTGTCTGATCCAGCCTCAGCTCTACAAGGCAGCAGGAGTGGGGCTGGGATCTGAGCCTCTGCAGGCCTGAATCAGAGCCCATCCTTTTAGCCACTGTGCTCCACTGCCCAAGGGAATTCCACTCACTGACCCACTCTTGTCCCCTCCCTCCCCACCTTGTTCCGCCTGCACAACTCAGGCCTCACAGCCCAGACCCATCAGCCCTGCCCGCCAAGCAGTCTTGCATTTCTGAGAAAAAGTCAATAAAAGCTTAAAAGGGGACTTCCCTGGTGGCGCAGTGGTTAAGAATCCGCCTGCCAATGCAGGGGACACGGGTTCAAGCCCTGGTCCGGGAAGATCTCACGTGCCGCGGAGCAACTAAGCCTGTGCACCACAACTACTGAGCCTGCACTCTAGAGCACAAGCCACAACTACTGAGCCCGCGTGCCGCACCTGCTGAAGCCCGTGTGCCTAGAGCCCGTGCTCCGCAACAAGAGAAGCCACTGCAATGAGAAGCCCACGCACCACAACGAAGAGTAGCCTCCGCTCACCGCAACTAGAGAAAGCCCGTGCGCAGCAATGAAGACCCAACACAGCCAAAAGTAAATAAATTAATATTAAAAAAAAAAGCTTAATAAACCCAGCGATACTTACAGAGCCTGTGAAATTCAGCCGGGGCCCCAGACACCCCTCGCCCAAAGGATCAGAAGGTTCCTGAAAATCCTCACTGCATACCTTGGTCAACCTGTCCAGGCCACCCCTTCCCACCACCTCTCCCCCACCCCCAGTCCCAAGTCCTGGCTGCTGCCTGAAATTCGTGGGAGCAGGAGCGCCCACGGGGCCCAGCAGCCGGTCAGCTCCCCAGCCCCCAGACCGCTGGATTAATAAAAAATAAAAAGATCCCCACAAAATACAACCAAAGACAATGGCCATAAAAGCCAAATGGGATTCCTTCCTGGCTGACGAGCTCAGAGCCCTTCTCTCTCTCTGAGACCCAAAACAACTCCCCTTGCATCTCCTCTCCGGCCCCAGCCGGCTCCTCCTGCGAGCTCAAGACCAGGGGCGAGACAGGAGGCGTCAGTGGGGGAGGGTCCTGGGGCAGCAGCAGTGGCCCTGGAGGCTGGGAGTAGGGACCTGCCCTGCCACCAGCCTGCTGTGTTACCTAGAACAAGTCACTTAACATCTCTGGGTGAGTGGTTCCCCATCTGTCAGACCGTGGGTTGGGAGAGATGCTCTGTAAACTCTCCACCTCTGATTGTTAGCTGCTGCCCAAGAGGGGGAGGCAGAGGAAGGGGAGGGGTTCCCCTTCATCCCTATTCAGAAGCTAACATATAACTGGATGGGGGTGGGGACACCTAGGCTGGATCCTGATGTATCATCAAGCCAAGAAGCAGGAACAGCCGAATAAAGTGTGCTGGCTGGGTGCCATCGGCTTCGCTGGGACACAGCAGGTGGTAACCTGCCAGTCCTTAGCTCTGAGGAAAGCTTCGGAGACCACTACCCCTCCTCTCCCCCCACGTACCCAGACCACATCTGTGGGTCTGGGGACGTTCCAAGACTCTTCTTGGCCCCATACCACAAAAGCGAAGCTCGAGGGCTAATTGGAAGCTGAAAGATAGAAAGCAGACACCCGAAGTGCTCAGACACACCGAAGGGCCACCACGACTGGTTTGGGATGGAGCTGTAGAAAAGGGGCTGTATCCCCACCCTCACTGCCCAGAAAGAAAGTGAGAAGGCTTAGGACAGATCTCCCCTTCTGAGAACCTGGGGCTCCCCCAGCCCCTGCTGCCTGGGCTCGTAGAAGGCCAAGGGGGCCAGCCCCAGATGGAAGCAGCTCAGCAAGGAGACGTTGGCGACTGCTGGGGCTCTCGTGTCCCTAAGCCATAGCCTTGATCCTATGCTTGATCCTCTCATCCTGAGGGATTGAATGATGCTTCATCTCTGTAGCAACTTACAGCTTGGAGGTGATTTTCATATAGGTTTTCTAGTCTTAGGAATTATTTCCAATTTGCAAGCAAGAAAACTGAGGCTAAAAGAAGTAAAGGGATTTATTGGAACCTGACTTCTGATGAGCTCAGTACTCGTCTCATTATACTAGGTTTTATTTGAGTCTCACGTGTTGGAAAACTCTCACTAGAGTCTGCCTTCCCATCCCCACTGGTGTGTGCAGGTGTTGCCCCCATCCCCCCGCCCAGCCTCTGCCCCCAGGAGTCATTCTGGCCACAGGAACAACCCTGGCTCCTGGGAAGGGAGGAGAGAAAAAGCACCAGGGGGTGACATCCAACTTCATCATCTTGGTTGGCCGGGTGGAAACGCACCTTCCGTGCCTGCACGGGGAAGTGCTTCCTGGCTACCCTGCTGATTGGCAGTGCAGGTGCGTATAGTTGGGAGGGAGGGGTCAGTCCAGGAGTTGCACTCAGAGCCCTTCCACAGCCGGGGCCAGCAGAGAGGCCCCTGGCAGGGTGGGGAGTCTGACCCTGGCCCTCAGCCCACCCTCCATGATGGCGTAGCTGCCTACAGAGACAGAAACAGAGGGCTGGAGCTCAGCTGCCGGAGCAGAGGGTCCAAGATGAAGATCAGACCCCAAGTAGCACCCCTCCCCAACTCTGCTGCCTTTCCCATGAAATGCTTGGGAGATTCAAGGCCCCAGGAACTCAGAACTGTTGCTCCTGGCCCTGCTTCAGAGGCCAGGAAAGACCCAATGAAGCCACCTGGGCTCCAGAATGTCGGGCCCCTCTGTCCCACCCCCACCCTGCTCTGTGATGCAGTGTTCTCCAAGGCCTCATAGGAGCTGCCCTCAAATCCTCCCACGATGATAGGGCTCAGTCTCCTATTTGCTCATGACCTTGGGCTAGTCTTTCTTCCTTCCCGGGCCTCAGTTTGCCCTTCCGTAAAATGGGAGGGCTGGACTCAATGAGATCTCACGTATTTCCTAGCTCTGTCATTCAGTCCTCAAAAAGCCAGGACACAGAAGTGTGATAACAGAGAAGACGGGGTGGCTTAGGGCTAGGGAAGCAGCTGGGAAGGTGAAGAGGGTTGCAGATTTTTCAGGGTGTTGGGGCTGCAGCCTCCATCAGCTTTGCAGTCTCCTGGGTTCCAATCCCTGCCACGGCCAGGAGCCAGAGGAGCCCGGTGACCAGAGGGCCCTGCACAACGGGGTGGGGATGGGACATGCAGTGAGAGGGCAAGGTTCAAGGATTCAGACTCTGTCTCCCTGACTCTGAGCTGAAGGGTGTTCCGGCGGACAAGAACAGAATCCTTTCCCTTGTCAGTACTTGGTGTCAGTGGTGGCCAAATCCAGGTCCTGGCTGTCAAAGTCTCTCGGTCCCATTCACCAATTCTGCGTTTATGCATTCATTCACTCATTCATTCATCGTCTTCATTCATTCACTTGTTGGTGCTTGCTATATAAAATAAGGACTTTCTGTTAAATCATCATTATCTTAACTTTGTGGTGTCTTGAGCTCCTTTCCTCTGTAAGGCTCCATGAACCTTCACATCCCAGATCTATTCTCATGAGCATTAATGCCCAAGAGTGCCTCTTGGCTGACTCGTCCCTGTTTATCACGAATTTCTGGCTCTGTTACTCTGGGATCATCCACTCAAAGCCTCTGGAAGACCAGGTCACCAAGTCAGGAACCCTTGCAGGGAACATGCAGCAGCTACTAAACTACAAGGCTCTTCGCCAGCCAGCCTCTTCCCAGCTTCTCCGGTTGGAGAAGGGAAGGGGGTTACTTTTCTTCTGGCTGCTGAGAGATCAAAGCCTGATTTCTCTCTAGCTTAGCTGAATGTCTCCCAGGCCTGGGTTGCAGAGAGGAACCAAACCCAGCATCCTGCCTTTGTGAAGTCACAAGATGATATTATAAAACCAGCAAATAATATTTCAAACAGAAAGTTCTCACATACGATCGTGTCCAGAGGTATGCAAGTCCCAGCTGTGTCTACATGGGATGAAAAGGGGAAACTTCTGGATGAAGCCAGAAGAGCCCTGCCAGATGTTGCCCACATCTGGATATCCAAAAAGTGATCTGTTCGGTGGCTTGGTAGTCAAGGAGCCAATGGTCAATCCACGTCACCCTGTCAACCAGGATGCAGACCGAGCCCATACGTACAAATTACCCAGATTACTGAAGGATCCAAAGGGTCGTTTGATTTCAATCATACTCATCTGTAAGGACCCAAATCAAGTTGATATAAAGGCCAAAGCACGAGCCACAGTCATCACACGGTGGTCATGACCGTGCACTGAGGCCAGCTTGCCTGGGTTTGGGTCCTGTCTCCGCGGCTTACTGGCAAGCTGTTCAGTCTGTTTCACATTTCTCATCCTTAAAATGGAACAATAATGGTAACTCTCTCACAGAGCAGGTATGAAGATGCAATAAGATAATACCTATAAAGCCCTAAGCCCAGTGCCTAGCAGGTAGTAAACAGTCAAAATACGTTGGCCACTATGATAATCATCGTTATCATTGGGGTGATCACCCGGCAGACCCTCTCGACTAAGAACACGAGAAATCCTCCAGGACAGTGCAAAGGCCAATACAGTGGGAAGGGGGCGGGGTGAAACACATACTCCTCCCCAAACACCCCAGGAACTCCAGTTTGCCACAGCTGTTCCAACTCCGACCCCATTTAAGCTGCCTTCCTCCGAGACAAGAACACCACATTCTCCTTCATGACAGGAGTGGCTTCCAGCGGGCAGTCACGTCTCCTCTACTAACAAGGTTTGGCAAAGGACGCACCGTCCAGGTGCTAGTATGTGTGTTGGATGCCTCAAGCAGATGGCTGGGTGGAAATGAGCCTTCCCTACCGTACCCCTTCTCCCACCAAGACATCAAGCTGGGGAGGGCACCCGAGTGTACTGCAGGTACCACCCACAGGAAATTCCCTTCTCACTGTGAAATGACCACTGGCCTGGATCATGTTCTCCTGCCCCAGAGGGCACCTGGGTCCCTCTTCTACTTCTGGTGGGGGACCTGGGTGAGCTATTACTTACCATCCATCACCTCTGGTCCAGGTAGGCGGTGCTGGGGCAGGGATGGGAGACTCTGGGGAGCTCTACAAGGACAGAGACTGAGGCTTTCCCACTTCTGCATGTCTGGCGCACAGTGGGGCTGCTTAGGCAGACACTCGTGGGATGGGGGATTAAGGAGAAGGCTTTTTCTGGTAGAGGAGATTTAAGCCTCTGGACACTGTATCCCAGGACAGCATTCCCTAGTTCCAGGGAGTGCTCCCTATAAGAGACCCGGATGGTACCTGCTGGTATCAAAATCCAAGCCAGTCCTTCCCACTGTCACCACTACTTCCTCATTCCCAGTGGTCAAGTTCAAATCTTCCACCCAACGGCCCTTTCCAAACTGCCCAGATTCCCAGTCTAGTTCCCTCAGAGGGAGGAGCAAAGAGAAAGCAGGATGCCAGGACTAAGGGCATCTCTGGGAGTCCCACATGCCTAGCGGGTTCTTTCCCTTGAGTTCAGGGAGAAACATACCCAGACCCTACGCTTCGCTAACGTCCCCCAGGGGCTGGTCCCAGGACCCTGCGCTGGGCTTCTTCCTTCCAGGTTTTGGCAGAGGGTCAGCCTCTGCTGGCACCGATGCCAGCAAGTGTGACGAGGCCTAAAGGTGGGATATAAATAGGCTGCTGCTGCCCATGAGCTCCTCCGTCCCCTTGGCTTTGGTTCCAAACCTTCTCCCTCCTCACCCCCAGAGTAAACCTGCTAGCAGGGGCTCTGCGGGGCTCCACATGCCTCTTTCCTAGCTGTGTGGCCTTGGGCAAGTGAGTCGACCTCTCGAGCCCGGGTCCTTCAATTGCAAAGTGGAATAAGTACACACTCACCTTGCAGGGTCGTTGTGGGGATTACATCAATTAGCCCACGTCAAGCTTCTAGCACTGTGCCTGGAACATGGCAAATGTTCTGTATCTGTTAGTGCTGTTGTTCACAGTGACAAACGGGGGGGACCTGGGCAGGTCAGCAGGGTCAGTCTTGATATCAGAGGGGATGCGGAAGAGAGGGCTTGGCAGTGAAAACCAGCTGCATCTCACCTCTGTGCTTGGAAGGGAAGTGTTAGGTTTACTGCCTGCACCCGTTCAATCCCCTTCACTGGGGCCATGTGGACGCTTCCCACATACTCAAGGAGGCCAGCCTGGCCACATGGCACACCAGCCTGGGATTCTGAGATTCAGGCTCTGCCACCAACATGCTGTGTGATGCTGGGCAACTCACTTGCCCTCTCTGAAGTAACTTCCCCATCTGCGGAGGCCTCTCGCAGCCCTAACCTCTTATGGAGTTAAATTGTTTTTCATAGTCCAGGCATCACAGCGGGACTCCCGTCTGAGCCCACCCCCCCAGGCAGACAGGTCTGGGCTCTCATGGTTGGGGACACAGCCCAAGATGCAGAGGTAAGACACCCAGTTCCAGCCCCAGCCTGGAAGCCTGGAGTATTGATCCTGGGATGGAAAAGTCTGCCCTTTCCCCTTGGCCCAGCCGGCAGATGAATTTACATTCTTTTGAAAACCATCACATAAGTGGGTTTCTTGAAAAAAAAAAAAGTATTGAATAAATGAATGAATGAATGGCAGAAACAATGCAGAGTACTGGGCAAAATAGGGGCTCTTGCTTCATTCAGATGAAAATCTGACCCCAACTTGGCCCCTTTTAGCTGTGTGGCCTTGGGCAGACCTCTTGACTTCTCCGAACCTTGGTTTCCCCTCATATTAAATCCACATGCCATGAGATGGTTGCGAGGTTAAGTGACCCCTTCCATTTACACGTGCAAATGCTTGGTGCCTGGCACATAGTAGGTGCTCAACAAATGACAGCTGTTACTATCAGGATTGTAATTACAAGCCTGCTGCCCCCATTGTGAGGCAGAGGAACCAAGGCCATCAGCCTTGCTTGGTGCCCATTTCCAAAGAGCTCTGACTGCCAGAGACACATGAT
Organism: Globicephala melas; assembly: GCF_963455315.2. Taxonomy (NCBI): domain Eukaryota; kingdom Metazoa; phylum Chordata; class Mammalia; order Artiodactyla; family Delphinidae; genus Globicephala; species Globicephala melas. The sequence goes on from NC_083314.1 coordinate 179,138,768, forward strand.
CTCAGTCCTCCCACCTGTGTACCTTCCAGCTGGCGAGGAACAGAGCGCCGTCTGGCCTCCCAGGGCCAGGCAGGGAGTGAGCTCGTGGGGGAGGCTCTGCCACTTTCCCTGGACCAGTCCTGGCAGCATACTTGCTTCCGGCCTTAGTCGAACAGCTGGAGCGTGAGCAACGCTGTCTTGCCCGTGAAATGCAACTTTTGGAAAACATGCATATTTGTGAGTTGGTGCGTGTTTCTATTTCGGGCCAACCCTGCCCTCTTTACTTATTTTCCCTGGGCTTTGCCTCTGGAACCCAGCTTGCTAGGGTGTTCTGACAGACTTTGACGCTGCTCCAGGCTTCTCTGGCTGGAGACGTGCTCAGGTGTGGGAAGGGTGGGCAAGAGAAGGAAGAGTTCAGATGACAAGCCCTCTTCCTTGGCTAAGAGTGACAGATGATCAGACACCCCTGCCTCACTGTCCAAGCTCTCGGTTTCTCCAACTATAGGTGGGGGAAGAATATAAGAGGTTCGGGTGGGGAGCAATTTCAACGAGGGGGAAGGGAACCAAAGAGGCAAATCACTGAGTTTCAAGCATCATAATGGTCACATCATGATCAATACCAATAACGTCATTATCAACCACTGCTGCCGCCACCACCACCCTTCTGGGGGCACCTGTTTTGTTTTTTTTTTTTTGTGGTACGCGGGCCTCTCACTGTCGTGGCCTCTCCCGTTGCGGAGCACAGGCTCCGGACGCGCAGGCTCAGTGGCCATGGCTCACGCACCCAGCCGCTCCGGGCACATGGGATCCTCCCGGACTGGGGCACGAACCCGCGTCCCCTGCATCGGCAGGCGGACTCTCAACCACTGCGCCACCAGGGAAGCCCCAAAATATATGTATTTTTGTATACATATAAATAGTATATGACCCAGGGAAGCCCTGGGGCACCTATTGTTATGACTGAGAGCGGGCTGGCTGATTACCCTCAGGGAAAGCACCTCATCTTTCAGCATCTCGCTTCGCTCATCGGTAGAGGTGATTTTCGCAGTACCCAGCTCGTGGGGTTGTGAGAAGTGGTTGCTTAGCCAAACGGTAGCGATGAGCGTCTTCCCACCCGGCTGCAGATCCTGGCCAGCTGCCCGTGGACAGCCTACTCGGTAGAGTCTTCGGGACTTGGAGTTGACTGCCAAGCCTCTACCCGCCAGGCATGGTCTCTAAGGCTGCTCTCAGCTAGCCCTTCTCTGTGGTCATTTGCAACCAGCCCAGAGTCTGCCTTAACGGGGGGAAGGGACTCAGACAATTCCATCCGCCTTTGAATGACCAGGTGAGTGGAAGGGGAAATGAGGAGACAAGGGAAACATGTCTAAACTATCAGAGAAAAGGGCTTAAACCATAATTCCAAGATTCCGAGGGTCAGGGGATCCAGGTTTTAGTCTTGACCCTTCCACTCACTCATTCATTCACCAAGCTGCCACCAGCACAACCAGTGGTTCATGCAGAGGATATGCTGACAGCAGCATCAATGCCCCAGTGGAAGTGGTGCTTCAGTGGTGTGACCTCAAGAAAATTACTCGACATCTCTGGTCCTATAAAGGAAATCATCTGAACATCCATTGCTCAGGGGACAGGATGCCTTCACCGGTGGTGGGTGCTCTGAGGAAGGGGAAAGGTACCATAAACTCTGGGGTTAGAATCACAATTTTCAATCCCACCCACACTCAGGAGAAAGGAGACTCGGGAGACTCGGGAGAAAGCCAGTGTCCCACATTATTAGGGCCAAACTGGGACCCTTGAAGGTCACCTCCACCAGCCCTGTCCTTGTACAGATGGGGAAGCCTAAGGCTCAGAGAAGGGAATTTGCCCATGGACACACTGGGAGCCTGTGGCCACGCTGAATCTAGGATCTGCCTCGCCGCTCCCCACTTCCACTCCAGCGTTCCTTCCACTACATCACTCTGTGACTCTTCCTCTCTCAGCTCAGTTTCCCCGATTGCAGAACTGAGGAATCCTGGCCCCTTGGAGAGACTGTGAGGGATCTGTGTCATCTGGCCCTGGAGATTTTCCCGGGGAGGGGGCAGAAGCTCCCCATGGGGAGGAAGGTCAGACTTCCAAAGAGAGACGTATGGGGGCGTGGATTCTGCTGGGGAATGCAGTCAGCTCCCCCTAAGGGTCAGCTGTGGCCGCATTGGAGCAAAGACCGACTGGATCAGACCCCGGCTGCAGGAAAGTTGGGGAGAGAGTGAAGGCAGCTGGGAAAGAGGAATTGGGAAAGACAAAAGGTGTGTGTGTGTGTGTGTGTGTGTGTGTGTGTGTGTGTGTAAGATAAACATGGGGGAGGGAACCAAGCAGGGAAACAAAGAGACAGAAAGTGCGAGCAAAGAATATGCAGAGAGACGGATGTGGACCTTGGCTGCAGGAGCTTTGTCTGAAGTAAGAAAGGGGAGCAGGCATGAGGGTGGTGAGCTGAGAAAAATGGACTCTGAGCCCAATACCAAGATTCTGTAAGGCTGGGGTTCTGTTTGCCGCTTCCACTGGGCCAGGCTACTCCTTCCATTTGGCACATACCCAGGTTCCTGACCAAGTCTGCACTGGGGTGGGGGGAGGGTTTTCTTTGTGACCCGCTGCTTGGCTCAAAGGGTGTGTGTGCATGGGGGAGGGGAGGGCTGAGGCTGAGGGAGGGAGCCTGAGCAGCTCTGTGAGTCACTGGGCATCTCTGTGACCACCCGGAGGGGAGCTCTGAAGTCTGAGGCTCAGTCAGGTGTCCAGAGACAGCAAGACCTGAGGGAAGGTATTGCTCGGCTTGCTGGTGCTTGTGGGAAGATCTGTGTTTGTTCACGTGCGTGTGGATCGTCCCTCCATGTGCCGATTGTGTGGAGTGTGGGTGGATGTATATCACGTGAGTGGACTATGAGTCTGTGGGGATTGTTTGCGGGTCTGTGGTTTGCGGGTAGACCCGTGTCAGTGTGTGCATGGACTGTGGGTCTGTGTGCTCTTGGGTCCGTGGGCACGTGCGCGGGGGTTGTGAGTCTCCAAGGCCGCCTCCAGGTGCTGTCCGCGGAACTGACCTGGGGCGTGGACGGGCGGGCACCTGCGCCCAGTCTCAAGAGGAACCTGGGGCCAACTGTGGAGCAAAGAGGGGCCGAGGAAAGGACGCCTCCTAGGAGGCGCCTTCCTAGCCCAGCTGCGGGCCCCCCAGGGAGTTTGGAAAAGTTCTCCCAGTGGCGGGGTTGCTCCCAGGAGTCGGCGCCACTCGCGCCGAGAGTCTTCCCCACACCCTCAGCGCCACCACTGCTGGCTGCCCACCCCATCTCCACACTCACTAGCGTTCTCAGCAGGGCCCGGAGACCCTCTCGTGCTCAGCTTCCAGAGCCTACCCGGTCCGCCCCAGAGCTCCCGCGCGCCCGGTTGGACCGGTTGCCAGGTTAATTGGGCCCCAGCACTCCGGGAAGGTCCAGTCGAGAACATGAGTGCGCTAAGGTAGAAAGTGGATGGAGAGGAGGTCATTATCTTTTCCAGTCCCCTCCCTGAGCTCCAGCTGGGGTGAGAGACTGATCCCGGGCGGCTTCAGACTGATGCTCAACTTTTCCGGAATCAGTCATCCATCCGCAGGGACTAGCAGGGGACTAGAGGTCGGAAGCCTCGCCGTTTGTGGGCATCAAACAGGCTGGTGCAGACCCAGGCTGCTCGGGCCCCGCGGGGAGTTGGTGAGGAGGGAGCTCGGCCGCGGGGGGCTATAGCTCTGGGCTCTGCGCCCCACCAGCCGGCTTTCCCGGAGGGTCCGAGGCCCGCATCCCGGGCTGGCTGGACAGAGGGAGAACTTCACATACAGAGCCGCGCAGGCCGAGGTGGGGGCGGCGCGGAGGGCTTGCCCCCCTTCCTCCGAGCAATGCATCCCCCTGCCCCGACCCAGATGGCGCCCAGCGGCCGTCGCACTCACCTCGGCTGGCCAACCTGAGCTGGCTGAGCCGCGGGCGCGGGAGGGAGGCGCGCCGTAGGGGGCCGAGGGCTGCGGCCACCCTGCCGTGCGGACTTGTCCCCTCGCGGGAGTCGCAGGGCGAAGCTCTTCGGAGCTGCAGGAGGCCGGCGTTGCCCGCTCCGCTCCAGAGCGCACAGACTGCGCGCAGCCAGCTGTGCGTCTCGCTCCCCAGCGCGCACCGGGAGCTCGCTGCGCCGCCGCCGCCTTTTATTCGCCGCCCGCCTTTGTTTGGGTCCGGGCTCCTACCACGGGGCGTGGGGGTGTGCAGGGCAGACTCTGGGGCCACACCGCCCCCCAGACCCTGGCGCCACCGGCCTCCGCGCCGCCCGGCTTTGAGTCAGTAGCCGGCGAAGGCTGGCGCTCCGCCGCTCCCTGCTGTCTCCAAAGCCCGCCGCCAGGCGCCACGGTGGCCGCCGCACCCCCTACGAGAGCCGCGCTGTGGTATAGCCGGGCTCTCAAAGCCTGCGGGCGGGGACTGCGAGGGGCGCAGCGACCCCTGTGGGTCAGTCCCCGCCTCTGCAAACGGCCCTGACAGGGTCCCCTGCCCCGCCCCCCCCTTTCCTAGATTCCCACCTCTCTCCTAGCCCGCGCTCCTCTCCCCGTCCGCCCGGCCTTGGCAGGTCACCAGCCTCTTGGACACTGGAGGGCATCCTCAGGTCTTCTCCGGAGGGAGCTGCCAAGCCCAGGTTCCTGGCGCCGTCCCTTCCTCCCATCTCCATTCATCTCTCTGGCACCAGAGCCCAGAGGCATGCCAGCGCCTGGGACCGGGCATCCCTCCAGCCTTAGTACACGCTCTGCCTATATCCCTGGTTCGCGGGCCACAAGGAGAAGGGGCCAGGGAGCCAAGGCTATTATTGCCTGGCTCATTTCTCTCCATCAGGAGAGAAAGACTCAGAGGACATTAGCAGTGGTGTCACCCAGGGAGAGCCAAGGGGGATGCCTTGAAAGGGGACCGGTTGCCAGCCCCCAGCAGCCAGATGGAGGGGTTTTACTTATAGAAGCCAGAACGAAGGGAGGCCATTGCTACTGTTGTGTGAGGGGTGAGCCGGGAGTTTACGATACATCCTCAGTGTGTGCTGAGAGCAGAACAGAGGAAATAGAGAGGGGGTCGAAATGCAACCCCTGTCTCTAGGAAGTTCCCAGCTTACAGGGCAGATAGAAACACGGTTGAATTCTAAAATGAAACACCAGGCCCCATACCCACACACGGATGCTCAATCCATGCCGCAGCCTTTCTTTTTAAAAGAGGAAAACTGGGGCTTCCCTGGTGGTTGAGAGTCCACCTGCCGATGCAGGGGGACACGGGTTCATGCCCCGGTCTGGGAAGATCCCACATGCCGCGGAGTGGCTGGGCCCGTGAGCCATGGCTACTGAGCCTGCGCGTCTGGAGCCTGTGCTCTGCAACGGGAGAGGCCACAACAGTGAGAGACCCGCGTACCGCAAAAAAAAAAAAAAAAAAAAAGAGGAAAACTGAGTTGGGAGCACCTCTAACATAGAAGGGCTGAGTGGAGCTTCTGTTTGCTCCTCACCTTCCATCCCTGCTCTGTCTCTCTGGTGTGCAGCCCCTGGGGGCTGTTCCCAGTGGCTGGCTGCAACCAGGACACATGGACGTTTATGATTGTGGATGCACTGAGAGCTCATCTGTGCAGAAGCGAATGGCCCGAGCCGGTGTCCCTACCCTGGCACTCACTCTCTATGTACTCAAGATCGTCATGGGAACGACTGCCAGGCTGGCCAAATCTATCAGGGAACTCCCAGTGGTCCCATCTGGCCTCGAAGACATTAGGGTTTAGGACAGCTCCTGTGTGAAGGGTGCCTCCCTGAGCTGTGAGCGGAGAGAGAGACAGGAGACCTTTCCTGAGAAGTGGAGAGCACGTGTGTGACTGCCCCCAGATCAGAGGCCAAATCTGACATATGCGCACGGAGGAACAGACTCAGCATGGCCCTGCAAACGTCTAGTCTCTCTTGCCACATCCCAGAGGGAGGGCAGAGAACGTGGCACCATGGGAGAGGGTGGGAGGAAGGAGAACCAGGAGAAGATCTGTTTATAAGGGAGACACAAAAGTGTGTTCCCAAGCCCAGCTGAGAGCAAAGGGTTTTCTCTGTGGGCGAATGCCTTACGCTTTTCCATTGGTTTGAAGGCTCTTCCAGGAGCCTCCTCAAGCTCTTCAGGGCTCATTCACTGTTCCTCCCAGTTGGACAAATCCACAGGGAGCGATACTGATGTGCTCCGTGTGTCACCCTCAGCCCATGCCTGGGGACACAGCCCTCACTTCCCTGGGAACTATTTTTAGTGGATTTGGGTCCTAGCTTCATGCCGTCTAGCAGGTCATAGCTGTGGCCCCTCGGCCACACCCTCCTTGGAGTCCTCCCTGGCCTCCTGGGACCTCCAGATGATCTCCAGCGGGGGCTGGGTTTGGTCAGCCCTTGATGTGGGATCTTCTGGGAACAGAAGGTCCAGAGGCAGAGGCCCAGTGGAGTAAAGGAGGAGGTGGGAGTGTGGTACCCAGGAACACTGGAAGCATGCAATTTTCTCAGGCCATCAGCGGGGTTTTAAAAATGCAAATGGAACTAAGCCTTTGAAATACGCCTGCCATAAAGTGGAACTGGTGGTGGCAGCGGAAGCTGGCACCGGTGTGGAAAGTCACAAGAATCCCCCTCCTAGAGCCTCATCCTTGGACTCCCCCCTGCCCTCTACTCCACGTTTTGCCTGCAGGAGAGAATGCCTGTTTACAGGGGCCTGGGAATGCTGGACTCAGAGATCCCTGCCCAACCTCGGGGCCCCTCCCTGAAGCCTTCTTTCCCTCCAGGTGTTAATTAAAGATGACTCCGATAGTCAAATGATCCACCCAACTGCAGGGCTGCCGAGAATGAGATTCTACGTTCCCCTGGCCCCCCACTCTAGTGATGTCTGTTGGAAGTTCTTCCAGGGTCTGATTTAAATGCCTCTTGGTGCCGATAAGCTGCTTCCCCTGTTCCCTGTCTTCACGACTAATTGAAAGGCCTTCTTCTGTAAGAAGTTGGAGCTATAAAGGGCTGCTTTGTCCTTAGCTCTTATCCCTTTATTTCTATTTTCTCTCCAACCATGTCTGAAGCAGAGCCTCTGAGCCCAGCATCTGATTCCACTACTCCCAGTAAAGCCGTATTTCTGTTCCATTCCTTAGCAGCTATGTGACCATGGGAAAGCTCTAAATAAATATTAGCTGCTGCTTTTGCTCCTCCTTCTCCCCCTCCCCCTTCTTCTTCTTGCCTGTTGGGCAAGAGTGACCTACAGGTGACCATAATACCTCTCACTTCTTTGCCCCACCCCTGGCGAGGGGGACTGTGTGCAGATCAAGTCCTCCCACTAAATGTTTAAGCAGCTAAGGGAAAGAGTATATGGTGACGGATGGGGTGTTCATTTTTAACAGTGCAGTAGATTAAGCAATTTCTCCATTATCGCTCCCATCAAGGAATAGAGTAACTATATTTATAGGTGTTTCCTTCTTCAGTCTGCTAACACACTGAGTTTGGTCCCAACACAAAGAGATTAGAGGTTTCCCTCTAATCTCACCTTCTCCAGGATGCCCAGAGGCAAGTGAACTGGGGGGTGTTGTAAAGAGTTCTAGATTTAGGAAACTGAGTTTGATTTTTCTACGTGTTGTTTATTAACTGTATGACCTTGGGCAAGTCACTTCATTTCTCTGAGACTCAGTTTCCTCAACTGCAAAATGGGAGTAATAATGAACTCTGCCTATAATACTCCTGCAATTATCTTTTCAGCTGAGGTGGAGCACAGATTTATAGGTAAAACAGTTAGGTAATTAGTCATATATATAGTTATATATAGTCGGAGAGCCATATGCTAGGTAGAATGAACAATCCCTGTTTCCATGACTTTCAAGATCGATGCTCATCATGTGATATAATGGACGCAAAAGAGCTCAGGAAACTTGCCCAAGTTCATGGTGAATGAATTTCTGACTCCAGGTCGTGTAGCAGGTCAGTGGAATAGTTTGGGTTGGACCCAGGCCTCCTTCAGTCTCGAGCTTCTCCCAAGACAGCGTCTTTCCTCTCCCCAGCCCCGTTCTCCCTGAAGTTCTGTTCAGGAGGTGAGTGTGAGTTTATGGGGGGAAGAGGATAGAGGGGCCAATAATTCAAGAGAAGAAAAAGAGGTCTGGGGAAAGGTGATGGGGCCAGGCTGGGGTGGGGATGCTGCAGACAGGGCCTGGGGGAGGCTGGGCAGGTGGCAGTCCTTCACTCCTGCCTCTCCAGAATTTCGCAAGCAGCAGGCTTTGCACTCCTTTCCCAGCCTTGCCTGCCTCCTCCAAGGAAGCAGGCAACTTATGCCAGAGTGAATACGATCCAAGTTATTAGCTGCCTGCAACAATTAGCCCCAGCGCCTGGGCCGGCTGACACCTCGGCTTGGAAAGAGGGAGCCAATTACAGCATCATCAGTGTTCACGCTGCCACATAATCCTCTCCCAACACGCCGTCGCCTCATTCCCCATCCAGGTTTCTAGAGGGCTTTGCCCGGACTTCAACCTCTGGAGAAGACCAAGCAGAGGCCTTCAAGAGTGAAAGTCAATGAGGGGTTAGACCCCAAGGGGCATTGCACACAGCGGGGCTAAGGCACTAGCAGGGAAGGGCAGGACCCTGCCACAGGTGTGGACAGTGCGGCACTAGCCAGAGGCTGTCTCGTTGTGAGCGAGAAAGTATAACCTCCAGGTTGTGGGTTTTAAGTAGATTCCGTGCGGGTTTATTGTTAGAACTGGCTTGAAAGGGAGAGGTCAGAAATACCCAAAAAGTTCTCCTTTAAATCCCAGCTCAGTCACATACTAGCACTGTGGCTTTGGGAAAATTCTTTCATGTCTCTGAGCTCGTTTCCTTACGTATAAACCTGCCACAGCGGCCACACCTCCCCAAGGAGGGAGATACTGCACAGTAGCACATAGTAGCACAGCCAGTGGCACAGAGGAGCTGGAAATAAATGGCAGCTATTGTGTTCCATATGGAAGGAGCCCTGGAAGGAGAGTCTATGCTTCCTGCGAGTCCCCTGCCCCTGGGCGGGGGAGTGAAAGTGTGGGGCAATGGGGGAGGAGGTAGCTGGGGAGTTAGGACACCCGGATGCTGACCCCAGGTTTGCTACAACTTACAGTGTGATCTCGGTGCCCTTTCCACTCTGGCCTCTTGTTGCAACCTGACAAATGAGAGCATGAGACTAGATGAGCTCTAGAGCCCCTGTAACTATGATCTTCCAAGAGAGTGTGGGTAGAGGGAATGAGTGTAGGGTGGGTAGGAAGCTGTGGGGAGTATGGAATCCCCAGTTCTTCAAGAGGGTGAATGGCAGCAATGGTAAATGTGATGGAACTGCCAAAAGAACATGAAACCAGTTACACAGTTAAGCCTAGAGTCTGTTGGTTCTGCATCAGTAAAAGAAACCACATCCCTTCGATCAACACAGGGAAAAAAAGATCACCGCCTGGTGCAGAGCTTCTGGGAGAGGCTGAGTAGAAGTCCCCAGTGCAGTTCTTATCTTTGGGGATGTTTAGAACGGCTAGTGGCTGACGACATCTTCCAAACACCCGAGCCGTAGCTGAGGCAAGGGCAGAGGGATGAGGACATTTTGGCCCCTTGGAGGTGGTGTGATGCTCAGGGTGAGCAGTGCTGAGGCTCCGGAATAACTCAGTTACACCTGATGGAGGTTTCTGAGCACCCAGTGGGGCTGCGCGAGCATTAGAGGGTGGGGTCATGTATAGGCAGGTGCGCCAGGAATACCTAAGGCTCCGGATGCTCCCGCCTGTGTGTGAGCTCTTTCATGACTCGGCATGGAATGCCAGCCCCATCTTCCCACCCTTTCCTGCCCTTTTATCCCTCTGGCCTCGGCTTCCTGGCACAGGCTGGTCAGCAGCTCCCCCTGCCCCTACCAGCCTGGCTGGGGCCAGCTTTAACACTGACCATCAGGCTCTACCTGGGCCTCTGCAGTGGCAGCAAGAAAGAGCTTTTCTGGCATTTTCCCAGTCAGGAATCTGTGCAGCTCTGATGGGCTGCCCCAGTGCCAGCTCCTATTCTAGCGCCTCCAGTGTGGGCAGGGCAAGGAACATTCCATGCCAGAGAACTCTGTGGCCAGGGTCCTTGAGCTGGAATGAAGGGCTGGTAGACAGGTCATCAGTGCCCAGGCAATTAAAATACATTTTGGGGAGCTTCCCTGGTGGCGCAGTGGTTGAGAGTCCACCTGCCGATGCAGGGGACACGGGTTCGTGCCCCGGTCCGGGAAGATCCCACGTGCCGCGGAGCGGCTGGGCCCGTGAGCCATGGCCGCTGAGCCTGCGTGTCCGGAGCCTGTGCTCCGCAACAGGAGGGGCCACAACACTGAGAGGCCCGCGTACTGCAAAAATAAATAAATAAATACATTTTGGGCACCAAGGGATTCTGCTAACAACATCACCACCAATAATAATGAATGGCTACCATTTATTGAGTACCAGGCCTTGTATGTGCATCACCTCATTTAAACTCACCCCATGAGGTGAGCCCTCTTACCATCGTCATTTCCAGGTGAGGAAAGTGAGGCCCAGAGAATAAGCTCCTTTAGGTCACACAGCAGGTAAGTACTGAAGACTCAACCCTAGGCCGTTTGATTCCATAGCTCAAGTTCTTTACCGCATTCTTATTCTCATCTTACAAATGGAAAACTTGAGAGTTGGGGAGGATAAGGGACTTGGTTAAGGTCACAGAAAGAGGCAGCCATGGAGAGGATTCGAACTAAGATACTACATTTATCTGCTCTACTCTACTGCTCCCCGATGAACTTGGTCCCTGTTAAGATACCACTCTCAGAGACCCCTGCTGTGGCACTTAGGTCTTATCCTAGGTCTAAAACACAACAAAACTCACCTCCCTATTCATCCTTAGGGAGGTCACTGCCTCTCTCTGTGAGTCCCAATCTACCAAAAAAAAAAAAAACAAAACAAAACCCTAAGACAGAGCTTACATTCCAATCTGCGAATTGTTCTGTCTGATGAGATTCTCCCACACAAACTAGAAGGGCTATCCGGCAAAATGGCAAGACAGTTCCCAGGACCCAGGAGGGCAGGGTCATACCTATACCTTCCAGGACAAGATGTGGGGGCCAAGGTCTCTGGTTGTGGACACGTCATGGGATTGGCATCCCTTGATACGAAATGCCACGTCATCTCCTAGCTTCTCCTTTACCACTGGGGAGACTGAGGTCCAGTGCAGTGATCGCAGTGGTGTGGTTGCCTCCTGACAGAACTGTCCTCTTGGCCACCCCTCCAAGGCCTCTGTGTCCTTCACAACACCGCTGGGTCCTCATTTTGCAGCTGGGCACGTCTGGGGACAGCTGTTCTTGCTGGCATCCAGGGCCGCATCTGACAGATGTGGCAGAAGGATGCAGGGGGAATGCGTGAGTGGTCTTAATGGCCACTTGGGGAGTAGACCGGGCCAGGCTGGCATGGCTGGGTGTGTCTGGGGATGCAGTCTGATGGCATGTTCCCTTACTCCCCCCTCCTCCTTTTCCTCCCTGTTTTCTTTCCTATCTCTCCCCCAGCACGCCCAAACTCCCCACCTTTCCTCCTTTACATGTCTTCCTTCCCTTGATAATGGCCACAGTAAACATATATCGAGCACTTACTGTGTGACAAGCCCATACCAAGTGTTTTACAGGCACCATATTCTTTCATCTTCATGATAGCCCTTGGAGAGTAATTATTTCCCTTTTGAGGAAAATATGACTCAGAGAGGTCGGAGTCTGTAAGGCCCAGCTGGCTTCTGAGCCCACATTCTCCTGTCCTTCTGCTCTGCTGGGGACAGTAGCACCTCATCACATGTAGGGCAAGCGGGCCAGATGCAGTGCAACCTGCTGATTGATTGACATTGACTGGACTGATTGGCAAATGCTTTTTTCCTTTTGATTTTCCTTTAAAACTCTAAGCTGATTTCATCTCCCTCCCTGAATTGTGACGTTCTCTGTACCTTCTCATCCTTCTATTCCCAATGTGTATTTGGGCAGCCCAGGGTCAGCCTATGAAGGTCCTGACTCTAGGCCCTGCCCTCTACTGGGCCCTGCCCTCTACTGGGCCTGGTACGGGAGGACTGGGGAAGCCGGGAGAGCTCTCGGGGCTCCCAGGAAGCCCTGATGACACCTGCGACTCCCTGCAGGAGAGTCTGCTGCTCCACGCTTCCCCACTGCCTGCACGACACAGTCCTGGCCCTGAATATGCACTCAAGGCCCTCTCTCCTCAGTGGCCTCTCTCCAACCTGCTCGACTGGCCGTCCAATCCTCCCCCGCAGCAGCCCTGACTTGGTCCTAGCTGAAGAGTTAGCCCCTCATCACTCAAGCACACCAGGCTCCTTTGTGTCTCTCAGCTTTGACTCACATCCCTCCCTCTGCCTGAAACATCACTCATACTCAATGCCGAACTCATCCCTTCCATGATGAGGTCACTCCCAAACCGACCCTCACCCTTTCCCCCAAAGAGTCTTCAACGCTCTCTCTTCTTTGCTCCTAGAACAATTTCACACATCTATTTCTGCATTTGTCACAGTCTGACTTGTTTTCTATATAGAGTGTTGTGTGAGCACGCACGGAGTGCAAGGTTGCGTGAAGACTCCGCAGGGGGGCCGCTTCCCAGGCTGAGGCTGGGGGCAGGCGGGGGCAGATCATGAGAAGCAGCAGAACCTGGAGTTCCGGGACCATCTCTACCGGGACCTGGATGCTGAGCTCAGAAGTCAGAGTCAGACATTCTTCTGCTCATTTTAGAGATGGGACAATTGAGGCTCACTGAAGGAAGGGATGACTTTCCCATGATCACATGGCACTTTGTGGGATAGTTCCATATGACCTAACGGTAGACCCCGGAGTCCCAAAGTCCGGTGGGGTCCCCAAAGTCCCAGTTGTAGGGCTGGGCTGTGGCGCACACTCTTTCTCTGTCACCCAGAGCCTCCCGTTCTCCTTGCTACCTTTATCAGTCAGCTATTCCCACAATAATGCTGCAAAACAAACCACTTCAAAGTCTCAGTGGCATTTTAACCTTAACACTTCTACGTTGCTCACAGGTCTAGACGCGGCTGAGAGCTCTGCTTCGGGTTGTGAGCCCACTCACGTCTGCTCCGTGTGTCATGTTGGGGGCCGTGGCTATCCCGGTTAAGTTCCTTTTCTGGCCATGGCAGGAGTGCAAGCGGGCAAGCACAACCACATAAACACATCTCAAGCCTCTTCTCTCATTATATCTGCTGCCATCCCATTGGCCAGAGCAAGTCACCTGGTCAAGCCCAAGGTCAAGTGGTGAGGAAGTAGACTCATGTAGCCTTGGCAAGGGTGTGAATGTGAAATACTGCTCCAGGAGAGTGAAGGATTGAGGCCAATGATTCAATCCTCTGTGCTGTGCTTGTGCCTCTACCTTTCCTCTTACAGATTCAAATTGATAACCGACTGCCCCCCAAAGCCACGAGACAGGCCCCCCAGCTTCCTTCCTGACAGCCACTAATCACAGAGCCTTCAGCTCACTCTCCACCTTCCCCATCAGCAACTTAGCCATGCTATTTTCAAAATAACAGCAGAGGAGAGATGTAAAGAGAACACTCAGTCTCCACGAGTTGAATGTAAAAGAAGAGTAAAGAGGCATGTGGTTTGTTTAACCTGGAAGAGTGGAGTTATCTCCACCCTCACCTTCCAGCCCCACCCATTGTCCCAAATCTGAAAGGTGAGCTTTAGGGATCCCTCAAAGCTTTGAGTCAAGTTCTCATAGGATCTCTAATCTACGTAGCCTCAGAACCTCTTTTAATTTTTGCCTTCCTGCCTCTGTTCACCACCCTTTTGATAGCTACCCACCGGTTTCCAACAGAGAACGACCATTCCCGTTCAGCCCATGTGATTTCGGTGAGGGCAACGCACACGTGACCCAGGCCTAGGCCAGAGCATCCCATCACCCCGTGGCTACAGTGATTGATTCAGGGACAGACTCACAGCAAATTAAGGCCAATGAGAATTCAGTCCTGGGCTTTCTGTCAAACTGCTGGGCTTGATATGAGGAGTTAGAGGAAGCCAGAAAGAGACTGCTTTTCCTGCAGGACTTGGAACTGCTTTTCCTGCAGGACTTGGAACTTAGAGGATATAGGCTTTGTGTTACCAGCAACCGCAATGCCACCATGTCAATTCCAAGCATAAAGTGTGCCAACATCACCATGAACTGAGCGACAGAGACAGACTTGACTTGAGCTCCTGGATCAAGCTATGCCTGAAGTCCTAAACTGCTTTTGGGTTTTTCAGCTATGAGACCAGGCGGAACAGTTTTTCTGTCACTTACAACTGAAAGCGTCCAAGTAAACTTGGACTCCTTTAATCATAAAATACTGGACATCTAGAGCCAAGGATGCTTCGAATCATCAGTTTGTTGAATCCCAGGGAGTTGAAGTCCTTAGACTTTAAGCATGACTTAGAGGAACATGGAGAGGGTCCCGGAGCTATGGGTGTGGAGAAGGGGAGGAACCAAGGTATCTTTAGGCAACCCCACTGATGCCAGCACATTTGTCCTGTACCAGGAGCTCCTGCAGCACCAGACACTAGACTATAGATTGGCCCGGGCGGGCTGGGTGGAATGAGATGCATAATCCCAGCTTCCTGGTCTCAGCAATGACATCAACTTATAGCCTTTCATGTTTGTGCTCCTACAAGGCACTCTCTCAGCCCTTCATTCAAGGAGAAGATGCGGTCTGAGCTGACCTGGGGCGATGAGAGCAGTGTTGCTAGGACAGGCTGCCGCAGACAAGGGACTGGAGAGCACAAGGGAGGCACAGAGGGAGAGGTAGACAGTGAGGACGCCCCTTGGAAGGGTTGCGTTTGGCCGGCAGAGAAGCCTGCCCCAGACTGGACTCCTCTGTGCCAGGGGCCTGGCCCCAGTGTGCCAGCCTCCAGCGTGGCATCAGTGCCCACTCTTGCTGACTAACCTTTCTGAGCAGATATTTCAGGAAGGGAAATGAAGGCTCACACTCCACTCTGGCTTCCTTACCTGCTGAGACAATTTTCAAAAGTACCAACGGCTGACCTGGCTCCTGGGCTATATCCCTCTGCCAGGGCTGAAGCTGCCACTGGCCCAGCTCACAGGGCCTCCTGCCTGGCCACAGCTCCTGGATCCAGCTTCACTTCCCGTCTGGCCACTGTTCCTTGAGAGCAAATGGCTCTTTTGCTCTGAATGAAGTTTCCTGGGTGTAACAGACCTGGGTTCTAGTTTCACTCTCTCCAGCGACTTGCTTCTTGTGTCTCTTGACAGTAACCTGGAGGCCTCCCCACTAATGATGAGCCTCGCTACACTCTTATGAAACAGGCCTTACCACTCCCGTTCTACAGGCAAAAAACCGAGGTCTGAGAGGTCCTGACTTCACTCATTCAGCAGCACCATTTACCAAATGGATGAGCAGTCTCCTTGCCAGGCACTATACTAGACTCTGAGGACACTAAGGTGACTAAAATAAGGTCCTGACCCATAAGCTGCTCAGTTAGGGTGAGTGAAAGACTTGCTCAAGGTCAGAGAGCGAACTGTCATCCCCTTTGCACACAGTAGGTGCTCAATCAATGCATGAATTGGCTGAAATACCATGTGGGCAACTGACAAGGAGGAATCATGGGCAAAAAGGCAGTAGGATACAAAGGATGCAAGAGGAGAAAGGGAGATGTCCATTTCCAGCCTCGAGACTGGGTTTGCAAACAAAAAATCTATCATATCTGATGCCGTTTGCTAAAGATCAGAATGGAAATGAGGGGTGGCGAATGGTGTGCTTCGCTCCCGCCTGACAAAGCAGCGTGGGGTCTGCAGGGGCTGCACTTGGCAATGAGCTCTGGAGTGGTCCCCAGTTCCCCCCAGTCAGGGCTGCAGAGAGGATGGAAACGGTTCATTCAGCGTGGCATGCTGGTAACACTGGGAACAGGAAGGGAGGATGCAGACATGAGAATGAACGCTTAACTGCCTAGTTAAAATATCCCGAAATGTGCCCAGCCTCACAGATGATAAGAGCAGGTTCTTCCTCTCCTCTGGACCTTGTTTCTCAAAGCGTGGTCCAGGCAGCAGCAGCAGCAACACCTGGGCATGTACTAAAAATGCAGACTCTCAGTCCTATCCTGGACCTACTGAACGCGAAGCTGCATCTTCAGCAAGGTCCGCCACTCTCTCCCAAGGCTGGCCTCATGTTAGAATCAGCAGAGGAGGTTTAGAAAACCCTGATGCCTGCATATACCCTGGGGATTCTGACTTAATTGGTCTGAGCTGTGGCCTGGGCAGCAGGACTTTACTGAGATATAATTGACATCTAACATTGTGTAAGTTTAAGGTGTACAACGTGTTGATTTGACACACTTATACCCTGCAAAGTGATGACCATGGTAGCATTAGCTAACACCTTCATCACAACACATCAATGCCATTTCTTTTCAAGCAGGACTTTCTAATGTCCAGCAGGTGACCCAAATGTCCAGCTGAGGTTGACCATTGCTTTCACTTTACAGAGACATCCCCAACTTGACCTCCTATGCTCTTTGCTGTAACCCTAGGAGCTCAGGAGGGTATGGTTCTCTCCACTTTTCAGAAATGAGGTTATTCTCATTTTTCAACCCAGCAGGAGGGTGTGGAGCAGGGGTTCTCCAAGTGAGGTCCCCAGACCAGCCGCAGCAGCATCCCCTGGGAGTTTATTAGAAAAGTAAATTTCAGGATCCGAACTTTAGGAGTGGGACCCAGAACCTGTGGTTTAACAGGCTTTTCCGGGTGATTCCTACGCGTGCTCAAGTTTGAGAACTGCTGGTATAATGGAGAGAGCCCTGGACTGGGAGAGGAGATCTGGCATCTCCCCCAGCTCTGTGCGTCCTCGGGTTTCCATCTCCACATGTGGAAACCGAGGGGACTGGACCAGATCAGGGCTGCCCCGCCCACACAGTGTTCCCCTGACAGACATTGCTAATCCATCCCAGCACTGCTTCCCACTGAGCCTCGGTTGACCAGAGAGCTTTTCTCAGCACATCCTTCCCCTGCCTCCGCCACCCTCAGGGAGTGCAGCCCTCCCAGGTGGTCAGGGTTGGCACCAAAATTAAACTCTCTTTGCGACCCCAGATGCTCCCTGATCTCTGAGAATGCCTCCACCTCTGTTAATGGCAAGTGTGGGCCTCAGACCTTGGAACTGGTGCTTTTTCTGTCCTCCCCCTTCTCCTCCGCCGGCTCTAAGAAAGCTGTGGAAGCTGGTGCCTCCGCATGGGTCAGAAGGCGGGTGTTGGAAGGCAGGTGACCCGCCCCCAGCTTCATGCCCTGTCACACCTCCACGCTTTGCAGAGTCTTTTGCCACATCTCACGCACTCTTCTTTGCCTCCTCCTCTTCTGGACTTATCTTTGCAGCCACCAAGGCCCAGGTCAAATGTCACCTCCTCAGTGACACCCCCTCCCACCCCCCCGCCCCACGTCTCCAGGTAGGGACAACTGCGCTTCCTTGAAGATGGGTGCACTTCCCACCTGCGTTACGCCTCGGCATTACAATCTGTCTCCCTCCGTGGACTGCAGCTCCTGGAAATCAGGGAGCATCAGGATCCCTAGCACGCAGCCCTGAGCTTGGGAAGGAGAGCTGCTCAAGACAAATGCGACTGAATGAGGCGCCCAGATTCCCAGTGTCGGGGGCAGGGTGTCCGCATGGGTCCAGTGCGCTCCCAGTCACAGTGTCTTCTGTGCCTCATTCTAACCGCATATCGGCCGACTTCCCACCTGCCAATCCTCTGTCACTCAGAGTTGAGCACTGGCCCTGGCACGGTGCTGAGAGGGGCACTGCCCAGCCCGTCCGGCCTGGCTCCTTCCCAGGAAAGTGGGAGGCAGGGAACGAGGCCACAGAGACATCCCCGCGTCTCCAGCAAGGAGCTAATGGGCAGGTTAGTGAGGCGCTGGCTGCAGTCAGATTATTCACCCCAGAGTGCTGGGGAAGTAGGCACCAGGACTGCAGTCACGCCCACACATCAAGGCCAGTTCCAAGGAGGTGGAGAAGCTGCCCTCTCTCTGCTCACCTGCACACCTCCCATCGCTGGGCTCTGTCCCTCTGGGAGGGAGGAGGGGCGAGGTCCATTCAGCCCACACTTACTGAGCACCTACTGTGTGTTCAGCCATGGGAGAGATGCACCGGGGCAGGGCAGTGAAGAGGAGATGCAGCCCCTGCTCTTAAAGAGGGATGAGAAGGGGAGAGACACGGGCATGTACTGAACATGGCCGTATACCGAGTCTTGTGTGAGGGCGACGTGCATTGAACATCCACTGCATACCAAGCCCTGTGTGGGGATTTAACCCTACAACGGTCCTTGCAGGCAGCTTCCTGACCTGGGTTTGCATCCTGTGCCTCCCTGCCCTACAGGGATCCAGCTTTTCCTCTTCCAAGGCCCCGCTCAAATGCCATCTCCCAGGGGAACGCTATGGACATGCCGTCTAGTATGAGGAGCCTTTCCCGCTCTGTCGGCCAGAACTCTTGGTTCTTTCCTCTGCCTGGGGTTATTGACAGCAGGCTGCTGTGTGTTCAGCCCTTCCCGGGGGCCAGAAATGATGCCCAGTACTGCCGTGCATCCTCTCTCAGTCCTCACCACCCAGCTACCAGGTAAGTACTGCTGTTACCCATTGTACAGCCAAGGAAACTGAGGTCCTGAGAGGCTAAGGGACTTGCCCAGCACGGCACAGCCAGCAAGTGACAGAGCCAGAGCCTGACCCTAAGCCCAGCTGTTTCCAAGGCCACTGGATGAATGACCCAGGCCAATTCCTGGGCCCCTGTGCATGGCTGTCCCCGAGGACATCCACTGGCCATTTTAATAAGAGTAAACTGAAGCCTTTGTCCTAATGTGGCTGCCCCTCACCCACTCCCCACCTGGCATGCAGACACCTCTCCCCTGAAGCTCATGGAGACTCAGGATGTCATATTTCCAAACTGAGAAACAGCCTTACGTTTCTGGGGGAGAAAAGACCAATCTGGAGAAGTTGGACATTCCCCTCCTCCCATCCCCCGGGGAATTTGCATATTGCTGTTTCCCATGATGCTCTCCCTCCCACCCCACAAAATAATTGCTGAGCAGATTGCATTGGAAGGAGAATTCCTGAATTATGGAGTCATGATTCTAAATGGCTGTTTATCTGTGTTTTGCTTCATTTCTTAAAAAAAAATTGTTAAAATGTAAGTAAGTAAGTTAAATGCAAAGGCAATGGAAGCTGCATCCGTCACCCCGTGGAGGATGGTGTTGGGCATCACGGGAGGCAGAGACCACGGGAGGCGGTAATGGCGGCCGTCGGCTGCCTGCTGGCTTTCTGGGCCTGCTCCCTACTTGTCTGTCACAGCCTCCCTCATTGTCTTCCCCACTGCACACCTGAGGAAACGAGAGCCCAGAGAGCTCAAGTGACTGGGCCAGGGTCACACAGCTGATATGAGGTAGTGCTGGGCTTGAAACACCTGTCAGTCTGACCCCAAAGCCAAGCTTTCCTCCCTCCCATGGGGAGCTGGGGCGTTTTTCAGCTGCCTCTCTCTGAGCCTCACTGGTGGGTCGCTCTGGTGTGATGGAGAAGGACACAGAGGCCCAGCTGGTTAGGAACCACGCCTGAGATGCCAGGCTCTGCCTGCTGTGAAGTGGGCAGGGCTCTGTAAGAACCAGGTGGGGAGGTGCAGGAGGAATCACTGCCCTGACCTGCCCCAGGGAGCTCACAATCTCAGGGATAAGACGAAGGGCCCCAGCCTGGTGATGTGGGAGAATACTACCTCCTCAGTCCAGGGACACATCACAAACCGATGCTCCTGGGTGTCTCCTTGGACCCGGAAGTACGTGCTTCCCTCCCTGCTGCTCATCTGCGTGGCCCTTCAAGGAAGGGTAGGGTCCTCCCTCGTGCTGCCAGAGTCAAATCTCCACCTCTGCAGTTTTTTAATAATCATCAGACCTTGGACAAGTTGCTTAACCACTCTGAGCTCAGTGTGTTCATCTGTAAAATGGGGATAACAATAGCACCTACCTCGTAGGGTCATTGCGGGGGTAAACTGGGCTAATACAAATAAAGGGCTCAGGACAGTGTCTGGCATTAGGACCTCATAAGTGCTCAGTAAATGCCGGTGGGTAGGATTCTTCATGCAGTAATTCACTGGGCATGCACGTGCTGGGGACGCAGAGGGGAGATGCAGACCCTGCCGACTCAGAGCCTATAGGCTAAGGGCCTGAGGAGGAGTGGCAGATGGGTAAAGACCACCCTGTGGGCCGTGAGCTGCAGTGCAGGTAAGCACAGGGCATTAAGGGAGCCTAGAGGCAGAGGGTCAGTGAGGGCTCCCTGGAGAGGTCACAGCTAATCTTGATGGATGAAGAGGCATTCACCAACTGGCTGGTATTGGGGGGTCAGGTGGGCAGCTAAACACGAGGCAGGCACCCAGGCAGAGGAATGACACATAGAGAGGTGTGGCCCATCTAGGGACTGGCAAGTGACCCAGGATGGCCGAGGTCAGGTGTGTGAGCGGCTGTGATGAGAGACGGATACAGAGGGGGAGGCAGGGACCAGACCTCGGGGAGCCCTGGGAGCTGTTATGGGTGGAATCATGTCCCCCCCAAAAGATATGTTGAAGTCCTGGGATTTCCCTGGTGGTCCAGTGGTTAGGACTTCACGCTTTCACTGCAGGGGACACGGGTTCGACCCCTGGTCAGGGAACCAGGATCCCGCATGTCACGTGGATATGTTCAAGTCCTAACACCCAGTCCCTGTGAATGTGACCTTAGTTGGATATGGGATCGTTGCCAACGTAATTAATTACGATAGGGGCGTATTGGAGTAGGGTGGGCCCTCTAATGGGTACTCTAATGTGACTGGTGTCTTCATAAGAAGAGAAGAGAGACACGGGGAGGAGAATGCCGTGTGCAGACACAGACCCATGAGAGGAAAGGCCAGGTGCAGCCAGAGGCCTGTGATGCAGCCTCAGATGCAGAGGATCGCTGGCCACCCCCGAAGGCAGCAAGCAAGCAGCTTTCCCTGGAGCATCCGGAGAGCGCGAGGCCCCACGGACACCTCGCTAGTGGGCTTCTGGCTTCCGGAGCTGCGAGAGCATCTGGTGTTATAAGCCCCAGCTGATGATCCTTCGTTACAGCAGCCACAGGAAGTAACCCAGGAGCCAAACTACTCACAGCTCTCAGGGTGGAGAGGGTTAACCCCCAAGAGCCCGGCCACAACCACTTCTCTGTGTCCCCCTTGCTGCCTGGTGCTCAGCAGCGCTGCACAGAGACCTGGCGCCCTGCTGCCTGCTTGTTGCGCCCCCATCACCTCTGCCTTCGCCCCCAGTGCCACTTCCCGTCGGGACCTCACTGCTGTGCCCGAGACCGACCGTGGCGGCAGCCACAGCAGCTCATCATGAGATATACAGCCGGCCTTGGGCAGGGTGACAGGGCCCTGCTGGGCTGGCATGAATCATGTTTATCGCAAAGAGGAAACAAAGCTGCTGGAGGGGGGAGATGGGCAGGCGGGAGTGAGGTCTGGGGGCAGGGGCCGAGCAGAGTGAGAGGCGCTGCCCACAGAAAGACCCATTAATTTCCTGATGTTTGCTCCAGGCCCGGGACCAAACAGCCCAGCGCTCTGTTGAGGTTTATCTGTGCGCCTCAGCTGTGAAGCGTGATGCGTGCCAGCTTCTTGGGTGCTTCAGAGATTTGCCAGGCCCGGGATGGGCGCCAATAGAAGCTTCCAGCCCCTCCATTACCCCAGCAAAGGCCTGGCTTTCAACGCTGTCCATGGGTGAAACTGCGCTACATTCTACCTGATAATGAGGTGTCTGTGGGACCAGGAGCCGCTCGGGCCTGAGTCACCCCCAGCCCAGACCGGCCTGGCCTGAGAAGCCAGAGAGGGAGGGCATGGAGGTGCCAGAAGAGAAGGAGGAGATGGCAAAGGCAGAGGGTCAGCACCAAGGAGACGTAAGGGAGCTGGAGTTCTTGAGCACCAGTGTGTGTACCCAGACGCATGTTCAGAGGTTTTCCTCTATCATAACAGCAGTGCGTTAGTTTCCTGTTGCTGCTGTAGCAGATCAACACAAACTGGGCGGCATAAGGCAACAGGAATTCATTCTGTTACCATTCTAGAGGCTAGAAGTCCAAAATCAAGGTGTTGGCAGAATTGGGTCCTTCTGGAGGCTTTGGGGGGAGAGTCTGCTCCACGCTTCTCTCCTAGCTTCTCGAGACGGCCGGCAATCCTCAGTGTTCCTTGGCCTGTAGAGGCCTTGCTCCCCAAATGGCCCCATTTACTCAAATGGGGAGAAGAGAAGGGAGGGACGGGCTCAGGGCAGGGGCAGGCAGGAGGACGAGGGCTTGGCAGCGGACTTCAGAGGCAGGATCTGAGAAGAGGACCCAAGGACCCCTACCCCCCCATGGCATCAGCCATGTGGCTTCCCAGCTGCACCCTCCAGGCCCCGCCAGCATCGCCAGCCCTGCGTCCTGTCCGTCCCACGTCCCCCTTCAGACATGCGGCCATTTGCAGGGAGCCTGTTTAACTCATTCTCCGGGACTCACCTTGGTCACTCCTCTTGTATGAGGACAGCCTGACCTCTCCCCTTCCCCCCGACCCCCACTTCATACAAGACTCTATACACCTCCTTTCACTGGCCAACCTCCAGGACACGAGCCCCTGCAAAGCAGCACTGGACTTGTATTTCTGATCCTCAGGCCCAGCACGGGAAACATTTCTCAATGAATGAAATAAGTCAATGAATGCATGTGTGGGAAAGGGGGCAAATGACAGTCACCAGCCCTCCCCCCCGCCCCCCCCCAGCAGCCACAGCATGAGGCCCCCACCCTCCCTCTGGCCACTCTTGCTTCCCCTTTCCGCCAGCCCACACCCTACAGGGGAGGGAGCCCCGCAGCCACGCTCCCCATCACCCCCTGGGCAGAGAGACCCTGGTCCAGAACGCGAGCTCCAACAGGCACCAAGAGTGGCCGGGACCCTGCCGTATGCATCCCATCTCTTCTTGCAGCCTCAGGGGTGGGGAGCTCTGATAGGTGGGGGGAAGAGGGAGGAGCCATGTATCTGGTTGGTCACGGGGAGATGTGGTCCTTACGTGGGGAAGGGGTAGATTCTCCCCACCCCAGATTCGCCGGTGTCCTCACCCACTGGGCAGGCTCTCCATCTTCCAGGGTCCCTGATATTTAAGGAAATTAAAGTCAGGTCTGGATGCTAAATATTTGTCTAAGCTAAATAGAAAATGGTACCAGAGAAGAAGGCCTTCAATTTTATGAGCAAATAAATCATATGAGAGAGAGTGGGCTGGTGAGAGGGAGGCAGGGCAGGGCACTCAATTATCTAGGACAGAAAGGGTCTCCCAAAGTCTGGGGCTCTGTCCACATCCCCCTTCTTTCAAAGTGTGCTCCTTCACCTGGCGCTATGGGCCAAGGCTGCGTCTTGCTCTCCTTGCCTAGACTCACAGCATGCGATTCCAAGCTACCCCTCCCCGGATGGTTTGGGGAGGGAGAGTTTGGCCTCTGGGTTCAACTGGACCCAAGTCTGAATCCCAGATCCACTACCAACCAGCTGTGTGGCTTAGCAAGTCTCAACTTCCCTGAGGCTCAGTTTTCTCATCTGTATAATGGGGGCAAGCTAGCAACGATTTCATCAAGTTGTTGTCAGCATGAAGTGAGCTGCCGAATGTAAAATGCTCAGCCTGGTGCGTGGTCCATGAGGATGTGCCTGTGGTCGGCAGAATAATGGCCTCCAAAGATGTCCACGTTCGAATCCTCAGAACCTGTGAATGTGGCACCTCATGTGGCAAGAGGGTGTCAAGTCTGCTGATGAAATTAAGGCTGCTGATCAGTTGCCCTTGAGACGTGGAGATTAAGCTGGATTATCCGTGTGGGCCCAAGGTAATCAGAAGCGTCCTTAGAAGTGGACGAGGGAGGCAGGAGCGTCAATGTCAAGGTGATGCCATGTGAGGAAGATTCGACCAGCCACTGCTGACTTTGAACCTGGAAGGAGACTGCAAGCCAAGGAATGCAGGCAGCCTCCGGAAGCTGGAAAATGCACAGAGGTGGCTTCTGCCCTCGAGCCTCCGGGATGGAGCACAGCCCAGCCAACACCTTGATTTTAGCCCTTGAGGCCCATTTCGGACTTCTGACCTCCAGAACTGCAGGATAATAAACTTGTATTGTTTTATGCCACTAAGCTGTGGTGATTTGTTACGGCAGTAATAAGAACCCAATACAGGGCCCACTGAACAATCGATACTATCGCCACTTAGCAGTCACCCAAGAAAAATATGTTGATTCAATGAATAAAAAGACCCCTGGCCTGGGCACCAGGAGTCTTAGATCCTGGCTCCATTCTGCCCCTAACTAGCTATACTACTTGAGGTGACGCCCTCTGCTCTCCTGACTCAGTTTCCTTATCCGCAAACAGAAGGATTTGGATTACAGATGATCTCCAAGGTCCCTGCCTCGCAATTCCCAACATTTTCTTGTTGTAACTGTCCCCTGAAAGGTTCTTGTGTTCCCACCCCCCACGCCCCTCCTTTCTACCTGCAGTCTGCTCCCTGCTCCCGGGCAGGGTCCAGGCTGGGCCAGCGGCCCCGGAGGAGATAGTTAATAAAGGCGGGCGGAGGGGAATCAATGTGCTCCGGCATCCCCGACAGATTGGCGAGAGCGACAGATTTAATATCCTGCAGTTTCCCTTCCCCAGCCTGCGGGCTGGAATTGATTAAATAAATTAAAGCCCGGCAGCCCAGGATGCTCTGGGTAAGGTCGTCTGGTCCTCCCGCTGTCACTGTCCAGCTACACGGCTCACCCCGCCCTGGGGCTCACACCATCCGGTGGTCCCGGGTCACCAGCAAAGGATGGAGTCCTGCAAAGTGCGGGCATGTCATCCTCTGCTCGGACCACCCAGGCATGCACAGGCACCCTGGTTCAGGTGGGAAGTGAGGGATGGGATGGGGGGGTGGGGGAGGAGAGAGAGAACATCAGAGGCAGATGTGGACTGGCACCCTTCCGAGAGCCGAGTACAGGGGTTGCAGGAGTGAGCTAGATGGGCAGGGCGGCTGCTGCATGCAGGTTTGGGCTGGGTATGTGCCCAGGCTGGATGGAACAGGGGGAGCCCTCGGCAGAGGCCCGGCAGAGATGGGAAGGGACTTGCCCAAGGGAGCATGTGGTCAGACGGGGCTGAGTCCACATTCTTCACTCCCGGCCTGCAGAACCCCCTCCCAGGGCCCGATGTCAGCCTGCGTTGACCTCCGCAGCCTCTGCTTCTTTTCCAGTTCTTCCCCTGACCGCTCAGGGAAGGCAGGCTCACCTGAACAGCCTCCTGAGCCTGGAGGATTAGGGGGTAACTCAAGTGTTAGCAATGACGGTGGAACGCATCCTCAGGCTCAGCTAGAATGATTGGCTGTCTGGGGATGGTTGGTCCGTGTGCCAGACCCCGTGGGGTAAGAGCTACCTGTAAGGCCACGGAGCTTGGCGGTGGGGGGAGGAAGAGCTGCCTCCCCTCCCCTCCCACTCCCCGCAGCCTCTGCTTTGAGTCTCTGGGCCCTTTATAATGGGTGGAGGCATCTTTTGGTCAGTTTCCTTCCCACAGTGTTGAGTCTGAACCACCTAGTTGAGTCAAATGCAGACCCCACTTCACAGATGTGGAAACTGAGACCAGAAAAGGAAGCGCCTTACTCAAGGTCACGGTTGCAGCCTGGACTGGAGCCCGGGATGCCTGGCTGTCTCCCGTATCAAACTTGTTCCACATCAGAGGAAGCACAGAAGGGGCTAGAGGCTAGCCAGGGGCTGGGACAGGGCAGGGGTGATGGTAGCGCAGGGGCAGGCTGGGGATAGGACAATGAATTTGGTTCTGGACTCAAGAACAGGATCTGAGAAATGGGACACAGGGACCCCCACCCTCCTTCCGTGCTCTGCCAAAGATGTCACCAGCTTCCTTTAGACCACGCTGACCAGGCAGTGCCCTGGCGAATGGAACAAGCTCTGGAGTCAGATTAACCAGGGTTCAAGTCCCAGCTTCCCCACTGACCGTGGGCCCTCGGACAAGCCAGCAGCTTCTCAGAGACTCAAGTTTCCCTCTCTGTCAAATGGTGCTGATCAGGGCACCAGATCCATGAGAAGTGACATCTGAACTCAGGTCTGCCCAGCGCCTGTCCGAGCCTGCGACTCCCCGCCACGTTCAGGGAAGAGCCCCCACACAGGCCAAGCACACAGCAAGTGCGCAGGAGGGGTCAGTCACGTACCAATCTGGGGGTAAGGATGACACACCCTCCCCTCAGCTATTTTCTGAGATTCAGTTCAATTCATGATTCATTCAACAGAGTCTGGGATGTTAGCGGAGCCACCCGTTCACAGCCCAACCCTTCTCTTTTTCATAAGACATTTGATCAACACCCTCCTAAACAAACGGTCCCCAACCGCCGAGATCTCCAAGGAAGGAGCTTGCGGCTAAGCGTTTGGGTCGCCTGCCCAGAGCTTGCCTCCTTCCTTCACGCCACACGGCCCTGCTCTGCCCAGGGACGCAGACCACGGTCTGTCTCTCCACCTTGAACCAGACCTTTGGTCTCTCGAGACCTCAGTTTTCTCTCTCCTGCAGCTGAGGTGGGATGAGCGGAAGTGAGAGGCAAGCCAGGTGCCTGGGGGAGTCCTGAGCACGAGGTCCACACCCTGCCGTCAACCAGTCTGCCAGCTCCGTCCAGCTCCTGACCAAGGCTCACCGGGTACCACCTCTCTCGCAATTAATTCCTGCTCCCATTCAAATCCCTCCTGGGGAATGTTGAGCCGGTGCCCTGTGAATGGATGGATCCTGGAAAGGAGGGCAGATTGGAGCCCGCAAAAAGCAGGGCAGGGGGCCTGGGGGTGCAGCCCGGAAGACCAGTGGAGGGCACCTAAGGAGGGTGAGGGGTCCCCGTGTCCCATTTCTCAGATCCTGCCCTTGAGTCGAGAGCCAAATTCCTCCTCCTCCCAGCCCACCCTTGCCCTGCCATCACCCTTATCCGGTTCCAGCCCCTACCTAGCTCTTGCCCTCTGTACTTCCTTTTTCTCCAAATGCACCTCAAAAAACAGCCCTCCAGGTGCTGGAACCACCCACCGTCTCAGGTAAGGACAACAATGATGACAGTGATCGTAATAGCCTCCGCCTCGCGCTCCCGCTCCCGTGACGAACAGGCACGAGGCTCCGTGCTTTGCACGCTCATCTCCTTTCTCACAAGTCCCTAAGTGGTGGGTGTGAGTGTACTGCCAGTTTACAGGGAGGAAACAGGCCCAGACAGGAGCAGGGACTCTGAGGCAGAGCTGGGGACTCGCACCCAGGCCCCCTGGCTCCAGAGCTGGCCCCTCGGGAGCCGCGCACCGGCATCTCCAGCTCTCGCCCCCTCCCCCCTCCAGGTGATGAGTCTTTGTCATCTTCCTGCCCCACGCCCCCTTCCCACCCCCCAGCCCAGGCCCAGGCGCTTGGCGTCTCCGGCGGGAGGTGCCATGACTCTGCCCCATTACCCCCTCCTCGCTCTCCCCACGCAGTCACAGCTCAGCAGCGTCTGGGCCTGGTGGAGTGGAAGCCACCTGGCCTGGGGGATGGGGGCGGGAGCCCAGACCCTGCTCAGTGTCATCGCCACAGGGCCGGGCCACCCAGGACGGATGGCTCCACTCCCGGAGCCATAGATGCCCCGCCCATACAGAGGGGCAAACTCACACCCCGGCAGCACCTGGTCTGCAGGAAGGGCACCCGTTTCTATTTCACTCTGTTTCAGGTCCGTGTGCGCTGGTGGCGGCGTCGCCCAGTCCTGAGGAGCCGCTGGAAGGCTAGAAACGGAGCTGGAAGGCGGAGGGCCTCGCTTCCTCTGTCGTAGGGGGCGGGGCACAGGCGGGGCTCGCACTCAGCCCGAGGCTCAGAAGGATGAAGCCCGGCGGGGCCGGCGGCAGCATGTGGCTCAGGCCCGTTCCTTCTTCTCAGATCGCCCCCCGAGGGCTGCCGCCAGCCTCCACGTGCAAGGCCCTCTCATCCAGCCCTCCCGGGTATGCTCTGCCAGCCAAGCTGCCTGGATCCTCCTCTTTGCATTGATGAGGCACAGAGAGGGCGCTGGTCTCTCCCAACTCACACAGCAAGTGTTGCATGAGCTGGGACCGTTAGTCCTGTTCCAAACCCGTTGCTCCAACGCCGACCTCTACCTCCACGGCCTAGGCGGGCTGTGCCGAGCATGGCCGGTGTGGGCAGAAGAGACATCTCTGTGGCATAACTAATGTTTTGGGTAATAAATTTTATAATACAGGTATGTGATTTTTAAAAAGTCAAGTGGTATGAAAGAGAATAGACAGTGAAGAGTAAGCTTCTCCTCAACCATAGCCCTGCTTCCCTCCTTTTTCCTTCTCTTTTTTTCATGGTAAGCTATCTGTAAACACAAAATTTACCATTTCAACCATTTTTAAGTGTACAGTTTGGTGGCATTAAGTATATTCACATTGTTGGACAGCCGTCACCACCACTGTCTCCAGACCTTTTTCGTCTTCCCAAGCTGCAGCCCTGTCCCCACTGAACACTAACTCCCCATTGTCCCCCTCCACAGGCCCCGGAACCCACCTTTTCTACTTTCTTTTTTAAAATTTCATTTCATTTCATTTGTTTTATCTTTGGCTGCGCTGGATCTTTGTTGCTGCACGCAGGCTTTCTGTAGTTGTGGTGAGCGGGGGCTACTCTTCATTGCGGTACGCGGGCTTCTCATTGCAGTGGCTTCTCTCGTCGCGGAGCACGGGCTCCAGGCACGCAGGCTCAGTAGTTGTGGCACGCAGGCTCAGTAGTTGTGGCACATGGGCTCAGTTTGTGGCACATGGGCTTCGTTGCTCCGCGGCATGTGGGATCTTCCTGGATCAGGGATCGAACCTGTGTCCCCTGCATTGGCAGGCGGATTCTTAACCACTGCACCACCAGGGAAGCCCCACCATTCTACTTTCTGTCTCCATGAATTTGATTCCTCTAGGAGCCTCCAATAAGTGGGATCACACAGTATTTGTCCTTCCGTGACACCGCCTCACTTCTTAGGGCGCCCACGCTTCCCAGCTCTTCGTGTATCCATCCCTCAGTCCGTCAGCAGGAGATCTTGGCAGTGATTCCCCGCCTGCACATCAGCACTGCCTCACAGCGTCTTGAACTTCACTTTGATGCTACGTGGCTGAGCCACCTTTTATCCGACCATCCCCGTTTATGGGCGTGGCGTGATTTCCAGTCTCTCTGACATGCTGCCCTTTGGACACACGGTGAATCTCTCTGCAGGGTGAATTTCTTGGACTGGAACTGCTGGATCAAAGGATTTGTGCGTTTTAAATCCTGAGAGATGCCTCTAGTCACCCTCCAAAGAGGTGGCTTGGCCCACGGTGGATGCTGCTTTGAGGGCAGGTACGTGCCACCTTTCAGGGAGGGCATGTCGGCTGAGGGGCTGAGCCAGACTCAGTTTCTCCAGGGTCTCCTGTAGTTTCTCCACGGCTGTGAGAGGAGCAGGTGGTGACTCCCCAGCTGCTGTCCTCCTTGCTGGAATGGATGCCCCTGGAAGATCTTACTCTTGCCCCTGAGCCAGAAAACCAGGCCTGGGAGAGGCTCAGCCCCTTCTCTAGTTAGTCCCCCGGGGTTACTCAGTCTCCGCCACCCCCGGCCTACAGCCTGGGCCTCTTCCTCCCCGTCCCGGGAAGGTCTCGGCAAAGTTACAGCCCCATTCGTTCCTTGAGTAGATTCAACCAAAGGTATTTATCTTGGGCCTTTCTTTCCCCCAAATGAACTGAGAAAATTCACAGCCTAGCATCGTCTGGGGCAAGCTGGGAGCAGGGAGGCAAAGAGAGACCACCAGGGCGATGTGGGGAGCAGCTGTGGGCTCAGGCCTGGGTGGGTGGATCCTGTGCTGTGATGGGGCACAAGGACCAACAGGAGAAGGGCCCCAATCCATTTGCTCTGCTCCCCGTAAAGTGTCCTCAGCAGAGCACGTGGTCCCCAAGGGAGAAACCACTAGCATTAAAATAAGATTAACAGGGACCGCCCATCCAGCCCTCCCTGCGTATATTCTCTTTCCCGCAAGCCCCATCCCAAAAATGATCCCATTTTACAGAGGGGGAAACTAAGTCTAGCAAGGTTAAGTGACTGACCACAGTCACCTAGCAGTTGGGCCGAGAGGTCAAAGGTCAGAGACTGTTGTGACCTTCCCAGAGTGTGGGCCATATGTGCCCCCATCCTCACGGGGGAAGGTTTAGGAGCAAACTCCCTAGTTATGGGGATAGTCAGGAGGACACAAGGAGCCATTTGCCCCCCTCCTAGGCTTCTCCGATGGCCCACATGACCAGTGGGCATCCACTCAGGTCCATGGGCCCCCCCACTCCCACCATATACCTCAGTCCCATAAGCCAAAGTTCCCAAGGATCTGCCTAGCTCCTCTTCCCTGGCTCCAATCCTGCAGCCTTACAGGATTCATTGCTGACAATAATTAGGTCTCACAAGGATAAAACTTAAACAAGTCCAAAGCCTTCAGGGATGGTATTAGCACACTAATTCTGTTTGCGGTTTAAGTATTAATGTCAGAGTGTAATTACTACCCCTGCTGTCGAAGGCAGCAGTTTGGAAACAGTTTCAGCCCAGCAAATGGGATCCATCCATCCTGGATGTCAACATGCACAGGGGTGAGTTTGGCATTCTGGAGAATTCTGGAACATTTAGAACTCAGGGCATTGGGAATAATAGCTACAAATCGACAGCCTTTGAGCCAAATCTGGCCTGCAAGCCTCTTTTAAAAAGTTGGCCTGCATCGTGTTTAAACAAAAAGAAGGGGACTTCCTTGGCAGTCCAGTGGTTAAGACTTCACCTTCCAATGCAGGGGACGCAAATTTGATCTCTGGTCAGGGAGCTAAGATCCCACATGCTTCAGGGACAGAAAACCAAAGCATAAAACAGAAGCAATAGTGTAACAAATTCAGTAAAGACTTTAAAAATCATCCATATCAAACAATCTTTAAAAAAGAAAAAAGAAGAACCCAGCTTTATAATTCTTCTTGAACAGTGGAGAAACATGGCTGTGTGGGACCACAATCCCACATGGTAACAGTGGGCTGGGCTGAGTGATGTGGTCCCCTGGAGACAGGCATTCATCTCCAGTTAACCACAGTCCCCACCATGCCCTATTATGTCACGCCCATTTGCTTCACCTGTCTGAGCACTGTAGGCATTGAGTTTGCGGCTCTTGGGTTAGAATTTGGAAAGTGTAGGGATGAAGAGGGTTGGAATTGCAGAGCTAAGAGGAGGCAGAAGTCCAGAAGGGGGCTAGCTCTTGATCGAGGAGAAGGGTAAGGGGTAGCTCCTACCTTCCCCTGTCCTGCCCACAGACCGACCTCCTAGGTGGGGAAGACCCAACCCATCATGTTTTAGCTAACTCCAAAAGCACACGTGTTCCAGAAATGAAGCCTTAGCACCAGAGACTGCTGTGAGAGAGGGCGGGGGGGTCTTGGGTCTTGCTGGACACTTTCATGAGTAATTTGGTCCTTGACTAGCCACCACTACCATCATCCCCAAACCCTCACCATGTCCAGCTAGGAGGGAGAGCCGGGAGCCGTGGCCCCTGGATGGGGCAGCTGCTGGGTGACCTTGGGCAGCTCCTGGGTCCTTCTGAACTTCAGGTCATCTGGACAAATGCTCTAGCTCGGCTCCATGGCCCCAAACTCCACCCAGGACCGAGGCAGCCATGGTGAGGTAGCTCAGATTGGGGGGAGGGTCACTCAGTGCTCTTCTGAGAAAGGGACCCTGTGGTGACTTGCACGGTGTGCCACCTATAGTGGGGGCTTAACTGGAGTACAATAGAGAAAAGCTGTGGACTTGGAGCGGGAAAACAAGCAAAGCCGCTTCTCCTCTTACCAGCGTATGAGCTCGGGCAAGTCGTGTAACCTTTCTGAACTGGTTTTCCTCTTCTGCACATGAGAGGAATGATGCCGACTTCACAGGGATGATGGAAGGAAGAAATTAAGCCCCAGGCCCAGCATATTCCGCACCATACAGATGCTCAGTAAAGGCTGGACAGGACCTGTTGAAATGAATTTAGAAGAATAGAGGTGTTGCGTGAAACTGAGAACCGCTGGGGAGGGGAGGAGAGGGCTGAGGCTGCAGTGGGGATGGAGGTGGAGCCGGAGTAAGAGGGGGGCCACGGAGGGGCAGCAAGACAGGAGGACAGCAGCAGAGGGGCCCCAGGAGCAGGGCTGGGCTGCGTTCCCTGTATGAGCCTGAAGGAATCAAGTTCACATCAAGACACCTGCTCATGCTGACCTGTACAAAAAGGAGAATTTAGGGCTTCCCTGGTGGCGCAGTGCTTGAGAGTCCGCCTGCCGATGCAGGGGACATGGGTTCGTGCCCCGGTCCGGGAGGATCCCACATGCCGCGGAGCGGCTGGGCCCGTGAGCCATGGCCGCTGAGCCTGCGCGTCCGGAGCCTGTGCTCCGCAACGGGAGAGGCCACAACAGTGAGAGGCCCGCGTATTGCAAAAAAAAAGGAGAATTTACTCTACAGTCTGAAAGGTGCCTCCTGGTAGCCAAGGGCAGGAGGGGTGGGGGGTGGAGACTGAACGATAGGACTCGAGGGGCTGCCCCTGTGTCTTTCTCTGTGTATATATCAACCTGTCTCTCTTTGTCCCTTTCGCTGTCCTTCACAGTTTTCTTTCAGTCTCCGTGTCTCTGTCTGTCTTTGTTCCTGTCTTTTTTCCTCTCTGTGTGTCCCTCTCTCTCTGCTCCCCGGCCTCTCTCTGCCGACAGCACTCTGTCTTCCTCCCTCTCTTTTTTTTCTTCTCTCTGGCTGTCTGTCTTGCGCTCTCCTGGCTTGCAGCACCAGCTCCCGGGCGCCTTTCTGCAGGTCTGCTCGGTCCTTCTGCTCTGCAGACCAGCTCTCCCTTTGTCCCACGGAGGCCACATCACATCCAGTGCAAGTGTCTGCCTCTCAGAGACTGAGCATGATCGGCCGGGGCCCAACTCCAAACCTCTGCCAGGGGGCTGCTTGGGGCCCGGTCTGGACCATCACCCATACCCCGGGTTTACCCCTCCCCCACCCCAGGTAGCTGGGCAGCGCAAGGATTAGCTCTCAAGTGTCAGTGCAGTTCTCGGAGAAGAGGGGCTGGGCTGGACCATTCCCAAGACACACCTACTCCAAGGCCTTGTAAGGCTGTGGTTGGGCGTCAAAGTTAGTACCCAGGGGAGGGGTTAGTACTGACAGTGACCCTGACAGTTAGGGGTATACTAGGGCCAGAGGTCCAGCTATAACCACCTGAGCTAAAGTAGGGATGAAGCACTCAGAGCTAGAAAGAGTGTAAGCTGCCCCCTCAGGTTACTCCAAGAGAGTAAGCGGGGCTCCTGGGGGCTCCTGGAGATCGACCAGGTAGCTCTGTGCCCAGGCAGGATGGCAGAAGGGAAAGGATGGGTGGGAGCCAGACAAACGGCACAGGGTGCGTTCTCTGGTATATAGCCGGTGCTCAGTGAATGTTTGCACGAATGAGTGGGTAAGAGCAAGAGAGAGTGGAAGATGTTAACAGAGCAGGGAGAGAGAGCGCACAGAGCGGAGAGGCAGAGCCTAAGGTATCAGGAGCAGGAGAGAAAACAGACAGAGGAGCTGGTGCGGAGTCGAAGGGCTGGGGAATGCCCAGGAGGAAAAGAGGGGAGGGGGCAGGGGCGAGGGGAGGGAGAGACTAATTCACTTCACTTCACCTCTGTTCATTTTGGACAAATAGAGCACAAACTGCAGACCAAGGAAGGAGGAAACAGGGCATGAAATTGCACTGTGCCTTGTAATAGCTCTGCCAACCAGTGGCCAGGGGCTAAAAAGCCACTGGGTCAGCCCTGACCCTCCCGGGCGCTCCTGGGCGCTCTAGGGTGGGCAACCCAGGCCCCGCACTGCCCAGCTGGGCCCAGCGTAGGAGTGGGAGGTGAGGGGTGGCCACAGCGGCCGGGTTTCTGCCTGAGAAGCTCCTGTCAAGTTCCTCCATGTCCTGGGCCCTGAGTGGCCCCAGGATGCTCGGCCCAAGAAGCTGGGGAAGGGACGTCCGTTAGACATCAGAGAAAATCCCTGAGAATTTAAGGGATTTGGAGAACTAATACAACCTGGATTTAGATGATCAAAAGCATTTCTGGAGGTGGTTGTATGGAAGCCGTTGGAAGCTTCTGGATGGATGTGGGCTGCAGGAAGCCTTCCTTTCCCTCTGCAGGAGCCTGGTGGGATGGAGGGCGGACGAGGGGATGGGCCAGTTGGGGACTCCAGAGGGCCACAAGATCTCCAGCTCTACAGCCCGTCCCCTGCCACCCTGCTTGGGTCAGCCTGCTGGGGCTGCGGCCATGAGCAGAAGCTTCAGACATGAGGGTTGAGAATAAATAACAAACGCCCTGCTGACAAGCTCTGGGGTGCCCAGCTTCCCACCCGGGTCCCCCTCTGAGGCGGATGGAGGAGCGCACAAACGGCCTACTGGGCGCCCAGCTCCAGGCTCTGCCCCCACCCCGATCCCACTTATAACTCCCTGCAGGTTAAACTTCCTCCATCTCAGCTCAACCCCAGTGCTCCCCTGCCTAGTGGGTCCTATCGGCTTTGGAAAAGGTCACATGAACCTAAATGGTATGTGCCGCCATATACAGAGCGCTTGTTAAATCCAGACACTGGGCCAAGCCTTCGATGCGCCTTAGCCCAAGGT
Source organism: Globicephala melas (assembly GCF_963455315.2). Taxonomy (NCBI): domain Eukaryota; kingdom Metazoa; phylum Chordata; class Mammalia; order Artiodactyla; family Delphinidae; genus Globicephala; species Globicephala melas. The sequence continues at coordinate 179,173,374 of NC_083314.1, forward strand.
GACGTCAGCTCCTCACAACGACCCACATATAACCGTCACCCCCTTTTAAAGAAGTCTGGCCATCTTCTCCAGAGTTTATGATTTTCACCCGGGCTGCTGGGTTGGGTAGCGGGTGGGTAAGTGCGTTCATGAGAGTGAAGTGGATTGAGCTATGGGTGAGGAGGCTGGGTGGTGAGTTGATGGACTTGAGGGTGGGTGAGCTGGTGGCTTGGAGGAGTCAGTTAGCTTGGTGGGTTGAGTGGTGTGTGGAGAGGTTCTTGGGTGTTGGGTGGGGTGTTGCTGTGTTGGGTTGAATGGGTAGATAAGGGCTGACAGTTGGGTGGTTTGATAGGACGGATGGCAAACTGACTGACCCTAGAGCACAGCATGCATTTTCCAACCTCCAGATCTTGGCTTTGCCACTCTTGCCACCAAGAACTGCCTCCCTCCAGTCCCCGCTTCTCTTACTCCTCCTTCAAGGCTCAGCCCAGACTCAGTAGCATCTTCTCATGCCATCACAGCAAAAGGCGAGTTCATCTCTGCGGACAGTCTAGGATGCTTCTGTTGGGACCGCTCTCCTTACACCTCATCGTCTGCAGTCTCTGGTAACAGTGACTTCTACCTGCCTAATGGGACCAGAAGTTCTTTGAGGGCAGACACTATGCCATGTTCATCTCAGTATGAGCAATGGTACCTCCACGGTACCAGCTGCCCTGGGAGCAGGGAGTAAATATCCGGCCAAGAGAAGGAAACTACCCAATGACTCTCAGCCATCTGCCCTGGACCCTTCAGAGGTCTATCCCTAAGACACAGCAGAGCCAGCGCTCTGGGGCCGCAGCCTGAAACCCACCCTGCGTGGCTCATCGCAGACCCCTCCTCTGCAGGGCGTCGTCAGCTATGTGGCTCCCAGACACAGAAAATGAGTTTGGATGGCGTGAGGATGCCCACGCTGCAAGACTGCACAGGTCTGCTCCCGGCTGGGACAAAGGCGGGGCAGAGACCAGCTGCCCCGGGGGCTGGTTCAAGAAGCTTCTAGCAGCCCCTGAGGCCTGAAAGAGCCAGAGGCTGTGGTGGGTTGGTCTAGGCCAGAGTTTCTGGCAGGCTTTCACAAGATTAGTGGTCACCCTGTGGATCCCCTCTCCTCTGCTGGTGACGTTCAAGCCCAGCCCCTCCTCCACCTCGCCACTGTGCCCCCCCTGTTTGTTTAACCTCTGTGGCAGTGAGGGAGGCATTGGAAGGAGAACCAGCCCCCCACCATCAAGGCAAATACTTTCTCTGCTAATTGGTATTTGCATGGCAAATCCCAGGTAAAGATGGGATCATTTGCATGTTCTGGGGGTAATGATATTTGATGTTGTCAACTTATTACCACCTTAATCACCTCTCAATTTCCTGCTTTTCAAGCTCCCAATCACGCTGCCACCCAAAATAACCACCTCTTCGAGACTCTGGCAGGGCCTCACTGGGAGGGAGCCATTCGGGGATCCCCCTGGCTGACCCTGCTCTGGGGCTCCCTCCGTCCTCCCCCTCTTCCTTCCCCTTCCTCCTATCTCCTCCCCTCCTCCTTCTCTCCCTCTCTCCTCTTCTTTCCCCTTCTCCTCTTTCTCTCTTTCCTCCCTTCCCCCTCCTTGTCACCCCCTCCTGCCCGAGGCCCCCCCTCAATTTGCTGAATCCACTCATTCCCTGTAGGAAGCCAGACACAGGAGCGGGTCTCCATCGTGCAGACAGGAAAAGAAGCTCCCTTGCAACGGGGCGAGCATCTGATTAGGTTATTTATTTCCAGGAACAAGGGGGAGCCTCTCTCCAAGGGCACACCAGGACTCCACTCAGCCCCATTACCAAAAAAGAGAATTCTTTTTAAGGAATAACAAAGAATACCTTCTGTTTAGTGCACACTACCTGCACCAGGCCCTGTGCTCAGTGCTTCGCCTGGATTTCTCACTGGTCCCCGATCCACTCGGAGGAAAGGCAGAGTCCTTACGAAGACCCCTGAGACGCCACGGGGTCTTCCCTCATCTCCCGTGACGCGCCCTCCCACTGCCTCTGTTACTCCCAATCTGACCCCCTTCACCTTCAGCCAACACCAAGTGTGCCCCTGCCGGCGCTGTGCTGGCTCTGGTCGGAATGCTCCTTCCCTGGACACCTGCTCGGCCCACTTTGCTCCATCCCCTTCTCCATGCAGCCTGCCCTGACCCCCGTCCCCCATTAATCCTGCAACCCGCTGCTCCATGGTGCATGGGGCGTGTGCGTGTGTGCGCGCGCGTGCGAACACACACACACACACCTTCCTCCACCCTCCGGGGGCTCTTTGTCCTGCCCTTCTTTCCCTTGTCCTTTAAATATACCACAGCGTGAACTCGCCTGGTATGTGTGTTGTCTATCTCCCACCCCGAGATGGAGGCAGGAAGTATATTAGGCGCTCCATGAATATTTATTGTCTCCATAAAGGAATCTTCATAATAACCTTAGGAGGTAAGCCCTGTCATTATCTTCACTTTACTGACAAGGAAACTGAGGCAGAAGGAAAGACGTCCAGTATCCCGCCCAGGGCCACACAGGCGTTAGGTGAGATGCCGGGATCTGACCCCAGATCTGCGCTCTGACACGGTCTGACGCTGCCCAGGAATGACCAGCCTGGGTCTCACCCTGTTTGGCTGGAGTTGATGCAGAGCTGCGCTGCCGGATGTGATGAAGCAATCTCTGTTAGTGGTGTGGGTGAGGGATCAGGCCCGGGCGCAAACCCACACTTACCTCCTGATGCTGAGCGAGTCTGAGCCTTACGCATTCTCAACTTGCCTTAGTCTATTCATCCACGAAATGGCCTGCCTCCTAGAGCTGGGCCAGGATCCAGTGAGCTAACGCTTCTAGCCGCGCAGCACCTCTGTGTGCCAAGCGTTCAGTAAATGGCCGTTTGTCTAATAAATATTCCCAGTGTTTCAAAGGTGGCAGGGCCGCCCTGCCAGGCTACCTGCTGGGTGGACCAGGGTAGATCAAATGTAGTGATTGGGGTGCCCATGGGACTATGGGCCAGGCCCACCGATTCAGAGGGTCCCAATACCAGGGTGAAGGCCCCGGCTGTGTCCCTGTCCTTGGTGAGGCGTGGCCCAGGTAGTCTGCTCCTGATACCCTGAAGTTCCCATGTTTGCACAGCATGTAGTTCTTATTATAAATTCGGTTGGCATTACGATGCTCCCACATTCTGTCATGCTTCCCTGGATGGAAGAGAAAGAGAAATTGGACATAACCCTGGGACATACCCATGGAAGGGGTCGTGCATGGAGGCCGCCACAGCCTTGGGGGGCTCGAGGCGGGGCCAAAGGAGGAGAGGGCTGGCCACACACATCTCTCCCCTTCTCAAGCCTAACAGGCGGGAGGAAAAGGGGCTCACTTCCTGCAGTCTCAGGAGGGTTCATATACATCCGACCACCAAGCTCACATGGGATCTTTGAGAGCTCAGGAAACCGGGGTGGGGTGCGGGCCTCCGTGCATGTGCAGATGAGCAGACAAGCCCATCGCTGGGGACTGGAAAGCTCCCACAGGAGACAGCCGCCCCTACTCGCGTCCCGTGTGGCCCCGTTGGAGGTGAGCCTGCAGTCAGACCCTGGGCCACAGGACCCTTCTGTTCTACCGACCACAGCTGTGAAGAGGATAGGGCGGGGCCGGGGGGGGGGAATGTCTGCCAGATGCTTCTTCCCCAGCCTCCTCCCAGAGACAGCACCACACACACACACACACACACACACACACACACACACACACACACACACACACACACACACACACGAGGAGCTACGGCCTCTAATCAACGTCACTGGGTAATCAATACCCTCATTTTTTGCCTCTAAATGGCTGAGGAAGATAATCATTAAATACTCATGTAGTAATTCGACACATCGCGGCCTTTTAAACCATCTCAAGGAGGAGAGCGCGGGCTTGCACCTGGCCTTGATCACTCCTTACAGATTTCTCGAGCCGAATAACTGATCACCTTCACCTAGCGAGCAGCAGCGCGGTGGTAAAGGCAGCTCCGCGGAGAAGCAGGGAAACAGCCCTCGTGCCCGGAGGGTTTCCCGGGAAAGCACTTTGAAGGAAGGAGGTGTTGGGGGGACAAGCTCTGAACGGATGAATTAAACATTCGCTGAGCTCTTTCGAAGCCGCTGCTACCAAAGAGGGGAAACGCTTTAATTAATAAAGCACAGTCAGGGAGAGGGAGCTGTTTTTTGACGCCGCGCCCCGGGGCTCCGGAGGCAAGATAAACAAAGCAGAAGCCAGCCGCTTGGTGCCGATGCCAGGAGGGGCGATGCTCCTCTCCCGGGTTCTGCGCTGGGGCGGCTGCTCAGGTGTCTACCCCCTGCCCCCCACGGAGGTGGAGAATGTCCTATCCTGGCTTCAAGGCCAGCCTAGAGCTGAGGGCACCTGCCCCATGGGAGACCCTGGAGATGTGGCAGACAGAGCACTGAACTGGGAGTCCTGAGGCTGATACTCCATCGTCAGCTCTAAGTTGCTGCGTGACCTTGGGTAAGTCACTTTCTCTCTCTGGACCTAGGTTTTCTCATCCAGGGTTCTCAGACTGGATTCTGGGGAACCACTAGGTTCTTGAAGGGTGTCTCAGGATTCCCTCTGGTGGTGAGGGTACAGGCAGGTGGGGTTCTGAGCTCCAAACCCAGCTTCAGCCAAAGCAGCTTTACTTTTGTCTGTTAATATATAACAGGCTTTATGTAAGATGTCCTTTGAAGAAAGAACACTGCAGGTTAAAAAAAAAAAAGAAAACCATTGGCTTAGATGTTTTCTCCTATCTCTTCAGGAGCCTGGGCCTCAAAGCTGAATGATCCTTGTTGGCAGGCCAGCCAGCATCAGTCATGACCAAGCACCTAGCATACGCCAGATACTGGGGGACTGTAAAGGAGAATAAGAAGGCCCTACCTCCTTTCAAGGGGGCTTCTAGTCTAATCCGGATGTGGCTGATATGTGGCACACATACCACTAGTCCTGCCATTAGGACCATGGCAGACATTACTAATCAATCACGGCTGTCACTCTCTCCTATAGAGGTCAAATGTGACTTCAAACTTTTTCTCAACCCAGTGCTCCAGGCAGCCCTGCCAATTAATTGGCCCTGGTATGTGAAATGAAACCTTTCCTGACCATCTCTTGTTGGTTCTAACAAACATAAATTTCCCAAGATGCAATGGACTGCCTCACTTGGGAGTAAGAATCCCAACCTTGTTCATTTGGTCAACAGATATTCATTGAGCACCTACTGTATGCCAGGCACAGTTTTAGGGAGACAGAAGTCCTAGTGGCTCTTATAGTAAGGAGAGAGATGGATGGTAAAGATATAAACAAGTTAAAAGGCAAGAATATCTCAGGTGGTGAAAAATGATGCAGATGATTAAGCAGAATGATGGGTGAGAAAGGAACTGGCTGGCTACTTTAGCTTGGGTAGACAGGGTGGGCTTCTTTGAGGTGGTGACATGTCAGGAGAAATCTGAATACTGGGAAGGAGGTGGTCATGCAAAGGTCTGGGGAAAGAGCATCCTTGGCAGAGGGAACAGCCAGTGCAAAGGCCCTGAGGCAGGGCGGAGACTGATGTGTTAGAGGAACAACAGGAGGCCCGACAGCTGGGGCCTAGGGAGGTGAAAGAGGTACAGAAAGAAGTGGAAGAGGCAGGCGGGGCAGATCTCACCGGGTCCTGTGGACCATTGTCAGGAGTTTATCTGAGTCTAAGAGCAGTAGAAGCCATTGGAGGGGAGTGACAGGGTCTGATTTATGTTTTAGAAAGATCCTTCATCACCAGCTGGACAGTTCCCTGCTGGGGCCACGAAAGAAGGGTTGTTGTTTTTTATCTCTCTCTAGGAAAGTGTTGATATTGGTGAGCCCAGCATTATGATTCTGTATTCTTGCTGGTTCCTGGTCAAATATTGAAGAAGGCTGGACCTCTGTGTCTTTACACCTCTATTTCTGGCTACTTCCACCTGGGGAGCCTCCTCCTTTCACTTCAAAGTTTCTCCTGCTGCCCCCACTGTAGCTCCTGCTCTGAGCCCCATCCCAGCCGACCCTCCTAGGTCCTCCGTGCCCCACATCCTTTCCAACTCTCTCACTCATCAAAACTGACATTTCCTGTGTGCCACCTCCTTGATATCCAGCCGACTGATTACGCAGCTCACCTCTGCTGATGTCTAAGTGGGTGGATTTCAAGGGGTTAATGGGTTACCTGTCCCAGTCATTCGTAAGGGTGGGGAGGGTCAGGAGGGGTCCAGAGACACCACCTTAACCTAAGGAAGTGACTCTAAGGGGAGAGGGGATTGGGAAGCAAATACAGCAAATCACAAATTACATCTCCAGTGGCTCAGTCTACACGTGGGACACATGGTAGGTCCAAAACCATCCCTCTCTGAACTTCAACACACACCACTGGGCATGCTCACTGGCTCCTTCCCACCCAAACCAGCCATGGACCCTAAGACTGATTACAAGAGTCCACACACACATTCACAGATTGCCTGCAGATTAAATAGATAGTATTTTGCCCATCTACGCAAGACCGTTTTCAAGCGTATAAAGATGCTGTCTTGATTTGTTAAGGATAAATTCATGTGTGCGTGTTGGCAGGATTCATAGTTGCTTGTTGTCACATGGAATGCTCTCAACCAAAGAGGGGGAAAGCACAGCCAGCGTCAGGTCAGACCCCGTGGACCAGATGGAGGTTGAATCAAGAGGCTTCATAGAATGTGTTCATGATATACTGTTAGTTGCGGGGATGGGGGGAGAGAGCAGCTCACAGAAGGAACGTGTACAGTAGGAGCCCCTGTGTGTAAACACTCAAGGAGAAAGGCCCAGAAAGGCACGGCACACGGTAAACAGTGACAGGATTCACAGGCTATTTTCATTTTTCCCTTTGTGCTCATCTTTTTTCTCAAGATTCTACCGGAAAGATGTGTCACTTCAACCAAATTATATAAAAGGAGGGGGACCTCAAGGTGGAGGAGAGGGAACCACAGGGCATCAGTAGAGAATTTCACTCTCCCTCCCTTGTGTCCTGTTGAGGGCAGCAGGAGCGGGGTCCCTGGGCCTGCCTGGCCCTGGCCCCCTTGTTCAGGAGCTGGGTGGGAGGGGGTGGACACAAGGAGGGGTATGGCCCGGGCAGCAGGGGGACAGGAGGCCCTGAAGGAAGCTCTCCAGCCACCATGGGGACTTTGGGCATCTGGGCTCCCCCGCCCCTGTCTGCCCCACCATCCATCTCTCTTGCACCCAAACTGGCCTCTTCGGGCATAAAGGCTTTGGCTCAGATGAAGAAAAACAAACCCCTGTGTTCTATTCTCATCTGGAGAATGAAAGTCTATATGAAACAGCTTCTTATCGGCAGCTCCAACTCTTTATACCTTCAAGGCCCTTTATTTCACTCTGCTGGGAAATTTCTCCCTACAATGACTGCCTTTGAGGAGCCTGCCAGGCTATGGTGGGTGGGAAGCTTCACATCCTGTCTGTGGGAGACGCAGAGCCAGGCCCCCTTTGAGGGCAGGACAGATGATGGGCGATGATGGTGGGAGAGCCCCGGGTGACGTCCAGGCCCTGCTTGCCCAGAGGAAGACCGCCTGCTGCTTGCGAGCCAGCTGGGGACGGGAACTCTATGTGGGAGACAGAATCTGAGCCTGGGGGTGTTTGGGAGGAAAGCGTTACCAGGACGCACTGCCCAGCTGCTCCCCAGAGGGGCATGTGGTCCGGCTCTGGACCTCTGGGCCCAGTGCTTCAGGCGGCTGGGCCTGCCTCGGTCCTCCCCGGCACCAGTGCTGGATGGGGGCCTGGGTGGGGATGGAGGAAGTACCCTCGATGGGCAGCCGCAGGGAGCACCATTGTGCCGTCCCAGCCATTTGCTCTCTGCTCACTGGGGGCTGAAACAGGCCCCTCACACCTCCCTCCGTGAGCTGTAGGAGAGGATCCCTGGGGAGCAGATGCAGCCAGCAGTTGCAGGTGGCGGAGTGGGTGACAGATGACGTGGTGATGTGTGTGTTCCTGAGTGAGAGGTTGGACCCTTAGTGGATGACAGGCCCTTCAGTCTGCAGCTCCCAGCCCAGCGGTCATTAGCGGAGCATCCTCCCCTGTGCAGACGAGTTCCAAAGCTGCCAGGTGGGCCTCCCGGCAGGGGCGGTACTCACCAGCCAGCTGATGCAATGTGGACGGCAAGCTCCACGGTGGCGTGGGCAACTTGCCCTGGGGTCGACCAAGCCTGAGGGTCTGGGCTGCTCATTGGGCAGTCCCACGACCAATGGGGACATCAGCCAGTTCTCAGGGGGATTTGCTGCTGAGCCACATTGACGGAGTCCCTGTCGGCAACCCACTCCCCAACCTACACCTAGGGCAGAGGGCTTGCTGTGGACCCCAGACCCCTGCCCCGGGCACACTGGTTTTACAGGCTGAGGACTTGCATTCTGGGCCAATACTCCACCCTCCTGTTGATTGGCCCAATCGTGTAGTCTCAGGTCAGGGCAGAGATAAGCCATTCATTCACTTAGCAAGTCTCTGCTGAGAACCTGAAGGGGCTGAGCACGAGGACGCAGCGGAACAAGACAAGGCAGCTGCCCTCTTGGGTCACATCTCGTCACCTGTGAAGACCCGGCTGCAGCTTCAGGACCGGGCGATAGGAGGTGCCCCTGACACCACAGCTAAAGAAGATGAAAATCCTTCTCTGCACCCTCAGCCCATGTATCTTCTTCACAGTTGACCCCCTTCTCCTGGGGAGAGGGGAGCAGAGTAAACATCGGTGGAGAAGCCACCCCTCCCCAGGTGGTGAGCTCCGAGGGCACGGGCAGGGTGGGGGGCATGCTCGTTCTGTCCCCCTGGCATCCCCAGCCCCGCCCAGTGCTTCGACCTTTCATTCATTTATCCCACAAACGGCTTTTGAGTGCCTTTTAGACACTGGGGATAGATCAACACACATAACAGACAAAGTCCCTGTCCTCCCGGGGGCTCATTCTCCCAGGCAGAGAGAAACAATCGTCGAATAAATAAGTAAAATGTTTGTAAATGTTTAAAGGCAATAAGTGCCCTGGAGAGAAATAAAACAGGAAAGAGGGCAGGGGTTGCAATAGGGCTTAAATAGAGCGGCCGGGGAAGTCCTCCCTGAAAGGGTGACATCCGAGCAGAGGCTGGAAAGAAACGAGGTAACCTCTGCCTTCCTACCTCCTGGGAGGTGGGAAGGCAGAGGTTACCTGAGGCAGGAATGTTTCGGGAACAGCATACAGGCTGATGTGGCCAGAGAGAGCGAGTGAGCGAGGGGGAGATGGGGGGGAGGAGAGGGAAAGAATCTCTATCAGGGTGGAGTGGCTTCAATGGTGGCCCCCCGAAAAGATATGCCCGCATCCCAATCCCCAGAACGTGTGACTGTTACCTTATGTGGAAAAAGGGCCTTTGCGTGTAGCTACATGAAGGATCTTGAGGAGATCCTCCTGGGTTATCTGGCTGGGCCCTAAATCCAGTGACAAGTGTCCTTGCATGAGACAGGCAGAGAGACAGAACAGGACAGGACACAGATACAGAGGAGAAGGCGATGTGAAGCTGGGGAGAGGGATGCAGCCGTAAGCCAAGGAGTGCCGGCAGCCACCAGGAGCCGGAAGAGGCAAGGAAGGACTCGCCCCTATGGAGAGTGTAGCCTTGCCAACACCTTGATTTTGGATGTCTGGGGTTCAGAATTCTGAAAGAATAGATTTCTGTTGTTTAAAGCCACCACATTTGTGATAATATATCACTGTAGCCACAGGAAACAAGAATGGAAGCCACAGTAAGGACACCAGCATTCACTGTGAAACGGGAACCAATGTGAGGGCTCTGAACAGCAGGGGGATGTGAGCTGGTGTCTGCTTTACCAAACACAGATGATGGGAGGAAGGTTGGAAGGAGAGAGGAGGTTACGAGACCACAGCAATAATCCAGGAGGGCGGGACATCCCTGGTGGTCCGGTGGCTACGACTCCGTGCTCCCAATGCAGGGGGCCGACGTTCAATATCTGATCAGGGAGCTAGATCCCACATGCATGCCGCAACTAAGAAGTCTGTGTGTCAAAACTAAAGATCTCATATGTGCAACTAAGACCTGGCGCAGCCAAATAAATTAAATAAATAAATATTTAAAAAAAAAAATCCAGGAGGGCACTTGGTAAATATGCATTGAGTGTTGAGGGTGGGGCATGGGGGGGACACAAAATGCCCCCAGGACAGAGCAGGGAGAGCGAACTACAGAGACAAGTCTCTTTGTGTGGAGGACTCACAAGTGGCCAAACTCTGACAAGAGGGGCGAACGAACAGCGTAATGATAGCATCTGACATTTACTGAACACTCACCACGAGCCGGGCTCTTCGCTAAGCACTTTTCATGGGTGGTCTCGTTTCATCCTCATATGACCTATAGAAGGTAGGTACTGTTATCCCCATTTTGCAGATGAAGAAACTGAGGCTTGCTCAAAATCATAGCGCTGGGGAGGCGCAGAGCTAGATTTTGAACCAGCTCTGTCTGGGGTCAAAGCTGAGATCCTCTTGTGTCTGGAGCAGCAGAGGGAGAGTGATGGGAACAGAGGGAAAGGAATTCAGCCAAGGCCACCCAGGAAATCGGAGGCAGAGGCAAGACTCAAACTCGGGACCTCCATGGTTCACAAAGCACAAGGTGAATAAAAGCATCATGGGTATATGATGTCTCGGAACAACAGACACCTGTCAGAGCAGCAGAACCCTGGGGAATTCGGAAGCAGGGGAACCGGCCAAGGGCGAGTGGAGGGGGTCCATGGGACTCAGCTCTTGAGGACACGTGGAAGAGGTGAGTCCTCCCGTCCAGCCCGCCCTGCCAGCTGACCACCAGGGTCCTTGGCTGGTGGCCTGAGCCATCTCTGCCTCCACCAGGCCCAGGACCCAGGCCAGGGAGTAGCTGGGGGGCCTTTGGATGAAGACCAGCCGCCAAACCAGAGCCGCCTGGTTCCTGGTGATTTACATGGGCTCCGCCTCCCACCCCCCCCCCTTCCTCTGGATTAATATGATCATCGCGGCCTGAGCGAAATTAGCCGCATGCTGGCAGCTTACTTGTAATTGTTTCCAAATACGCAACCTAATCATCATGCAGTTCTAACTAGGAGGCGATGGCAGGACGGGAGAATTTGTGTCGGTGACACGAGGAATGAGGGATTTACACGTTCTCAGCAGCTGCTCCAGGACCCTGGGCCCCACCTTCTTGCCTGGTGTTTTGTCTCTTCTTGTCGCTGTTCCTAATAACTACATTAGGCCAGAGAGTAGAGCGGGGCGCTGACACCTTCCATAAAACAACCATGGAGATTAGGCCCTGGGGAGGTCCGGCTGATGGGCAGAAGAGAAATGAAACATGGCGTGGAAACGGGCTCTGAGTGCAGCCCCTGCATGTGGGAGCACACGCGGGTACCCAGCCCGGCCCTGCGGTGTCCACAGGCTGCCGGCATGGGAGGGCCCGTCGATAGGGAACGTCGGGGGGGGGGCAGGACAGGAAAATGAAGAGAGCAGGCACCTGTCCCTCACCTCCATCCCAGCTCACACACACACGCACACACACACACAACCTCTCACACCTCCTAAGCCCATCTCCATTGCCAGCCTTGTGAGTAAACCATCCAATTAATGTCACATCGAACAGTGAATCTTAGTTTCGGGGGGTTAGACTCTTTCGAGAATCTGATAAAAAAAAATCATAGATTCTCTCCCTCCCAAAATGCACACACACACAATTTCAGGGGGTCACAGCCCCCCGAAGCCTATCCAGCTCCCCGGGATGAACTTTGAATCCATGATGTGATGCAGTGGTAAAGAGCATGGGTTTGAGAGCCGTTCCCCTGGGTTGGAATGTTGATCCGTCACTGACTGACTATGAGGGATCTGGAGGCCAGTTCTGGAGCTTCTCCAGGCCTCAAGTAGCGTGTTTGTAAGTGGAGAGGGGGATGATAATATTAATACTTTCCTTGAAGATCTTGTTGATAAGCTAGGTGAGCCCATGTGCCTTAGTGCTTAGACAGGTCCAGACAAATAAAAATGCACAAGAAAGGTTGGGTATTACCAAAACGAGCGGGAAGGACTCTAGAGAGAAGCGTTTTAGTCCTAGTTCTGCCACTAACCTGTTGTGTGTGACCTCAGACAAGTTACTGCCCCTCTCTGACCTTCAGTTTTTCCCTCCATCTAGGACCTTCTTTGATTCTCCAATTTATTGAAATCAGAGACCTAGGGCTATTGCTTCTGGGGATAAAGGGAACAAGCGACCTGGTCCCCACCCTCCAGGAGCCCCTGCTTTCTCTGGCTCATTGCCCAACCGTGTGGTAGGGACACCAGGAAGGAGAGCTGTGAGCTGGGTCAGTCAGGGAGGGCTTCCGGAGGAGGTGGGATTTAAAATGCAGGAAGAGTTTAAGTGAAGAGAGGCAGCGAGAGGCCATGGAAACAGGATCAGGACTGTGGGGGACAGGGATGGCGGGTGAGGGCAGGGGCAGGGAGGTCCTAACGCCCCTCCCAGCTCACACAGCCCTGCTTTCTGCCTAGGGTGGGTGTGGGAGAAGCGGGGTGGGCACGCCTTGCTGGGCACACAATAGGAGCTCAAAAAAATGCTTGCAGACACACCTGTGTTCCCAAGCCCCCAACCCTGCCTCCCCCTGGCTACTGGGCCAGGCTCTCCCCTCTCAGCCCCTCCCAAGCAGGAGGGAGCCAGTCAGTTGTGGGTATGAAGGGCTGAGCTGAGAGTTACGACTTAAAAGCCAGTTAAGGGGCTTCCCTGATGGCGCAGTGGTTAAGAATCCGCCTGCCAATGCAGTGGACACGGGTTCGTGCCCTGGTCTGGGGGGATCCCACATGCCACAGAGCAACTGAGCCCGTGAGCCACAACTACCGAGCCCGTGTGCCACAACTACTGAGCCTGAGCGTCCGGAGCCTGTGCTCCGCAACAGGAGAGGCCGCGACAGTGAGAGGCCCGCGCACCGCGATGAAGAGTGGCCCCCGCTCGCCACAACTGGAGAGAGCCTGCGCACAGCAACGAAGACCCAACACAGCCAAAAATAAATTAATTAATTTTAAAAAAAAAGCCAGTTAAGAAAACTGGGGCTAATTTACTTAATTCTGTGTATACTCAGCATGAATGCTGGGGGGCGTGTGGGCCCAGGGGCCTGGGAGCCGAATGAAAAACCATTTATTCCACCCTGTCCCCAGCTGGGGCTTCTGGAAGCTGAGGCCTCAGGGACTGGATCCCCAAAGGCAAAAGGTCTGAGGTTGGGTCACAGCCCGCACACCAGGAATGGGGGCCAAATGCCGGGAAAAACCTTACCTTTGTTCCAGCTGGAGGGTAAATCTAGATGAGCCTCGAGTCACCCACACAGTGGCCAGGTGGGTGGGGATAGTCTCTTATGTGAGTTCCACCCTGGAGGCGCAGAGCAGGGACGGTAGTAGATATAGGGCCTCGACCAAGTCTCAGAGCCTCAGTCTTCCCATCTCTGAAACGGAGATAAGTCACCATAAGGACCCGAAATCATGTTCGGAACCTGGCACGTAGTAGCTCTTATTCCTGCCTCTCGGGTGGCGAGTCTGGGGCAGTGAGCGATTTACTCTAAATCCCACTGGATGAGTGGCAGCAGGGAGGGTGATGGGAGATGAGGAGATTCCCGCTATCGAAGCCTCACAACAACCCGAAGAAGGCCTGGCCGTTCGGGTTATATTAGGGTCCTAACAGCCTCTTTTTGGAGTCCTCTCTCAATTCTTTATCTCAGCCCACGCAGTACTGTTTAGGAAAAACACATTAGTCTCAATCAAAGTGAGCTTGGGATACTTACAGTCTCCTGGCGGATCAACTTATAAAAAGCAGGAAGGTAAACTGACCCAAATGTATTCCCTGTTCCTGGGTGTGTGACCTCTGAACTGCAAGGACGAGGCTGTGAACTAGCCCTTTATTAGTAGTGACCAACTTGGGCTGGTTTTCCCGGGAGTGAAAGACCCAGGCAAGCCAGGACAGTCAGTCAACTTCTTACAGACCACTGACTGTGGTCACCCAGTGGATGAATGACAAAAATACCTTTCTTATTCTGAGGTGAACAGGCACCTGTAACTTTGGCTGAAATTTCAGTGGCAGCGACACACAAGGCCTCAAAAGGTGACAGGTCTCAGACACCCCAGATGGACGAAGCAGTCCGCCTTCTGAAGGCCCCTGGGATCAGGGCTCTGACAAGTCCCCAGTCCTGACGGGGGGCCCTGGAGAGGAGCTGAAGACCACTAATTTCATGAAATGCACTCACATTTCGGAATTAGCACACCTTATTTTAGATACGTGCTTTTAAGTAGATGTATGGCACTAAACTAGTCAATTAAATATTATAAGTAGATCTTTAATCACTTTTTTCCAATGGCATAAGAAAATATAAATTCAAGTTGGCCCAACAAAATTTTTTAATGTTCTCCTCGAGAAAGTGGAGAATCCCCTTATATTCAGGGCCCATGTGCCGTCTAGGGATACTCTTCTACAACCCCACCCCACACCTGGGTGGCATGGACGCTGTGGTTAATTGGATCTATTCATGCTGGGTGGGAGAGGATATTCATTCACTCGTTCATTAAACAAATATATATCAAGCACTGGGTACCAGAGACTTGGGGTGCAGCAGGTTTTTTTAAAAAGCACCAAAGTCCCTGCTCTCATGAAGCTGATATTCCAGTGAGAGATACAATCAACCCACAAATCAACAAAATGTATGTTGGGTTAGCGATGAGTGCAAAGGAGAAAAAGTAGAGCGTACAAAAGGGATAGGAGTAATGGTGGGGGTGGACGTTTTAGGAGGCCAGGGAAGGCTTCACTGAAGAGGATCATTTAGTAAAATACTGAAGGAAGGGAGGGAACGAGACCTGTGGATTTCTGGGAACGAGAACAGCAGGAATTGGGAGCAGCAAGTGCAAAGGTCCTGGGGCAGGAACATGCCTAGGCTGTTTGAGGAAAAGCAAGGAAGTCGGTCTGGAGCCATCAAAGGTCAAATGGGAGGAGATGAGGTCAGAGAGGAAAGGGGGGGTCCAGATCATGTGAAACCTCACAGGTCATAATAAAACTTTTTTATTCTGAGTGAGATGAGAAGCCATGGGAGGGGTTTTTAGAAGTCACATGGTTTGATTTATGTTTCAACAGGACACCCTCTGGTTGTTGGGTGGAGAATACAGTGAAGGGGGCAAGAACAGAAGCAGAGAGACTGGTCAGGAAGCCACTGCAATAACCTAGGAGAAAGATGATGGGTGCTTGCAGGGTTGTAACCGTGGAGGTGGTAAGAAGGGACAAGATCCTGGATATATTTTGGAAGCAGGGCAGACAAGATTTGCTGATGGGCTGGAATATGGAGGGTGAGGGATAGAGAGGACTCAAGAGTGACTCCAAAACTTTTGGCCTAGGCAGCTTGAAGCATGCAGTTAACATCATCCAGGGTGGAGAGGAAGGAGATGGAGTAGGTTTGAGGGAAATATCAGAAGCTCAGTTTTGTGTGTGTTACACGTTTGAGTGTCTTTGAGCATCTGAGCGAAGATGTCATGTGGGCAGTCGGATATATAAGTCTGGAGTTCAGGGGACATATTGGGGCTGGAAATAGACATTTGGGGGAGGGGATTCTGGGGGAGAATGGATACATGGATATGTATGGTTGAGTTGCTTTGCTGTGCACCTGAAACTATCACAACATTGTTAATAGGCTATACTCCAATATAAAATAAAAAGTTTAAAAAAATAGACATTTGGGAATCATCAGCCTTTCCATGGCATTTGATACTAGGAACTTGGATGAGAACATTTAGGGAGTGTGTGTAAATAGAGAGAAGTCTGAAGACCTAGTGCCGGGGCACTCAGGTCAGGCTGATGAGTAAGGACCAGCGAAAGGGACAGAGAGGGAGCAACCAGGGGTAAAAAGGAGGAGAGCTGGGAGAAGAGGTATCCTGGAAGCCAAGAGAACAGGTTCAAGGAGGAGGGAACTGCTGGGGTCAAAGGCAGCAAATAGGACAGGTACAAAGAGGATTAAGAATTGACTATTGAATTTAGCAACGAGGAGGTCACTGGTGAGCGTAATGAGAGCAGTTCTGATGGAGTGACGGGGATGAGAGCCCGATGGGGTGGATTCAAGAGGCACTGAAGGGAAGGAAGTGGATACAGCAAGATAACTCTTTCGAGGGGTTTTACTATAAAAGGAAAGAGAAATAGGGAGGCAGGAAAGAGAAAGGTGTGGTGCAGGGAAGATTCTTCTCTTAAGATGGGAAAAATCATGGCATGCTTTATGGTGTCGGGAATGACCCAATAGAGAGGGGAGATAGATGATGCAGGAGAGGGCGGGAGGAGAGAATCAGTGGAGCACTGATTGGGGAGAGAGGATGGGTCACCAGGGCTTTGGGTGGGTAGGAACTTTTCCCCAGGGATGCAGGGAACCCTGGGGCCGCTGGGCTTGGCCCCCTCAGCCTGTCTCCTGTTGTTCCTGAGCACCCAGCACGATGCCCAATTTTCACTTGGTGGGTGAATGAATGGATACAAAGGGGCTCAAAGGACAAACATTTTGCAAGAATTTTTAAAAAGCAAGCTCTGGACTCAGATAAACCTAGGTTCAAACCCTTGCTCCACCATCCAGCTGGGTGACCTTGAGCAAGTTTCTCAACTTCTCCGAGCTTCAGTTTTCCTTTCTAAAATGAGAAGAATAATAGAACTTGCTTTATAGGCTTGTGGGAGGATTAAGAAGATAATTGTGCACACAGAATTCTGAACGCAGTATCTGGGATGTGGGAAAGTGCTCCAGAGGGGTTAACTATACTCATTATAAGCAGTCCAATAATTCCCCCATCGGAGCTCATCCAGAGTTTAATAAAATCCAGCATGTAAAAGAAAATGGATGTAGCTATGAAATCTCAACGCACACGCCCCACGATCACTCACAATTGCCCTGACGGTTTATGACCGTCAGGCTGCCAAAGTGATGAGCAGCCCTGGGGGCCATGCAGTTCCCAGATATAATGCCTCTGCTCTCCTCCCCTCAAGGAAGCACATGGGATGAGTGACAGCGAACTCATTAGAGAGATAACATTAAATCTACTCCGTTTGATATTTCTTTAAGAGCAAATTACTCACCGGGGTTGGTACTTCAATGGTTGTTAGTGACACATTGCTCGCGCATACGCACAACCAAACTGCATCCCGAGGTGGCAAACAGACTGTGGTGCTAGTTAGGAAAAACAAAAGAAATCAAAAACCTGAGATGAGCTTGGGCAGTCAAGGAGGGCTTCCTGTAGGAGGCAGCCCCTCAGGTGACCCTTGAAGACAGGAAGTCTTTGGACAGCTAGAGAGGAAGGACCATGTGATTCTGTTTATTTCTTAGCAAATAGCTGAGCAGATGGATTTGATTGAATTTGTCCTGTTTTACCACCTGCTAAGCCAGCCAGAACCACCTTCCTCCTCCCCAGGGACCTAGCTGCTTCAGGGACCCACACTGCCAGCAGTTCCAGAGTTCTGACCTTCACCCTCCCGGAAACCATCACAGACTCTGTCACTGTCCCCTGCCCTATAGAGCCACTCAGAGGAAGGGGCTTGGGGCAGAGAGAAAATTCAATCAAGCCACAGCTACCACTTTGGAAACATTTAATAATTCAGCTCCAGCAACGGCTCAAAGCTCTCTCCACTTAACCCATGGAGTAACCACCAGAGGGAGGAAAAGGCACATGTGCAAGTTCTGGGCTGGCTCTGATGGGGGTGCTTTGCGTTACATTATCTCATTTAATGCTCACACGAACATCTTCCAGGAGGGTACTATTATTGCCATTTCACAGATAAGAATAATGAGGTCAGAGAGGTCAGGTGACTCATTCAACGTCACACAGATAAAAAGAGGCAGAGCCAGCCAGAACTGAGCTCTGGCTCTGCCACACTTAATATCAAAGTCTAAGAGCTGGGGGAGGGAAGAGGCAGAGACAGCCAAGGAGCCAACGATGCTGGAGGGAGCAGAGATTCTTTGTTCCTTTGCATAAGATGAACCAAAAGCAAGGTTCCACCTCCTTCTAGTGTGGGTTTCTGAACTGTAGAAGCTGTACAACCTAAACCGTATTTTCCAGACTCCCTTGCAGCTAGCGTTCTGGGGACAAATTAAGATCTGCCCATCAAATGACTGATATTCAGACCGTGTGACCCACCAACAAACTACTCTTGTGGGGTCAGCTCACCAGACTCCAGAAGCAGGGAGGGTCACACCTGTTTCCCAAGGGGCAGTTAACAGACCTGAGAAGACAGTTTCAGCCTGGCAGGTCTCGGGGAGTAAGGGGGAAAGCAAGGACATTTAGCCAGGACCTAGGGGAGGATGCGTGGTCAGAGACAATGTGGTCTAGTGAAGATGACAAGCCCAGACTGTGTAGACAGACAACCTGGGCTTCAATCCTGACTCCCCCACCTGCTACAGTGTGACCTTGGGTAAATTAATCGCTCCATGCTTCAGTATCCTCATCTGTAAAATGGGGATAATAGCACCTACTTTACAGTATCCTTAAAAGGATGGAATGAAATAATGGATGCAAAACAGAACACAGCCTGGCACAGGTAAGCACTTAACAAATTTGAGAAATTATCATCATTACATCACAACATCTGTTTGTTAAGCTCCAACCCTGAAAAGGGCATCACAGGCACATCGCGTATCATCCATGTAACCTCCCTGCAAGGTAGGTGATGTCACGTCCCCTGTACAAAGTGAGGTTCCGAGCGGTACAGCTGGCAAGTGGTGTGGTGATGGGAGAGGATCCCAGACTCCATGGGCCCATGTTGCCTCCCTATGGGCCACGTGGTGGTCTCAGCAAGTCTTGTGGTGGAGGGAAAGTTTCCTCAGGCACTGGAGGTCCCCTGGCCCCATCTCTGCCCAAGCCAGCAGCAAATGGGGACCCCTGTCCTCTCTGCCTCCCCACCCCACAAATCCCCAACTTGGAGTCCGGGCCTTGCCCCCAGCCACTGGGTGAGTGTGGGTGGGTTATTTCACTTCTCCCAAACCCGGTCCAGCCTCCCGCCAGTGCACTGAGCAGGCCCTGCAGTCTGGAGCCTCCTCAAGTCTGGGAGAGGGGGCCTGGCCCCCTCCTGAGAGGGAAGCCTGCACATGGCTAGGCCCTGCCCAGCAGACCTAAGGAAACCAATTCCATTTGCATTTCATTTGGACTTGAGACCGCTGCCGTGGGCCAGCGACACGCCGACTGATTACCAGAAACGTATGTGTGGAAAAGGAATCATTCATTAGGCAGGAACTGCAGTTCCTGTTCATCTAACTCAGATATCCAAGCAGCTGTGGGCAGTTCCACCTTCATCCTCAGCCTGTTGGAGTTTGGGAATCTGCCAGGGCATCTTTTCTTGGGAAAATGAGTCTCCAGGATGAGGCTGTGTCCCGGGTCTTACTCCCTTCTCAACCTCACTTTCTTCCTCTGTAAATGGGGATAATAGAACACACCTCATGGGACCAGCAAAGGTCACAAACAGTCAGTTAACAAACACTCAGTGAGCACCCATTCTGGGCAAGACACTGTGTCTGAAGATATAGAAAGGAATAAGACACAGAACTGTAAGAAATTTGTGCTGTTTAATGCCACTTAATTTGTGGTATTTTGTTACAGCAGCAATAGGAACCTAATACAGGGCCAAATCGGAGATGTTAAACACAAAGTCTAGGGTCAGCTTGTGATATTTGCTGGGGTGCTATCCTGCATGAGGACCCTAGCCTTGCCTGTCCTGTAGAACTTTCTGCAATGATGGAAACGTTCTACATCTGTGTTGTCCATCATGCCTGCCATGGAGCATAATGGGACTTGAAATGGGGCTGATGCAGCTGAGGAGCGGAATTGTTCATTTTCTCTTATTTAATTAATTTAGACTTAAACAGCCACATACGGCTGGTGGCTACTGTCTTGGACAGTGAGACATTTCCATCACTACAGAAAGTTCTGTTAACAGTGCTGCCTAGAGACTTCAAACTACCGCTCAGGGGAGGAAAGTGGACCAGCAGGGGAGGGTCATGGGTCCTCATCCTTTGTTCACTTTGAAGAGCCCAGATCTCTGCAAAAAGGCTTCCCTTGGCTCCCTCCATGGGTCTGGCTGACTTCATGCAGACTGCCCTGTGTTCTCGCGGCCCCCGAAGACCCAGATAGGGCCCCGCTCCCCTCTGCTGTGTATCTTTCAGTTGGTGTTAGTGGCTTTCATCAGATTTTCACCTTTTTATGACCCCCTCCCAACAGAAAGGTTAAGAAACACTCTGCTTTCTGGTGGACTTGAAGAGACCTCCTCTCTCTCTTCCCCTCCCTTCTCCCAGCCTCTTATAAATAGCTACCTTGTGCCCCACTAGGACCACCTTTCTCTTCCTTCCCTCTCCTCCTCCATCCTCCTCCCCCTGGGCCTCACCCTCCACACCACACCCCCAGGAATCATCAGTTCTAAAGGAAAAAGCCAGGCATCTGATGTACTTCTTGGGGGAGACAAAGCAGGATGAGAAGGCAGAGCGTGTACAGACTGATCTCCAGAAGAGAGGAATTAGGCGAATTACAATTGATTTTCCACCGTTAATGAAGCATGAACCCATGTGATTGCATCTTGAAAAGATTTATAATTATTCATTGAATCTTGGAAGATAATTAAACTTCATTAAACGCAGACATGACAAGCCTGCAGAGCAAGCCGAGACCTCCGTGCAGGGTTCCAGATCGGAGCAGGCGATGCAAGGCTGGGACCCTGTAGGGGTGAAGGGTGGGAGGGCTGATGAGAAGGAGGAGGGAGAAGGGAGAGGAGGGGAGACCTCTGGGAAGAAGTTTCTGCTGAAAATGAGGACACTCTGGGGTCTGCTGATTTTTCTCCCTCCCCTTCAGGGATCCCCTCCTGGGGACCCCTCCCCCACTCCCCAGCCTCCCCTGCCCCATCCCCTCCTTCTGGCAGAGGAGGACTGCTGGGAATGGGGGCAGCACCTGCCACCCTGCTCAGGGACCCTACCGAGCCCAGGACCCTGGAGGGGTTTGGAGAAAGCATGACCTAGCAACAGGAGGAAGCGGGAAAGGGGGGAGGTGTCCTTCAAGATCTATGGGTGCCTCAGCAAAGGTGGGGTGGAGAGGACACACACGTGATGTGTGTGCATACGTGTGTGTGTGTGTGTGTGAGAGAGAGAGAGAGAGAGAGAGAGAGAGAGAGAGAACAAATTCATGCATCCTGGAAAACCATCTGGCAGGAGACACACTAAGTTGCTATCTGTGGTTACCTTTGAGGGGGAGGAAAGGGGGTGGGATTTTCCTCTTTCCCCATATTATGTTTCCTTCGTGCTTAAATCACACAATAGCATTTATTCACATATAATATATGTAATTTTTTTTTATTTAAATGCCTGTCATCAGAATCCATTCATAGGTATTTACGGTTGGGAGCCAGGCTCTTAGCTAAGTGTGCTGGGGACATGACTCAGGAAGCTGGGCCCTTCCTTAGGGTGCACACAGTGTGTGTGTGTGTGTGACATGCACACACATAGCGCAGGACGGGTCAGGCTGGCCATAAAGAATATGCCCCACCCCTATAAGACCAAAGAAGTCAGCCCCAGCTGGGAGGTGGCCCTGTTTCTGACCTCCTGGGGTGAGTACCCAGTCCCCCCAACCTTCATCTATTCCAGGCCATCACTCCCCATCCTTTGGGGACCCCTCCTGAGGACATCCCCCATCCCTCCACCCAGCCTGACCCCTCTGCTGAGCTAAATGAGCTACCAGATCCTTCCTCTTGCCCAGTGCACAGCCCTCCTCCCCCGGTATCACACTTCTTCCTGCCAAAGTGACAGAAGGAAAGAATATTAATGAGGCTGCCCTCACCATATCCTTTTTATAGAGCTGCTTCTTGGCAGGAAGAATGTCTTTCTAAGGACTGCCTGGGAGGGAGTCATGCCCTATCACATATCTGGCCCAGATTTCATGGCAGGACCAGGAAGTCCCTGATGAGCCAGGTGGTTGAGGGGGGAGGCAAGGGGATGTCTTCAAGGCAGGAGGGTAGAAAGGTGGGGAACCATCCCTTAGCACAAAGGTTAAGGTCCACTTCCTAATCCAGACAGCCTGATTTCCAAGTATGGCTCTACCCTCTTGCAATGATGTGACCTCAGGAAAGTTAATTAACCTCTCTGAGCCTCAGTTTTCCCCATCACTGGGTTAATAATACTGCCTCCCCTAGGGGGTTGTCAAGAGCAGTCAATGAAATGATACATGTAGAGTACTTGGCACAGCACCTGGACAGCCAAGGAGCTCCATAAATGGCAAAATTATTTGTATAATTTGAATTATTTCTCCAAACACGATCCAATTACCTTTTCAAGGGCCTTTGCGTCACGGTGAGCTCCCAAGAGCAGGAAACGTGTCTTATTGATATCCATGTCCCCTTTGTCTAACCCAGGACTTGGCTGGGTGCTCAAGGAAATGTTTGTTGCATAAGTGAATGAATGAAGAATAAATAAAACTGGGCTGTATGGCTGACTTCTAATCTCAAGAAATCTTCCCCAAACAGGAAACTTAAAATTACTGGATGAATTATTTAAAATATTTTTAATGCACGGATGGATTTGTGGGAAAGTAAAGAAAACCTTGAGAGCTCAGAGAGGACAAGAAATGCGATTCCAGAGAAGCAAGTGAGCGTTTCCCTGGGGGCATCTGGTCAACCTCAAGCCTGCATATTGACACACTATGTTAGGGGGACAGGAGAGAAAGTGTGAGCCTGAACAAGGCAAGGTGGGAATTCAATCTTTCCACCCCTGCATAAAGTGGGGTCTTCCCAACATAAACTAAGTAAAGCTTGCCTTGGCTCTGGTGGGAAGGGGCAAACACGGAGGAACTAATCTCTCTGTGTGAGAATTCTTACCCACAAGCTCACCCTAATTTGGGCTTGGGCCAGAGTTCATTCTACTCACGTGGCCTAAAAAAACACAAGCAGAAAATTGACCCACCATTGGTAGTGGCACCTGGCAGCAGCATATGCAAATCTTCTCTGAACAAATACCTCTAAACCCAGGCCTCACAGAATTCCTATAGAAAAAAATCCTAAGAAATATGGGTGCACAATTTTTTAAAAGGTCAAAACACGTAAGGAAGTAGGCCACTATTAGCAAGGGTCAGCAAAAACAGCTACAAGTCAGACCCGCAAAGACTGCAGATGTTGGAATAATCAGATATAGAATATAAAATAAATACATAAGTATGTTTAAAATGTAGAAGGGGGCTTCCCTGGTGGCTTAGTAGTTAAGAATCTGCCTGCCAATGCAGGGGACATGGGTTCGAGCCCTGGTCTGGAAAGATCCCACATGCCGCGGAGCAACTAAGCCTGTGCGCCACAACTACTGAGCCTGCGCTCTAGAGCCCGCGAGCCACAACAACTGAAGCCCGCGTGCCTAGAGCCCGTGCTCCACAACAAGGGAAGCCATCGCAATGAGAAGCCCGTGCACTGCAACGAGGAGTAGCCCCTGCTCTCCGCAACTAGAAAAAGCCCGTGCGCAGCAACAAAGACCCAACACAGGCAAAAATTAATTAATTAATTTTTTTAAATGTAGAAGGAAATACCAAAAGTATGAAAACGGAAAATAAGATCATGAAAAACTACCAGGCTGATGTGAAAAAGAATCAAATAAAATCTCTAGAAATGAGAAGCATAATAATTGAAATTAGAGACTTGATTAATGAGTAAAACAGAAGATGAGACACAGCTGAAAAGAGAATTGGTAAACTGGAAAAAGGATAAGACTAACTTTCCCAGAAGGCAGCAGAGAGACAAAGAACTGGAAATAATTGTTAAAGAGATTAAGAAACATGAGGGGATAAAATGAGAAGATATAACGTGTCTAATTAAAGTTCCAGAAGGAGATGTTAGAGAAAGAAGTGGAAAGTCAAATTCCGGAAGAAAATAGCTAAGAGTGTTCCAGAACTGTGAAAGATGCAAATCCTCAGATTCAGACAGCTCAGTGGACCCCAAGCAGCACAAATAGAGATCTCCACCTAACACACCTCAGGGAAACTACAGAATATCACAGACTAAGAGAAAACTTTAAAAGCAGCCTGAGATAAAAGAGATTACCCAAAAAAGGCACATCAAATAGACTGATGACAGGGTTCTCAAAGAAACTCTGGAAGCCAGAAGACAGTAGAGTAACACCTTCCAAAAGGAGAGAAGGTAACTGTCATCTGAGAATTCTATAACCTCTGAAACTATTTTTCAAGAATGAGAACAAAATAAGGACATTTTCAGACAAAAACCGTCAGCGTTTACAGCCAAGGGCCTCACTAAGGGAAGTTCTAAAGAACAAACTTCAGGAACAAAGGAAAAGGAGCCCAGCAGGAAGGTCTGAGATGCAAGAAAGAATAGTGGGCAAAAAAGAAATGGCAAACATCTGGGTAAATTTAAACAAACATTGACGACTTAAGATGTTTAATTTGTGGGGTTAAAAGAAACAAAAAAGAGAGACTCAAACTACAGGGCAACCAGAGTCAAAGCTTTTTAAGGTCTTGGAATTGTGTGGGAAGAGAGTGAAGATAGGAATTATAGATGACAATTATAACCTAAACACACGTGTTAAATTTTCTAGGGTAATTACAAGAGACTAGAAATAGCAATGTATTATAACTTCCAAATGAATAGGGAGAAAATGGAATGAGGGGGGAAAAATACCTTCAATCAATTAAACTGAAAGAAGGAAGAAAGAAGAAGTAAGGAAGGGAAGGAAGGGGGGGCGGACCATGACCATTAATGGAATAAGCACAGTGATTTACCATATCAGCCCCTGCCCCCCGTGTGTAATTTATTTGATACTTACAATAACCCTGTGAGGTAGATGATAGTAACATTCTTGTTTTGCAGATTCGGGCACCCAAGGCCAAGGAACATGAAGCAACTTTCCAAGGTCATACAGCTGGGAAGTAGCAATGCAGGGATTTGAACCCAGACAGCATGGCTGCCCTGCCTCAGTTCTCATGGCTGGACACTGGGCCGGGCCTACAGTCATCCATGTACAGTGACTGGATTGTGGAAGTGGGCAGTACTGGGACGATCTTAATTAGATCGTGGATCTAAAACAATAAATAAACTAGCTATAAAGGACATTTTTGGGTGATTGGGGAAATTTGAATAGGGGCTCTATGTTAGATGACATTATTGTAACAATATTAAGTGTGCCTTGGTGTGATCATGGATGGATGGTTACGCAGGAGGGTGACCTTGTTCTTAGGAGACAGATGTGAAGTAGGTAGAGTGAAAGTGTCATGAGGTCGGCAACTTTCAAATATTTCCTGAAAAGAAGTATTAAAAAAACAATAGCGTAAATATGGCAAAATGTTAGTAATAGGTAAATCCAGGTAAAGGATAAATGTTTGTTGTTATATCTGTTGTTTGTGTTAACATACCATCCCCAAACTTAAAGCAATAGCTACTTATGATTTCTTGTCAGCCCACGGGTCATTGACCAGGCAATTCCACGGACCCAGCTGGGCATGCTCAGGAGTCTGTCATCAGCTGTGGAGTGGGCTGTGGGCTGGCTGGTCGAGGGTTTGCACAGCTCAGCTCTCCTCCACAAGTCTCTCGCGTACTGCAGGCAGGCTGGCCCACGAGTGTCCTCATGGCGGTGGCAGGAGTCCAAGAGAGGAAGAGAAAAAGGAATACATGCTTCCAAGCCGCTGCTTACATCAGTGGTACTGCTGGCCCATTGATCAAAGAAAGACATATGGCCAAGCCCAGAGTCAGCACCGGAAGACACTTCCAAAGAGGGTGAAGTGGGGAGGTAAGTGTCATTAACGCAATCAATTCACCACAACTGTATTACCATCTTAACTTCTTAATAAATTTAAAATCTTTCCAAATAAAAAGTTAGAGGGATATATTAGGGTACTCTAGAGAAGCAGAATCTTTAGGAGATACACATATATTGAGAGAGACAGACAGACAGACAGAGACAGAGAGAGAGGTAGATTATAAGGAATTGGCTCTCATAAAAAAGAAAGAAAACCATGTGCAACAACATGGTTGGACCTAGAGATTGTCATACTAAGTGAAGTAAGTCAAAGACAAATATCATATGATATCACTTATATATGGAATCTTAAAAAAAAAATGATACAAATGAACTTATTTACGAAACAGAAACAGACTCACAGACATAGAAAACAACCTTGTGGTTACCAAAGGGGAAACGCAGGGGAGGGATAAACTAGGAGCTTGGGATTAACAGATACACACTACTGTGCATAAAATAGATAAACAACAAGGACCTACTGTAGAGCACAGGGAACTATATTCAATATCTTGAAATAACCTATAATGGAAAAGAATCTGAAATAGAATATATATAGCTGAATCACCTTTCTGCACACCTGAAACTAACACAACATTGTAAATCAACTATACCTCAATTTTTTTAAAAAAACAGTTTAGAGGAAATAGCAAAGAAAAAAAATAAGGAATCGACTCTCACAGTTAGAGAGGCTTGAAAGTCCCAGGATCTGCAGTCAGGAAGCTGGAGACCCAGGAGAGCTACTAGCGTAGCTCCAGTCCAAAAGCCAGCAGGCTCAAGACTCAGGAAGAGCCAATGCTTCAGTTCGAATCCAAAGGCAGGAAAGAACCAATGTCCCAACTCAAGGCAGTCAGGCAGAAGGGGTCCCCCTTACTTGCAGGAGGGTCAGTGAGTTTTGTTCTAGTCAGGCCCTCACCTGATTGGATGAAGTCCGCCACCTCGGGGAGAGCAATCTGCTTTACTCAGTCTTCCAATTCAAAGGTTAATTTCATCCAAAACACCCTCACAGTCACACCCAGAATCACGTTTAACCAAATATCTGGGCACCTCATGACCCAGTCAAGGTGACACATAAAATTAACCATCACAAGGGACGAAAGGCAAAACAGCCAATCCGATCACGTCACTCCTTTGCTCAGAATTTCCCTACATCCCCTGAAACGCATGTACAAGAATGTTCACTGCCGCTTTACATCATCATTAGGAATAAATTGTGATATATTTCTAATGTGGAATAATAAATAGTGATAAAAAAGAATGAACTAAAAAAAATTAAAAACTTAAAAAAAAAAAAAAAGAATGAACTGCCACATACAATAACATGGATGAATCTTACTGATGAGTGAAAGAAGGGAAAACTCAAAAGCGTGCCTGCTGTATGTCTCCAATTAAATGACATTCAAGAAGAGAGGAAATGCATCTACAGTGGTTCTCTTGGGAAGCATTTATGAGGAAACTTCCTGGAGCCTATAAACGTTCTCCCTCTTGATCTGGGTGGTAATCACATGGACATGTTCATATGAAAAAATTTATTAAATTGTACACTTAAGACTTGAGCGCTTTATAAGTTATATCTCAAAAAATGTAAACACACACACACAAACTCTTAAAACTTGGTTTCTTGGTGCCCTCTGCATAAGATCCAAACTCCTTAACACTCAGTTGACTTGAATTTATTTTTTATAAATAAATTTTATTGTTTATAAAATTTCATGTTTATTTTTTTCTCTCCAAAGTGCTGGGTACAGCAAGCAGGGCGGCTTTCTTAGCTCTTCCTGCCCAGTGAAGACACTTGAAAAATGTTGATTGAATCCACATGGGGCCTCAAAGGATGAGGACCTCGAGCATTCCCAGGCATCAAGTGGGCTATGGGCGGCTTCCCTGGTCCCTGGCGTCCTTCCAGGCCCACTTTGGTGACTGCATAATTGCTCCGTCTTGCAGCGGTGACACCATGCCCCTCCTCCACCCAGGCCCCTGGCTGCCAACCCCACCCCTCACTGATGCACACTTTACAACCATTGTCAAACATAATGATTCTTACCCTGGAGAGAAATTGGGTTCCATTTTCTATTTTATTGCCTCAAAAAGGACATTTTTTACCTTCTCACAGTCTGTAGCCAGCAGGAACAGGATGATAAATCCCAGCAAAGGTTTCCACTGAGATAGATGGTCCGGCAAGGAGACCACAGCGTTCCAGGCAGGGGAATAAACAAGCAGCTGTACCCGTTCCACCACCCCACCCTGGCACCCTGTCCCCAACACCACCTGGCAGCCTCGGGGCTGAACATGGAGTGGGGGAGGGGCTGCAGCTTCAGACCCCAAAGGGAAAGCCAGTTGGCAGGAAGAGAGCTCTTCTCTCCGCAAGAGAATGCGGATGGCTGGCCGGGTGCTTACTGTGTGCCGGCCTCGTGCTCTATCGCATCTGGTCCTCAACAGCCCCATGCTGTAGATGTGTGTGTTATCCCATTTCACAGATGAGGGGTCTGAGGTTCAGGGAGGTTAGGCACCCAGCTGGTAAGGAACGAGCTGGAATTTGAACATGGGTCTTTTGGGAACCCAGTCAATGAGTTGTCCCAGGAAACCAGGGACATTTGGGGGCAGATGGCAGCAGGAGTCCCGGGGTACTGCTGGGACAGCCTTTGCTCCAGCCTCTGTGGCTGAGGCCCCAGGAGCTCGCTCCCCTGCACAGTGACTGCAGTCACTTCCCCTCCATCACTGTGTGACTCAGACAGACCTCTTAGCATCCCCAGAGAGGCCGCTGTCTTGCACAGGGTCACACACTTAGTTAAAGACAAAATTAGGACTATAACTCAAGCCCCATGACTCCTGTCCTGGTCCGGGGTCTTTCTCCTAACCCCCTGCCCCCAATATTTTTTATTATGGTAAAATGCACGTAACATAAAATTTACCATCTTAACCATTTTTAAGTGTGCGGTTCAGTGACGTTAAATACCTTCATGACGTGGTGCAACAGTCACCACCATCCACCTCCAGAACTCTCTCATCTTGTAAAACTGAAACCCTGCACCCGTAAGGCAATAACTCCCCATGCCCCTCTCCCCACCCCCCTGGCAACCACCATTCTCCTTCCTGTCTCTATGAGTCTGACTACTCGAGGTGCCTCAGGTAACTGGGATCACACAGTATTTGTCTTTTTGTGACTGGCTTCTTTCACTCAGCATAATGTCCTCAAGGTTTATCCACATTATAGCATATGTCAGAATGTCCTTCCTTTATAATGCCAAATAATACTCCATTATATGGGGCTTCCCTGGTGGCGCAGTGGTTGAGAGTCTGCCTGCCGATGCAGGGGACGTGGGGTCGTGCCCCGGTCCGGGAGGATCCCACGTGCTGCGGAACGGCTGGGCCCGTGAGCCATAGCCACTAAGCCTGCGCGTCCAGAGCCTGTGCTCCGCAACAGGAGAGGCCGCAACAATGAGAGGCCCGCATACCGTAAAAAAAAAAACTCCATTACATGGATTAACCACATTTTGCTTAACCATTCATCCACCAAAGGATGGGTTGCTTCCATGTTTTAGCTATAGTGAATAATGCTGCTGTGAATATGGTGTGCAAATATCTCTTCAAGATCCCGGGTCTCTCTTTTTACCTACCATTCTGCCTCACTGATCGTCTTCCAAATACTTACTATCATTCCTTTCTAATACATTTGAAAAAGTGTAGTTCAACCAGTAATCTCAAAAGATCACGCAGTAGTAAAAGCCAGCACAGCCACAATACCATGTATTATATGATTCCGTTTATAGGAAACATTCAGAACAGGCAAATCCATAGCGACAGAAAGCAGATTCATGGTGATGTGGGAGGGATGGCTAGAGGGTGCCTTTTTTTTTTTTTTTTTTTTTTTGCGGTATGCGGGCCTCTCACCGCTGTGGCCTCTCCCGTTGCGGAGCACAGGCTCCGGACGCGCAGGCTCAGCGGCCATGGCTCACGGGCCCAGCCGCTCCGCGGCACGTGGGATCTTCCCAGACCGGGGCACGAACCCGTGTCCCCTGCACTGGCAGGCGGACTCTCAACCACTGCGCCACCAGGGAAGCCCTAGAGGGTGCTTTTTGCGGGGTGACGAAAATATTCTAAAAATGATCGAGGTGAGGATTACACGACTCTGTGAATATACTAAAAAAAAAAATGATGCGATGACTTTAATTGGGAGGATTTTATGGGATGTGAATTATACATCAATAAAGCTGTTAAAAAAGTGTCAGCCTCTCGGTGCGTTTCCTCACCTGTAAACTAGTGATTGTTCGCGGAGGAAACAGGCTGAGAGGAAAGCTTGGCACTTTCCTTCCGCCTTTCTGGAGGTCTTACAGGATTTTGACTCATCAGGAAACCTCGCAGCCACGGGCCAACACCCCTGGCCAGGTTTCCCCCCGGTGGCCGTAGTTAACTCGTCTGGGCAGGGGCAGAGCCCCTCAGGCGCTCCGAAGCCCCCGAGCCTCCCTGAAGCTCTCTGTCAAGGGTAAAGATCTGCTTTGATGTGGCTGCTGCCCTGGGGTCTCCAGAGGCCCCACTGCCCTTATTAGGACCCCCAAGTCCACACCCCCCACACACACCCCAGCGCTTGCCCAGACAGAAAGCAGGGAGCTGACAGAGAGGGGCTGGGGACTGGGGGCAATTTCCACTAGTGGGACACCTTAATGCACTGGGGCAGCCCTGGGGACAGGTCCCTCTGGCCTGGAGAGAGGCCTGGAGCAGGCCTGGAGGCCCAGGAGGAGAGGATGCTGAGAAAGCAGCCCGGGCTCCTGGCTTCTGTGACCTGTCCACCACCTACAGAAGCCGAGCAGCAGCTTGGAGGACTTGGAGTGGGCGCTGTGCAGGGACACAGAGGCCAGGGAACCTGTGGGGTCCTGGTAGGTGGGCTGTGTCCTTGGGGAGCTGCGAACAAAGGGAATCATGGCAACTGCATTCTTTCTGTGGGAGAGAGGCCTGGATGGATAAGGCACCGTTGTCACAATGCCGTGTCCTGAGCAGGAGGCCCAGAGGCCCAGGGAGAAGAGGGGTGGCAGGCAGGTCATCTGCAGCAGGGGAGACCCTGTCCTCCCAGGCAACAGGTGACACACAAGAGAGATAGGGCATTGCCCTCCCCCGGAGCGCGACAGCTGTTAAATTGGGTTAATAGTACCCCGGAGCGCAACAGCTATTAAATTGGGTTAATAGTACACGCTTCCCAGAGTTGCTCTAAGGATTAAACTAGTTCATGTGTGTGAAGTTCTTAGAACAGTGCTTGGCACTGTGAGTGCCCAGCTAACATTAGCTATTAGCATGATTAATATTATAAAGTTCTGGACATATTGCCATGGATGCATTGTGTGCCGTGACGCTGTCTATGGGGTGTGTGTGTGTGTGTGTGCATGCGTTGTATTTGTGTTGCGTCTGTGTGTAGTGCATAGTGGAGGCGGCATGGCTGTGGCGTGCCTGGCTTTGGTGGGTGTGTAGTATGGAGTGTGTGCGTATTGTGTGTTGCCTAGGGGGCGGTTTGTGTATTGTGTGAGTTGTGTGGTATGTGGGTGGTGTAGGGTGCACGCTCTGCCCTTGAATTAGCTCAGGTTTCAGGAAAACCAGCCTCCAGGGCCCCCTCTGTTCAGGGTACAGGTCAGACCCAGGATGTGGATAAGTCCTGAGCTGTCCACCCTTTTCTGCACGAACCTTTTGTCAGCCAAAATGGCCAACTCAGTGGGCCGACCCCGGGGACTCAAGGACTTCTGATGACCATGTCCCAGGGGAATTGCCCCGCCCTGGGGAAAGGGTCAGGGAAAGGAGGGGAGGCAGCTGGGGAGCTCCGGCTGCGCACAGCCCAGAGGGTTAACAAACAGGGAGAGAGACTGACGTGATGGCTGGAAAGCGCCAAGCAGCCCTGAGGGGAGGGGTGAGCTGAGCTGAGTTATGCGGGGGTCGGGGGGAGCGCTCTCCGACCTCTGGGTCGTTTGGGGGTGAGCTAGACCTGGAGCCAGGGTTGGGCTGGAGGTCAGAGACCTGCTGGAGAAGGGCTGTGGTCAGGCCTTCGCCCCCTCCCAACCTCCCTGGGCAAACCTGAACCACGTGAAACTGGGCAGAGGGAAGACGCCATTAGCATCTCAGCTAGTTCAGGCCTGCAGATCCTGCCCCCCTCTGCCTCGTGGCTTCCTGCACCCTCCGGCACCTTCTCCATCGCAGCCAGACCCAACCCTACTGTGAGCACTCTGTGCTCTGGCCTCAGGCCCTCGTACTGCTTCCCCCCCTCCTCCTACCCCCACCACTAGGTCCTGCCCATCCTTCAGGTCTCAGCCGAAAAACTGCCTGAGCTGGAACTTTCCCAAGACCCTTCTCACCCCCAGCTGGGGGAGATGCCCCTCTGTGCTCCCACGGACCCCTGTCTTCTCCCCTCTCCTAGCACATATAACCACGTGTTGTCATTCCCCATGTACCCATGGGCTCCTTGAGAAAAGGAACCCTTTCTTATTGATTTCTTTATCTCCAATGCCTGGCAGAGTGCCTGGAACTTGGAGCCCTCAGTAAATGTTGGCTCAGTGAATGGATGGGTTTTGGGTGGACGGAAGGATGACTGAATAGGTAAAAAGTCCCAAGAGGTTACAATGTGGAAAATACACTTTCAACTCACGCTGATGGCCTCCCTTCTGGCACTTATCTAATTCCCGAGGTTACATTACCAAAGTATGACACTGAATTTCTCTTGCCCACGTGCACCAGAGAAAGCAAGAGTCAAGAAGGCAGAGGGAAGGACGGGCACTTTGCAGCTGGGCAATTTGCGAGTCACAACTCAATGCCTTGAGTTTCAGGCAGGAGCAACCAGAGCAGAAAAGGGAGCCGCGCAACGCAGCCTAAACCAGCCGGTCCACCATGATGGGTGGGAGATTCCAGAAAGGAGCTGCCCACCCTGCCCACCACCATCCATAGACCTGGGACCTAAGACCAGGACATGTCACCCTTCAAAGGCAGCAGGACTAACGTCTAACGACTCAGAACTTCAGAGGTGGTAGGTCGGTGATGCAGGAAAGAAAGGAGGCCAGGCATCCTGTACATCTAATCCGAGTTCAGAGTGGCTCTCGGGCAGAGGGACACATCTGAAACTTTCTCTGTGAGGTTGGAGAGTCAAGTCTAATCAACCATGCTATGACCTGCCTGTCATATGCAAAGAGTGTCCGTCTGTGCTGTCCAGGAGAGAAGGAGGGACACTGCCTGACAGCACGAGCATCCTGGCTCCTTAGGAGAGAGGTGGGCCCTGCTGTGGGCAGGAAACGAGCCCCAGGTTCGTCCTTGTCCACAATCAGACACCTCCCAGGGCATGACTCTGCCAGTTCCACACTCAGCTGAAACCTCTGGGGAATACTCAGTCCAGGTGTCCTAGACGGTGGGTGGGCAGGAGTCAGGGTCATTGGAAGGCCTTTTATTCGCTATAAATTGATCACTTTGTGCATCAGGTAGAAATAACATTCAACCACAAGTATCAGATCACTATGAACCAGTGGCTCCAAGACACAAAGATTTAAACTCTCATGCACGAAAGTTCAGATGTAAGCGGTACAAGACTGGTAGGGTCTTTCCCTGAAGTTGTCAGGGACCCAGGATCTTTCTCCATTTCTTCAAGGCCACCTTGAAGTTCAAGATGGCTGCTGGAGCTCCACCCACCACAACTACATTCTAGGCAGCAGGAAGGAAGAAGGGAGAAAAGAGACCGAAGGGACAGCCCTGTCTTTTAAAGAGACTTCCTAGGAGTCCCATATATCACTTATGCTTACTTTTTCATTGACCAGAACTTAGTCATATGGACACATTTATCTCTGGGGACTTTGGTTGGTATAAGTTCCCTTGAGAGCCTCAGGTGAGCTAAGAAAATGAAGCCCCTGAACTTGTAGATCTGAGAGCAGATCTGAGACCCCAGGAGTGCCGGCTGTAGCCATCAGTGGGCCTCCATCTTCGCCACAATCACCCAGTTAATAAGTGAAAGAGTCAAGATTTAAAACCAGCGCTGCCTACTTTGCAACTCATGCTCTTAGCTGTTAGGTCACACTGCTTCCTTGAGTTCCAATTCTGCTTCACCCCGTTACTAGCTACGTGACCCTCGGCAAGTTCTCTGAGCCTCCATTCCTATACCTATAAAATAAAAATAATAAAAACACCCGCCTCAGATGGCTGACTTATGGAGCAAGATAGCTGGTGTACGTAAATAAAATATCAGGACCATGTATTACAGCAGATCAAGAAGTCAGGGATCTGAATCTGTTGATTTTTTTTTAATATTTATTTATTTAGCTGCACCGGGTCTTAGTTGCGGCACACAGGCTCTTAGTTGCAGCATGCAGGATATAATTCCCTGACCAGGGATCGAACCCAGGCCCCCTGCATTGGGAGCATGGAATCTTAACCACTGGACCACCAGGGAAGTCCCTGAATCTGTTTAATGC
Source organism: Globicephala melas (assembly GCF_963455315.2). NCBI lineage: Eukaryota > Metazoa > Chordata > Mammalia > Artiodactyla > Delphinidae > Globicephala > Globicephala melas. The sequence goes on from NC_083314.1 coordinate 179,207,565, forward strand.
TTGAGTTGAATTCACAAGAAAGGTGCTGGACCCTTTCTGGTGGAATAGTTCATTCTGCAGCAAGTGGGGAGAGGGAGCCAGGAGCCTCTGGAAAAGTCCATCCTGTATACAGTGAGGGGAGATGTTGTCCTAAGTTCTCATCTCCAAGATATCCATGGAGGGTCTGGTGTTTCTCTTCTCCAAGATACTCATAGAGGGTCTGATGGAGCCCCCTCCCCATCCTCTGCCTTTAACCAAAGCCCTCGACCCTATGACTGTCAGCTGGTCCAGAGAGGGACAGACTGTAGAAGAAGGTTGCCCATTGCCATGGAAACCAAGGCCAGAGCCCAGCACTCTGCAGCTCCCAGGCACATGGAGGATGTGATGCTTCTGGGTTCCAAGTCCCGAGACACCCCTCCCACCCAGTGCACAGGCACACACACACACACACACACACGCGTACGCACTCGTGCACACATTCCCAGCAACCAGCTGGCTGACCCAGTGGACTGGCAGCCATTCAACTCGCCCATCCCAGGAGACCAAGTTTCTCTAGCTGATGGAAGAGCAGACATCTGGTCAGAAAAGCCAGTCCCTGTGGTCAAGGACAGCAAAGGGAAAGGCTCATAAAAAGGGGCTGAGACAGGCCACTGAGGCCAATCCTTGCCCATCACATTTGTGAAGCCATCCACCCGGGCCAGTGCATGGACATAGCTCACATGGCTCTGCATATAAGCCGTGTGCCAGCTGAAGCTCTGGCCCTTTAAGAGGGAAATGAATTTTGCAACTCCAGCATCCGATCCAGGCAAGGATCATCAGTGGATGCAGCAGTATATTCACACAGTCTCCCAATAAATCCACAGACTACTTTTTCATCACTAAGGGGGAAAGATACCTTTCCAATAGAGAAATCTGGCAGATAGCACTTTAACCAAGTGATCAAATTTGGGTCACTGAAAATCGGACAAAGTGATATTAAGTGCCTTTTCGGGGCAATGCAATAATAAGTACATCTCCTATGTGGTATTCTCACCAAAAATGTTTGAACTGAATCAAATCAGAAGGAAAAACAACAGACGTATTCAGATTGTGGGGCATTTTTACAAGACATCCAACAAAGACTGTTCAAAAACGTCAATTGCAAGAAAGACCAAAAGACTAGATTAAAGGAGATGAAAGAGACATGACAATTAAATGCAATGCACGATCTTTTGTGGATCCTGAATGAGGGGGAAACAGCTATAACTGACATTTTTAGAACAGTTGGGGAATCTGAATATGAACAGCATACGAGATAACATTATTGGGTCAGTGTTAACGTCCTTGGGTGTGATAACTGTATCATTACGGTTATGCAGGAGAAGGGCCTTGCTCAAAGACACGTGCTGATGTATTTAGAGATGAAGAGTTGTAATGGCTGTGATTTACTCTCACGTGATCAGAGGGGAAAAGAGAAAGTAAAGGCAGCCAATGTCAAGAGTTGGTGAATCCATGTGAAGGATACACAGACGTTCGACGGACTGCTCTTTCAAGTTTTCTGTAGGTTTGAAAATTTCAAAATCTAAAAATAAACACGTAAGAGGAAAAGACTTTTAAAAAGGAGTCAAATGATTCCATATCCTTCCCAATTTTTCTGGGCATTTCTGTAACAGGGGATGGGGGTCTCTTCTGTTTTGTTCTGGTCACCTTGGCTTGGAAGCTCCGTCTTCACCCAAATTAGTTCACTTTGTAGCCCATCTTTCCATCCCACGTGGCTTTTCCTGTTTTGCACTTGGTCCCCCTCCTGGATTTCAACAGGGCAAAGTGAAACCCTCCCACGGCACTTTATGGTGAGTACCAACTTTATTGAGGGTTTGGGGGGCAGAGCAAGTAGACATGGCAGGAAATTTAGTATTTGGCATCCTCTTCTTAAAAACCTATCTAGGGAATTCCCTGGCAGTCAGTGGTTAGGACTTGGAGCTTTCACCGCCATGACCCAGGTTCAATCCCTGGTTGGGGAACTAAGATCCCACAAGCCACACGGCATGGTCCACCACCCCCCAAAGAAAAAACCTCATACACACTCATGTGCAGCCCTCCATCATGCAGCTTGACTACTTGATTCCCTCCCCATTTCCTCTCGTCTCTTCTCCTCTTCTGTCTCTTTCTTCTGTCCTGTGATTTCACTATCTCTTTGAAGTCTCCTTCTGGTCCAAACAAGGTAAACAAAGAAGTCTACTCCATAACTTTGGTACCAGAGTTCCTCTTGGTGAAGCCAAGTTTAGTCTTCCAAACTCTAAGGAAGGGTCAAGTCTCCAATATTAGTTATAACAATAGCTACCATTCAGCACAGACCATGAAGTGAGCTGGACCCTGAACCAGGCACTTTGCATGCATCATCTCTAACCTTCTCAATAGCTCCATGAGGGGGTCACTAAGGAATGTAAGATTCAGGAAGATTGATGAACCAGCTACCAAGTGGAGATGCTGCCCAATCTGGGCCTTTCATGATGCTCTCCAACTCAAAGAGTGTTTCATAAGCAGAGGCTGCATGACTTGCTGAAGGTCGCACAACTGCTCAGGTAAACAGAGTGGGGCCTGGGACTCAGGATGCTTATTCCCAGGCCTAGGTTCTCATCTACTGGCCCAAACTAGGCAGCGTCCCTCATGCAGAAGGAGGAGGTCCCGCCCTTGCAGATGATAGCTTGAGAGAAGGTCATGTGGAAGAGAAATCACAGCAGACCCAAGTCTGGGGAGTCAGGAGTGGGGACTGGCAGTTGGCCACCCATTCACTCCAGTGATCTCAGGGTGGGGTGAGGGAGACTGTAAGCTGGACTGGGCTGGGCTGGCCAAGCCTTAGGCTGCAAGAAGTGTTTTAGGAACAAGGACTTGGGTAGAACCAGCAGATGAAGTTGGGAAAGGAACTAACCGGGGTAGCTGTGAGTGGGCAGAGGTTGGAGAAAGAAGGTCCACGATGATGTCAGCTCAGTGACCCCACCCTAGGACGTGGATAGGGCATTGGGAAGGTACTGGGTACTACCCCCCAAAGTGGGAATGGCTGCTCTCACCCGCCTCCCCATCATCTCCTGACTCTCCAGCCATTCCCAGAGATTCAGCCACCTCTGCTCCCTCCTGGATCCAGGCAAGCCTGGAGACCCAGGGGAAATAACCTTGAAAAGAGACTGGAAATGTAATCAAATATAGCAGCAGCAAACTGTGCACTGGAAACCAGGGGGCAGTTGAGGTGCCGGCAACTGGTGAATAGCAGCAGAGGTTCCGAGGCCTGCGAACGGATGGAGAGCAGCAGAGGGCAGAGGCGAGGCGAGGGAGAGGAGAGGGGCTGGGTGAGGCCAGCTGAGCCCCGCAGCCTCCATAGGGGATGAGGCGGGTAGACCCAGAGACAGGGCAGCAGGGGAGGCAGAGGGAGGCAGGGGGGCCAGGACCTCACCTGGAGCTCTGTTTAGTGGTCTTTTCACCAGCCCCACGAACTAGACTTTGGGCAGGGCCAGTACATGCCCAGAAGATGATGTGAGATGGTTGCATCAGTAAAGGGAGCACAGAAAGGCCACACCTTCCTGTGTGAGGTCCCCAAACAGCAGGACTCCCTCATTACCGCCATCCCTTCTGTTGGTGGCAGCAGACTTGAGTTTGACACCCGATTTTGCTGCTTAGCGTGTGAAAGTGACCCATCACTTAACCTCTCTGAGCCTCAGTTTCCCCTTGTTTAAGGTAGAGATGATGATAGTTCCATCCTCATAGGGTTCCCATGAGCCTTCATCAAGAGCATGGTGCCTGGAAACCATACCATCCATAAACCCACAACTACCATTTTATCACTCAAATATAGGGGCTTCCCTGGTGGCGCAATGGATAAGACTCCAAGCTCCCAATGCAGGGGGCCCAGGTTCGATCCCTGGTCAGGGAGCTAGATCCCACACGCATGCCACAACTAAGAGTTCATATGCCACAACTAAGGAGCCCACGTGCCGCAACTAAAGATCCTGCCTGCTGCAACTAAGACCTGGCGCAACCAAATAAATAAATATTAAAAAAAAGAAAAAGAAAAACAACCCCCCCTCAAAAAAATATATATAAAATGCACAAGAAGCATCTTCTGTGAGTTAGTTCTGGGTGATTCTTTTCATAAACAAAATGAGCTTCCCTGAGTACCTGCTTTGTGATCCTGAGTGCTCACAGTTGGGGTGTAAGTTTATGTGCTACCTCGTCATCCCTAACTTGCCCACCTGCCCATTTGTGCTGTATTTTTCATCTTTGGCTCTTATACCTCCTCCCCTTCATGCCACAGAATTTCTGATCATTTCTGAATCCACGGAGGGAATGCAGGCAGTGGGAAACCCCAGAGCTGCCTGTTGACCTCTTGGGGTCTGGTATGGAAAGTGGGCAGCATCGTGGCTTAGCTCAGCCCTGTATGGCTTCCCTGATGCTAAACCAATGGGCCAGGAACAAAAACAACCCTGGGCTTCATCACTGCAGTGGCTTAGGTCGGCTTCCCCAGGAAGCAAACTCTGAGGCAGAGATTTGCATGCAGGAGTTTTGTTGGAGAGAACCCTCCTTAACGGTGACTTTGAGAGGGTGAGGGAAGAAGGATTTGTCAGAGGGAGACCTTGAAGTGTGAGGCAGCTGAAACAGAGGCCTCAGCTGAGCCCACAGGGAGATCTGGAGCAGGGCTGGCCTTTAGAAGCTGTCCCAAATCAAAGCAAGGGGGTCAAAATTTGCACCCCTGAATTGACCCATCATGGAATCAGGCTGCCCTTGGAGAGGGCGCATAATTTGGGTGAGACAACTCCCTTTGGCAGAGGGCAATTCTGAGGAAGGGACCATCGGCAGCCAACATTCCCAGCAGCTGGGGGATGAGTGCCTTGGTCCTCAAAGGGAGATCTGTGTGGGTCACTACAGCATCCACTACAGTCCGCTCCTTGTTCTGCTGGGACCCACTCACTCCATGTTGTAAGTCTGCCCATGTAGAAACAGTTCTTCTAGGACTCCCCATCAAAACATAAAGGAAGGGGAGACCTTCACGTTGGCGGAGATCAAGTAAGATGTGGAGATCAACTTCCTCCCCGCAAATACATCAGACATACATTTGCATGTGGAACAACTCCTACAGAACACCTACTGAACGCTGGCAGAAGACCTCAGACTTCCCAAAAGATGCCCTCAGGAGACCTACAGGCAGAGGCAGGGCCAAATCCAAAGCTGAACCCCAGGAACTGTGCAAACAAAGAAAAGAAAGGGAAATTTCTCCCAGCAGCCTCAGGAGTAGCGGATGAAATCTCCACAATCAACTTGATGTACCCTGCATCTCTGGAATACCTGAATAGACAATGAATCATCCCAAAATTGAGGCGGTGGATTTGGGGAGCAACTATAGACTTGGGGTTTGCTTTCTGCATCTAATTTGTTTCTGGTTTTATGTTTATCTTAGCTTGGTAATTAGAGTTTACTATCACTGGTAGATTTGTTTACTGATTTGGTTGCTCTCTTCCTTTTTTTAAATATATATAGATAGATATAGATTTTTTTTTCTTTTTCTCTTTTTCTGAGTGTGTATGTGTGTGCTTCTTTGTGTGATTTTGTCTATATAGCTTTGCTTTTACCATTTGTCCTTGGGTTCTGTCCGTCTGGTTTGGTTTTGGTTTTGGTTTTGGTTTTGGGTTTTTTTTAGTATGTTTTTTAGTGCTTGTTATCATTGGTGGAATTGTTTTTTGGTTTTGTTGCTCTCTTCTTTCTTTCTTTTTTTTCTTTTTTATTACTTTTTAATTTTTTATGTTTAAAATTTTTTTATTTTAATAACTTTATTTTATTTTTCTTTCTTTCTTTCTATCTCCATTTTCTTCTGAGCTGTGTTGCTGACAGGGTCTTCGTGCTCCAGCCAGTGTCAGGCCTGTGCCTCTGAGGTGGGAGAGCTGAGTTCAGGACATTGATCCACCAGAGACCTCCCACCTCCACATAATATCAAATGGCAAAAGCTCTCCCAAAGATCTCCATCTCAATGCTAAGACCCAGCTCCACTCAACGACCAGCAAGCTACAGTGCTGGACACCCTATGCCAAACAACTATCAAGACAGAAATACAACCCCACCCATTAGCAGAGAGGCTGCCTAAAATCATAATAAGGTCACAGACACCCCAAAACACACCACCGGATAAGGACCCGCCCTCCAGAAAGACAAGACCCAGCCTCATCCACCAGAACACAGGCACCAGTCCCCTCCACCAGGAAGCCTACACAACGCACTGAACCAACCTTAGCCACTGGGGGAAGACACCAAAAACAACAGGAGCCACGAACCTGCAGCCTGTGAAAAGGAGACCCCAAACATAGTAAGCTAAGCAACATGAGAAGACAGAGAAACACACAGCAGATGAAGGAGTGAGGTAAAAACCCACCAGACCAAACAAATGAAGAGGAATTAGGCAGTCTACTTGAAAAAGAATTCAGAGTAATGATAGTAAAGATGGTCCAAAATATTGGAAATAGAATGGAGAAAACACAAGAAACGTTTAACAAGGACCTAGAAGAACTAGAGAGCAAACAAACAATGATGAACAATACAATAAATGAAATTTAAAATTCTCTAGAAAGAATCAATAGCAGAATAACTGAGGTAGAAGAATGGATAAGTGACCTGGAAGATAAAATAGTGGAAATAACCACTGCAGAGCAGAATAAAGAAAAAAGAATGAAAAGAATTCCTCAATTCTCAGAGACCTCTGGGACAACATTAAACGCACCAACGTTTGAATTACAGGGGTTCCAGAAGAAGAAGAGAAAAAGAAAGAGACTGAGAAAATATTTGAAGAGATTATAGTTGAAAACTTCCCTAATATGGGAAAGGAAATAGTCAATCAAGTCCAGGAAGTGCAGAGTCCCATACAGGATAAATCCAAGGAGAAACACACTAAGACACATATTAATCAAACTACCAAAAGTTAAATACAAAGAAAAAATATTAAAAGCAGCAAGGGAAAAACAACAAATAACATACAAGGGAATCCCCATAAGGTTAACAGCTGATCTTTCACCAGAACTCTGCAAGCCAGACGGGAGTGGCAGAATATATTTAAAGTGATGAAAGGGAAAAACCTACAACCAAGATTACTCTACCCAGCAAGGATCTCATTCAGATTCGATGGAGAAATTAAAACTTTTAGAGACAAGCAAAAGCTAAGAGAATTCAGCACCACCAGACCAGCTTTACAACAAGTGCTAAAGGAACTTCTCTAGGCAGGAAACACAAGAGAAGGAAAACACCTACAATAACAAACCCAAAACATTTAAGAAAATGGTCATAGGAACATACATATTGATAACTACCTTAAATGTAAGTGGATTAAATTCTCCAACCAAAAGACATAGACTGGCTGAATGGATACAAAAACAAAACCCATATATATGCTGTCTACAAGGGACCCACTTCAGACCTAGGGACACCTACAGACTGAAAGTGAGGGGATGGAAAAAGATATTCCATGCAAATGGAAATCAGAAGAAAGCTGGAGTAGTAATTCTCATATCAGACAAAATAGACTTTAAAATAAAGACTATTACAAGAGACAAAGAAGGACACTACATAATGATCAAGGGATCAGTCCAAGAAGAAGACATAACAATTGTAAATATTTATGCACCCAACATAGGAGCACCTCAATCCATAAGGCAAATGCTAACAGCCATAAAAGGGGAAATCGACTGTAATACAATCATAGTAGGGGACTTTAACACCCCACTTTCACCAATGGACAGATCACTCAAAATGTAAGTAAATAAGGAAACACAAGCTTTAAATGATACATTAAACAAGATGGATTTAATTGATATTTAAAGGACATTCCATCCAAAAACAACAGAATACACTTTCTTCTCAAGTGCTCATGGAACATTCTCCAGGATAAATCATACCTTGGGTCACAAATCAAGCCTTGGTAAATTTAAGAAAATTGAAATTGTATCAAATATCTTTTCCGACCACAACACTCTGAGACTAGATATCAATTACAGGGAGAAAATCTGTAAAAAACACAAACACATGGAGGCTAAAAAATACACTACTAAATAACAAAGAGAGCACTGAGGAAATCAAAAAATACCTAGAAACAAGTGACAATGAAAACCCAATGACCCAAAACCTATGGGATGCAGCAAAAGCAGTTCTAAGAGGGAAGTTTACAGCAATAAAATCCTACCTCAAGAAACAAGAAGCATCTCAAATAAACAACCTAACCTTATACCTAAAGCAATTAGAGAAAGAAGAACAAAAAAACCCCAAGGTTAGCAGAAGGAAAGAAATCATAAAGATCAGATCAGAACTAAATGAAAAAGAAATGAAGGAAACAATAGCAAAGATCAGTAAAACTAAAAGCTGATTCTTTGAGAAGATAAACGAAATTGATAAAACATTAGCCAGACTCATAAAGAAAAAAAGGGAGAAGACTCAAATCAATAGACAGAAATGAAAAAGGAGAAGTGACAACTGACACAAGCTACAAGCAACTACATGCCAATAAAATGGGTAACCTGGAAGAAATGGACAGATTCTTAGAAAAGCACAACCTTCCGAGACTGAACCAGAAAGAAATAGAAAATATAAACAGACCAATCACAAGCACTGAAATTGAGACTGTGATTAAAAGTCTTCCAACAGGGCTTCCCTGGTGGCACAGTGGTTGAGAGTCTGCCTGCCGATGCAGGGGACACGGGTTCGTGCCCCGGTCCAGGAAGATCCCACATGCCGCGGAGCGGCTGGGCCCATGAGCCATGGCTGCTGAGCTTGCACATCTGGAGCCTGTGCTCCACAACAGGAGAGGCCACAACAGTGAGAGGCCCACGTACTGCAAAAAAAAAAAAAAACTTCCAACAAACAAAAGCCCAGGACCAGACAGCTTCACAGGCGAATTGTATCAAACATTTAAAGAAGAGCTAACACCTATCCTTCTTAAACTCTTCTAAAATATAGCAGAGGGAGAAACACTCCCAAACTCATTCTATGAGGCCATCATCACCCTGATACCAATACCAGACAAAGATGTCACAAAGAAGGAAAACTACAGGCCAATATCACTGATGAACATAGATGGAAAAATCCTCAACAAAATACTAGCAAACAGAATCCAACAGCACATTAAAAGGGTCATACACCATGATCAAGTGGGGTTTATTCCAGGAATGCAAGGATTCTTCATCATATGCAAATCAATCAATGTGATAAACCAGATTAACAAACTGAAGGATAAAAACCATATGATCATCTCAGCAGATGCAGAAAATACTTTTGATGAAATTCAACACCCATTTATGATAAAAACCCTCCAGAATATAGGCATAGAGGGAACTTACCTCAACATAATAAAGGCCATATATGACAAACCCACAGCCAACATCGTTCTCAATGGTGAAAAACTGAAACCATTTCCACTAAGATCAGGAGGAAGACAAGGTTGTCCACTCTCACCACTATTATTCAACATAGTTTTGGAAGTCCTAGCCATGGCAATCAGAGAAGAAGAAGAAATAAAAGGAATACAAATTGGAAAAGAAGAAGTAAAACTGTCACTGTTTGCAGATGACACAATACTATACATAGAGAATCCTAAAGATGCCACCAGAAAACTACTAGAGCTAATCAGTGAATTTGGTAAAGTTGCAGGATACAAAATTAATGCACAGAAATCTCTTGCATTCCTATACACTAATGATAAAAAATCTGAAAGAAAAATTAAGGAAACATTCCCATTTACCATTGCAACAAAAAGAATAAAATACCTAGGAATAAACCTACCTAGGGAGAGAAAAGACCTGTATGCAGAAAACTATAAGACACTGATGAAAGAAATTAAAGATGATACAGACAGATGGAGAGAACATCTGTCTCTCATGTTCTTGGACTGGAAGTATCGACATTGTGAAAATGACTATACTACCCAAAGCAATCTACAGATTCAATGCAATCCCTATCAAATTACCAATGGAATTTTTCACAGAACTAGAACAAAAAAGTTCACAATTTGTGTGGAAACACAAAAGACCCCGAATAGCCAAAACAATCTTGAGAAAGAAAAACAGAGCTGGAGGAATCAGGTTCCTGGACTTCAGACTATACTACAAAGCTACAGTAATCAAGACAGTATGGTACTGGCACAAAAAAAGAAATATAGATCAATGGAACAGTATAGAAAGCCCAGAGATAAACCCATGCACCTATGGTCACCTTATTTTTGATAAAGGAGGCAAAAATATACAATGGCGAAAAGACAGCCTCTTCAATAAGTGGTGCTGGGAAAACTGGACAGCTACGTGTAAAAGAATGAAATTAGAACACTCCCTAACACCATACACAAAAATAAACTCAAAATGGATTAAAGACTTAAATGTAAGGCCAGACACTATAAAACTCTTACAGGAAAACAGAGGCAGAACACTCTGTGACATAAATCACAGCAAGATCCTTTCTGACCCACCTCCTAGAGAAATGGAAATAAAAACAAAAATAAACAAATGGGACCTAATGAAACTTAAAAGCTTTTGCACAGCAAAGGAAACCATGAACAAGACGAAAAGACAACCCTCAGAATGGGAGAAAATATTTGCCAATGAAGCAACTGACAAAGGATTAATCTCCAAAATTTACAATCAGCTCATGCAGCTCAATATCAAAAAAACAAACAACCGAATCCAAAAATGGGCAGAAGACCTAAATCGACATTTCTCCAGAGAAGATATACAGATTGACAACAAACACATGAAAGAATGCTCAACATCACTAATCATTAGAGAAATGCAAATCAAAACTACAAAGAGGTATCACCTCACACCAGTCAGAATGGCCATCATCAAAAAATCTACAAACAATAACTGCTGGAGAGGGTGTGGAGAAAAGGGAACCCTCTTGCACTGTTGGTGGGAATGTAAATTGTTACAGCCACATGGAGAACAGTATGGAGGTTCCTTACAAAAATAAAAATAGAACTACCATATGACCCAGCAATCCCACTACTGGGCATATACCCTGAGAAAACCATAATTCAAAAAGAGTCATGTACCACAATGTTCATTGCAGCTCTATTTACAATAGCCAGGACATGGAAGCAACCTAAGTTTCCACCGACAGATGAATGGATAAAGAAGATGTGGTACATATATACAGTGGAATATTACTCGGCCATAAAAAGAAACAAAATTGAGTTATTTGTAGTGAAGTGGATGGACCTCGAGTCTGTCATACAGAGTGAAGTAAGTTAGAAAAACAAATACCGTACGCTAACTCATATATATGGAATCTAAAAAAAAAGGTTCTGAAGAACCTAGGGGCAGGACAGGAATAAAGACACAGATGTAGAGAATGGACTTGAGGACACGGGGAGAGGGAAGGGTAAGATCAGACGAAGTGAGAGAGTGGCATGGACATACATACACTACCAAATGTAAAATAGATAGCTAGTGGGAAGCAGCCACATAGCACAGGGAGATCAGTTCGGTGCTCTGTGACCACCTAGAGGGGTGGGATAGGGAGGGTGGGAGGGAGACGCAAGAGGGAGGAGATATGGTGGTATATGTATACGTATAGCTGATTCACTTTGCTATAAAGCAGCAACTAACACACCATTGTAAAGCAATTATACTCCAATAAAGATATTTAAAAAATAAAAAGTACCTAAATTTGAAAAAAAAAAACAGCTTAAAGGAAGATAGTGGGTTGAACTACAGCTTCTCTGGCACTGCAGCTGGTCCTGATGCTGCAACTGGGACCCGTCTTCTTCCTCCTCTGCTCCCCGTTTTAGATTCCCTTCACCAGAGCTAGCTCCTCTGCTGGTCTAGAGAATTTACCTAGTGGATGACCCAGGTTCATCTCTAACCAGTCTGGGACCCTGATCCCAATGCCATTCTCAGTTCATGATTGCTGCACTTGTCCATTTACTGTCAAAAATGGACAAGAAAGTACCAAGAGACAACCTAATGGATCTCTTGGGTACCAAAATTGACCCTGTCCCTGCCCTCTTGTGCAATCCCACCTTCCGCCAGTTGATCGGGATAAATGACTCCTGCCAATTTGGTGGCTCTTTTCCTTGCCTACTGGCCTTTTGGTACAAGGAATCTGAAATGACCAGGTGACAGATGTAGGCTAAAATTTAATGGAACTCTTACTCTGTATCTGGGTGAACATGTTCCCCATTAGGGAACCAGAACAGACCTTTAGACCCACAGAGCTTAACGCTGCAGGGACAGGACACGTAAGTTTCCCGAGAGTGACAATAAGTGAAGCCACACCTGCTTTCACCCCTTAGACTCCAGACTCGTGTATTCTACCTACTGGGGACATGGCACCAGATAATGGCCATTAATTTGGGATGTGTGCTGTGTGCTAGAGGCTGACTCTCCATGCTCACAGGGTGTCATCTAAGCTGTCTCTGCCAGGCTGATCGGATGCTCCAGCTCTCCCAGGACCTAGAAGCACGCGAAAGCTATTTTTCAAACAGTGTATAATTTTCCACTGCAGATGGCTTGGCCTTGTTCCAGAGCTCTAGGGATCTATGTTGTTATTCTCCTATGGGGACTTGCCATAAACTCTTCGTAGTGTTTTTCCCCACCACAGATAATGTCTGTTATCAGGGTCTGCGGGGTCACATGGCCCAAATAGTGGGACTGCTTGTATGGCAGTCTGTAGCTGCTGTGGACGAGACCCTTTCCTGCCTTGAGCCCTTCCAAAGCTGGCAGCTTTCCACGTCGCTTGGTGAAATGAGCTGGCAATATTTGTCAAGTGTGGAATATGCTGCTTAAAGAAGCTAAAAAGGCCGATCAGATGTTGTGCTTCCCTCTGATACGTGGGAGGTGCAAGGTACAATCATTTGTCCTTGCCTTTGGGGGGAATGTCCTGGCATGCCCCAAGCCACTGTACCCATGAAAAGTTCACTGATACACAGTCCCCACCTTCTGAAGTGCATCCGTCTTATTAAGGTCTCCTAAGTACGTGCCACTTCTTCTTCATCTGGGCTGATTAACATGATGTCATTGATACAATGAAGTGTGGTGTTCTATGGAATGACGGGGTGGGCCAGATCCCTTGAGTCCAAGCTTTCTCAACCTTGGCTCTAATCACATTTTGTACAAGATAATTCTTTGTTTGGGGGGTTGTCCTGTGCACTGGAGATGTTTAACAGCATCCCTGACCCTACCCACTAGATGCTTATAGTGTCCCTAACCCCTACCCCTCCTCCAGTTTTGACAACCAGAAACATCTCCAGACATTGCCAAATGTTTCCATTGAGACCCACTGTTTTGCACTATATTATAACAGAGGGTGGCCAAGTTAGCATATGCATAAGACAGAACCTTCCATGTACACCGTTATCCATCCCACATGAATGCAAATTGCTTCTGATCACCCTTCCTGATAGAAATGGAAGACGAATGCATTGGCCAGATCAATGGCTGCATACCCCATAGCAGAGGCTGTGTGAATCTGCCCCAGCAGAGATAAAACAGAGCACAGCAGGCTGCAGTCAAGGCTACTGCTTTGCTGCATTTATGGAAATCGACTCTCATCTTCTAGAATTCATTCTTTTTTCTTTTGCAGGGGCCAAACTATTGAGTTGAATAAAGGTAAGAGGATCACCACCCAGGCGTCTTAGGTCTTTAAAGGCGACACTAATCTCGGGTGTGACACTGGGTTTTTTGGTTTGTTTGTTTTGTTTTGTTTTGTTTTTCACTTGGCCAGGATGAGGGGCTGTTTCCAGCTTCCAGCTGGTCTTCCCCACTGCAATAGCTTTCAGCCCTCAGGCCAAGGAACATGTGGGAGTTCTGTCAACTATGTGTGTTCATCCCAATTACACATTCCGGAACCAGGGAACCGATGGGTTCGTGGATTCAGTAGATCCACTAAGGCCAAAGCCTGGGCCAGAATTCTATTTATTTTCTGGCTCCTATCTGCCCTGTTCTTTTCTTTTTTTTTTTTTAAGATTTTTTAAAATTAATTAATTTATTTTTTGGCTGCGTTGGGTCTTCATTGTTGCATGCGGGCTTTCTCTAGTTGCGGCCAGCAGGGGTTACTCCTCATTGCAGTGCGAGGGCTTCTCATTGAGATGGCTTCTCTTGTTGCGGAGCACAGGCTCTAGGCGCGCAGGCTTCAGTAGTTGTGGCTCGCGGGCTTTAGAGTGCAGGCTCAGTAGTTGTGGCGCACGGGCCTAGTTGCTCCGCGGCATATGGGATCTTCCTGGACCAGGGCTCGAACCCATGTGCCCTGCGTTGGCAGGCGGATTCTTCACCACTGCGCCACCAGGAAAGCCCCGTATTTGCCCTATTCTAACAGGAGATCATGACGATGCTTCAAATTCCTATGGGTGAATGTCATCTTGGACCCTGTATCCAACAGCCTTAGAAATATCTGGTTATTCCCATCCCCGGGGTACAGTTACCCAAGCGTGTGGCTGTCAGTCCCTTTGCAGAAGGACTGGGGTAGTCTTTACCATGGACACGTGTCATGTGTTGCAGGCTCCTTCTTCTCGGAGATCCAGCCCCTCCTTCATAGAATGGGTTCTGGGTGCTAGCTCAGGCCTAGAAACTGAGCAAGGGATCATGTGCTTTTATTGGGGCAGCTGCTTCAGCCTCTGGACATCCATCCTTGAATTCTTTCAGTGGAGTAAATTACATGACCCTCTTTTTGGCTGCCCGCCTATCTTGCCCCTGGGACGCTGTGTTCTGTTATGAACCACCTTTCTAACTCTCTGCAGGCTCCCTGCTTGCCACTCCGACCTTGATGCTCATCTAAGTCATTTTGCCCACCTTGCTTATGATGTTGAAGTGCCAGCAGTGGACCTCTACGATCTCAGGATCCCATCATCCTGCTTTCTATCAGGGAGCCCAGTTCTGTCACAGCGTCTCCTGCAGTCAACTTTGGCTTCTAGAGACCAGGAGGTGGAGGTACCTATTGCCTTGCAACCAGAGGCCTCTGCATGATCTCAAGCAATCAGGGAGTGCCTCCCTTTGACCAAGAGGATCGGGCAGGCTCTGCAGCGCCCAGAGTGTTTAGGAGAACTTAGGGATTCAAGATTTTCAGATGCATCAACCCAGACGTCCCCACCCCCACGTCAGATATCAGCGTCCCACCCTTTCTAATCAGGACACTGACCTCGGAGTAGCCGACTTGCCGGAGTTGAGAATTCAGCCTCCTCTGTAGCTCCACTTATGATTAAGTGGGCCCGATGCTCAGCTTCTGCTGTCCTCGAGCTGCACAGATGAGCGTCTCCTGATGTATGCTACCAAGGAAGCTCTGGATTTCACACTTCACTTAAATGTGTGGTTAATCACCCTCGGCCCTTCCTGATCTTTTCTCCAATATGCTGGTAGCCACCCCACCCCCGTCCCACCCCCAGCAATAGTGATCTGACTCCACAGTCCTTATAATTATTACTTCCTCCAAACCTCTCAGATGCCTGAGATATGGCATGCCCTTCCACAGATTCTCCATCCCAGACCCCTACCAGTGACAGTTTTAGCAACTGCTAATTAAGTTGAGTAATACAGCTCAAAACCCCTATTTTAAAGCCTGTTTCCTATAACCTCTTTCAATACTGTCTTCAATCAGAACGCAGAGGTAGGGATTTCAGTAAAGGAGAACAGAATTGGGCAGAAAGAGAAGTTGAGCTGTGATGCAGTGACAGCAGAGGCCCCAGACAATATTTCAGGGAGCTCTGGGGCTTGGATGGACCTTCACAGTTGTCTCAAATCAGAGAATATTCTTCGAGCCTATGAGGAAAGCACTATCATTATCCCCCATTTACAGGTGTGGAAACTGAGCTCAGAGAGGTAAGTGACTTGCTCAAGATCACACAACTTTAACTGCGAAGTTAGGATTTCTACCCAGAAAAATCTCACTTTAACGGCTTCTTCCAGCTTGTCCCCCACCATCTCCTAGGGCCTTGGAAGTCTCTGTTGGATCTTCTGTGTCTCATCAGCGGAAGAGAAGAGAGAGAGAAAGGGATTGTCTGGGAGGTTCACAGGCGTGGCTGTCACCGCTTCTACCCATATTCCATTGTCCAGAACTCTGTCATGTGGCCCAGGGCCCCTCTGATCACACAGGAGGCTGGGAAATATAGTCCAGCTATGGGCTGGGAGCAAAGGAGAAACCGTTTAGGCCAGTTTGGGCCGCAGTGAGAAAGCTGGGTCCCTGCTCCCAATAAGGAGCAGTGCTGAGAGCCTGCAGCAGACAGAGCCCATCTGTTTCACTTATTTGCTCTTTCTCCTTGGGCTGGGGGCCGAGGGCCGACCGCAGATGAAGCCCAGGAGCTCACTTGGATGGCAGCAATGAGGACGAGTCGGGAGGTTTCTGAGAGTCCTCGTCCATCCAGCCCTGCCCCAGGGCACTGAAGGAGCGTCCACCTCAGAGGAAGCCGTGTCTGGAACCCAGGTACACAGGTGTACAGAGGGACCTGGAAGGTGGAGCCTGCTGTGGCCCCAGCAGAAGTGAGAGGCGAGGCCGGAGGCTGGAGCAGCTGATCCACATGCACCTGGTGAGCTGTGAGCACCCCCAGCAGTCCAGGAGAGGGGGACACTCACAGGTGTCAGCCTGCCTCGTTCCAGGGGGTTCCTCACCCTACTCACCCCACTGTAGGCTGCATCCAGATGGGGGACAGGGGCTTGGAGAGCAAAGCCAATCCGTGCTCCCCTGGTGGGCCGGGGTCTTCCACACGCTGGAGTGGAGATGAGGTGCTACTCCTTTCCCTTCCGGAGCCTCCAGGGTCCCGGACTTCTTCCCATCCCTCCTCCCATGAAGAGACGCGATACAGTTGGTTAAAGGCTATACACAATCCCGCAGACAAGACCCTGACTTCTCTTTGGTTTCCCCAGCATTTCTCAGCCTCATTTCAACATTTCGAAATTGGAAAATACTATTAGAGTTAAAAGATAAAACCTAGCTACTCGTCTAAATGCCAATCCAGAAACTTGCAAGCTATGGCCCCTTTGCCGATCTGAGCCCCCAGGAAATGGAGAGTATATGAGAAGCTTCCTAGCACATGGGACTAGCTGATGGATTACGCAGGGTGATACGCGTCTGTCACTTGGCTGGTGGTTTAGAAAATGTAACTCCTCTGCCTCTTCCCCAAGGCTCCGTGTCCCGAGGAAGACCCCCAACTCACATCCACGTGATGTCATCAGAACTTTGCAACCTGCTACCTTTCCTGGGTCAGGAGGTTCAACTTGGCCGTTTCTGCTGACAGCGGGAAGCACCCAGAGCTCAGAGCCGGAGGTGGAGTTTTGTCCCCTCCCTCATTACCCAGAAGCCAGAAGCACAGCTGTCACCAGGCCCCCAGCCCCAAGCCCTGGGAACCGGTTCCCACTTCTGGCCTCTCACCCACCCCCAACGGTGCGGGCAGGAAGCTTGATTTCCGTGGGTTCTCCTGGCTTGGTGCCCTGATTACAGTAGCCTCTGAAGAGGGCCTGCTGACAGTTTGATTACTGATGACCTTCGGAGTCGGCTGGGTTAGCAATATGATTTATAATCAAATTACAGGGAATTCTACTGCAGGAAGCCTGGAGAGCTGCAGCAGCCACCCTCCAAGGCAGTCCCCACGCCACCCACAGCTGGCTTCCCCAGCAGGGAAGTGAGAGCATTGAGGGAACTGGAAGAGTCCAGAGCGCCTAGGATTAAATCTGAGCTCTGGCTCTTGCTGGCTGTGTGATCTTGGGCAAGGTACCTAACGCCTCTGGGCTCAGCTTTCCCATCTGTAAAATGGGAATAATAATAGTACTACCTCAGAGGGTTGTGTGGGGATTATATGAAATAGTACGTATAAAGTGCTTGGCACAGTGCCTGGTGCAAATCAAAGGGACACTCACTCAATAAATGGAAGTCATTATTATTCGTAAGAGAAGCAGAGACCAGGGACAGTCCAGCGCCCCAGTGTCAAAGTTCCCTGGGGCTCGGGCCTACTCCTTCCTTGTCCTTCTGCAGATGATTATTTATGGGCCTTGGTGGGGTGGGGGACAGACAAGGTTGGCTAACCCTCAAGGGTGGAATCCATTCTGAGTGGTAGGTCCCAGGCCAAATTGCTTATGAATTCTTTTAAACATCAGCCCTGTCCTGACCCCAGGGGACAATGAGTCTTATAAACCTGGTAGTTAGTCCAGCCACCTAGGCAGTAGGTCTCCCCACCCTCTTACCCCCTTACAGAGGGGGATTTGCGCCCCTTACCCTAGGCAGTTGAGTTCAGTCTTCCGTCCGGGGCTAAAATTGAACACACCTGGGCAGGTGCTGAAAGGGGAGGGACCCCAAAAGCTGTCCTAAGCCAGGGATATAAAGTCTTCTTGAGCAAGGGCGGCTCCAGGAGCCGAACAGGAAGGCAATCTCACCCAGCCCTGAGAACACCCCTGTGAACAGGATCCCGCTTAGGGGCTCCCCGTCTGGGAATGGGCTGGGGTGGAGGAGGAGACAGAGAGCACAGGACGGGAAGATGCCTCAAGGCCGCTGCTGGTGCATCTTATGGCAGCCAAGCTGCCGCCGGGAGCAGCCCAGGCTGGAGGACGGGAAGGCAGGTGGGGTGGGGTGCCAGGCGCACGCACAGAAACACGCCCGCACACCCCTACATACCCATGTGCTCCCTGTCACACCTACAATACACACACATTCCTCACACCCCACACATCCACGCACACACATTCACACACATACCCTATGTACCCCCCACATCCTTACACTGACACACTCTACACCCTACACCATATATGCTGTATATGCTCTTACACACACACTGACACATACACACATTCACACACACACACACACACACACACACGGAGAAGCTGACTGGCCAAGGATACCCCGAAAAGGTAACCAAGTTTTTCCAGTTGGTGTGCACATTAATGGAGATAACCCTGGGTCAGGTGCAGCTCAATAAATAACAGTTACTACGAAACATTAACTCAAGGAGCGTATCACACTCTACAAATTTACAATCTTTCCCCAAGTCCAAAAAGTATGGTGTTCATTATCTAATATCTAATCTGTCCTCTTTCAATTTTATATGGAACCGGTAGGGTATGTATAAATAAAGCAATACGCATATCCTTCACAAATGTTGATTTCCCTTTGGAAACATCACTTCTGTACCATGAGTTCAATGGTGAAAGGCTGGCTTAGCAGTCCTTTTCAATCTCCAACCTGACCCTGCGACACCCAACAGCTGTTCCAGCCTCCTCTCCAGCCCCCTGCCTGCCCTCACAGGCAGCCAGTGACCTCCATTCCTGCCACACAATTCCTGCTTCCCGGAGGATGAGACCTCTGGCTCTCACCCCAGATTTTATGCTGAGCCCAACCTCAGCTCATCAAATCAAAATAACAACCTCGGGCTTCCCTGGTGGCGCTGTGGTTGAGAATCTGCCTGCTAATGCAGGGTACACGGGTTCGAGCCCTGCTCTGGGAGGATCCCACATGCCGCGCAGCAACTAGGCCCGTGGGCCACAACTACTGAGCCTGCACGTCTGGAGCCTGTGCTCCGCAACAAGAGAGGCCGCGATAGTGAGAGGCCCGCGCACCGTGATGAAGAGTGGTCCCCGCTTGCCACAACTGGAGAAAGCCCTCGCACAGAAACGAAGACCCAACACAGCAAAAATAAATAAAAATAAATTAATAAACTAAAAAAAAAACCCAAAAAACAAAAAGAAAACAACCTCGCTGTGAGCACTCTTTTGGGTCAGGCTTTTATTTCTCTCTTGCCACCTTGTTCCTAGCCTTCCTCCTGATACCAGGGAAGACATTCTTCCTCCACCACCACTCCTCGTCTGTTTCCTTTGCTAGCTCCTCTTTTGTCACCAATCCTCCCCCGGTAACTTGAGGCTTCCCACCAAGGCTGACCCCTCAGTCCTCCACACACACTCCCCTTTTTTCTCTTTCAGTGGGTCAGCCATTCCCCTTAGCTTTTTTTTTTTTTTTTTTTTTTTTTTTTGGCGGTACGCAGGCCTCTCACTGTTGTGACCTCTCCTGTTGTGGAGCACAGGCTCCGGACGCGCAGGCTCAGCAGCCATGGCTTATGGGCCCAGCTGCTCCGCGGCATGTGGGATCTTCCCGGACCAGGGCACAAACCCGTGTCCCCTGCATCGGCAGGCGGACTCTCAACCACTGCGCCACCAGGGAAGCACCCCTCTAGCTTTTTAAGCCTTGTAAAAAAAATTTTAATCCTTATATTTTAAAGATATCAGGAAATAAATAATTCCAAAGAGTGAAAGTGTTTTAAGCAAAGGCACACAGCAAATTGATGGCAAAACATAGTTACCCAACAATTCCACTCCTAGGTGTAGACCCAAAAGAAGAAAACAGGGACTCAAAGAGATATTTGGATATTCACAGATGCATTATTCACAATAGCCAAAAGGGGGAAACAACCAAGTGTCTATCAACAGATGAATGGATAAACACAATGTGATATCACCGTACAATAGAATATTATTCAGCCATGAAAAAATGACATTCTGATACATGCTACAAAATGAACAAACCTTGAAAACATTAAGGTAAGTGAAATAAGCCAGACGCTTAGACACAAAATGACAAATATAGTGTGATTCCACTTACTTGAAATATGTAGAATAGGCAAATCCATGGGAAAAAAGTAGAAAAGAGGCCACCAGGGCCTGCGGGGGTGGGGGAAGGGATGGGCCGTTATTGTTTACTGAGTACAGAGTTTCTATTGAGGGTGAAGAAAAAGTTATGGAAATGAATAATGATAATGGTTGCACAGCAATGCGAATGTACTTAATGCTACTAAGTTGTCCACTTAAGAATGATTAAGGGCTTCCCTGGTGGCACCCTTGGTTGAGAGTCCGTCTACCGATGCAGGGGACACGGGTTCGTACCCCGGTCCAGGAAGATCCCACATCCCGCGGAGCGGCTCAGCCCGTGAGCCATGGCCGCTGAGCCTGCGCGTCCGGAGCCTGTTGCTCCGCAACGGGAGAGGCCACAACAGTGGTACCGCAAAAAAAAAAAAAAAAAGAATGATTAAAATGCTAATTTTTATGTTACGTATATTTTACCATAATAAAAAAAATTTTTTAACAAAGAATTAGTTAGATGACCTGGATGCCATCACTGCTCTGCCATTAATTAGATCGCAGGTCACTGCATCCTGCATAAGATCTGTCAGTCACTGGCTACTGATTCCTGAATCCTCGTGTCCAAACCTCAGCAGCCACATTTCCCCTTGTATCATCAGCAACTCCCAGGTTCAGCTCTGTCGCCTTAAACTTGGACCTCAAGTTCCCTTCTGCTCTTTCAGTAGGTTCATGTCACCGTTCTTTTAAATACCTGCCCTATTGGCCCCTTTCCTCTCATCATTGCCTCCCCCTACCCTGGCTCACATAACTTCTGCTACAGCACCCAGCTCTCTCTCCACCCCTGTCTACACCTGCTGTGGCGCAGCGCCATGGTCAGCCCAATCAACAAATCTCAGAGCTGAACAGAATCTTTTCCTTGTTAACCTAAAACAATAAAATAGCCAGTAATTTTACCAGCAAAAAGATTTATTTGGGCGCAGCAAAGAATTGCAATTCAGGACAGGCAACTATGGTGACACATGTACCAGTCCAGTTAGGCAATGGAGAAGAAACTCTCTTATAGAGGAGAAGGGGAAATTGGGAGGGGCTGTTTTAAACAAAAAGTCCATTGGAGGAAACTTGGAGTTCGAAGCATAGTGCCTTTTCATTGGCTGAATTGTGACAGTCTCTCACTGGCTGAGCTGTTGCCAGGCAAGGGGAAAATTTTTCTTCCACCTGCTGGCACTAGTCAAGTAGAGTCACTTCCTGCCGGAGATGCAAAGTACTTCTCTTCCTTTTGGGATCTGTATTGACCTTGAATGGTACCTGCGTGATGGTACCCTTCTGGCCTCCTGATTGCATTTTAGTGAGGTTTCCCTTTATTACTTTTCATATTTCTCCCTTTTGATCAAGATATTTCTTCAAAAGCATCAATAATCAAGAGCCAGGTTTTTGTTTTGTTTTGTTACCAACATTCAGTGGCCTTTTGTCCCTCAATGCCAGGAAGGGCATTTCCTGGGTGCCATGTCCCATATTGGAGGGGAAAATGCACAGATTAGAAACCTACTGTGGTCATGTTTGAGTAACAAGGAGGGATGGGAGGGAGATCTCGTAGGCATTTCCCATCTAAAGTCTGTATTTTAGAATAGTAAATACTGCAAGGGCACACTTAAAAGTGAAGTAATTAAACAAGTGCTTTATGAAGACACAGTGCAGGAATAAACAAGTAATTAAACAGTTTGTTACCTCAAAAGAAACTGTTTAGAACCAAATGTTTTATCAATATTTGCACATTCAAAGACTATGTATTTGGCTAGAAATCCAGTTAGTTTATAGTCTACATGAAAGAGAGAGACTTCTGTAAATCCTAACCCTTCTCACAGGCCTGGTCCAGACATCTTGGGAAACCTGTCTCATCAGATGTTGTCTGCTTCAATTCCGGAAAATCCTTACCTTCAAGTCACCAGATGGTATACAGGTCCAGTCTCAGGGTCTGGTGTTTTCTTTAGATGTGTCACATGCATCCAGGAGTCTAATCCCTGCAGTTTGTTGGCACAAGGGTAGGTTAGCAGTACCTGATAGGGGCCAGTCCAGTGAGGTTAAGAGAGTCCTTCTGGAGGTATCTTTTCCAGTAGATAAACTCTCCAGATTGAAAAGTGTGATGTTTAAGGTCCTCCTCTCCTGAGAGCACACGGTAAAAAGATTGCTCTATCAGAACATGGTTATTTTGAATTGAAGCAATTAAGCCTTTACAATATTGAGTTTTATCTTCTTTTATCAGCTGCAGATCAAAAGAGGCAGGGGCCAGGAGCACTGGGTGACCTGTGGCTATCTCAAAAGGTGAGAGTTTACGAGTTCCAAAGGGCGTGGGTTTGAGATTGAGAAGGACCAATGGCAATACTTTGGGCCAGGGTATTTGGAGGATCTCTACAAATTTTGCCAATTGTGTCTTAATAGTGCCATTAGTAAGTTCGACTAACCCCAAGGATTGAAGATAGTAAGCGCAGTAAAAATTCTGTAAAACCAGCCGAACAGCACAGACTTGTTGAAGCACCTGACCAGGAAAATGAGTTCTTTGATCAGTATAAAGTTCGAGAGGGTTTCCCTAGGTAGGGATAATCTTTTCTAACAACATTGTAGCTACAGAAGAATGGTCTGTCTGCAAGGGAAGGCTTCCGTCCAGTGAGAAAATATACAGACCATGACTAAAACATATTTATATCAGTGAGATGCAGGCCGCTTTATGGAATCCATCTGCCAAACTTCAAATGGCTCATTAACCAATTCAAAGTGTCTGGGAGGAGTGCAAACAGGTTTCTCTGGATTATATTTTGGACAGGTGGGACAAGAAGGGAGGCACTCTTTGTGGCCTTATTAATATTTCCCCATCAGTATTGGTTCATGGGTGCTATCATTTTATCAGCGTCAGGCAGTGGTGAGGGGTTTCGTCAGTGAAGGAGGGGAGAAGAGTAGCAGGGTTGAGGTTAGTACAATGTGAGAGAGCTATGTGAGGAACAGTTAGCAAAAGGATTTCATAAGAGGTGAGGCAACCGACTGAAAATGGTTGAGTGGATGAGAATTTAGGAGGGCTTCCACAACATGGGGTACAAAGATGGTGAAAGAGGATCCCATGATTATCTTTTCGGTGGCCTTAACCAGAAGGGCAGTGGCAGGAATGGCTCTGGGGCAATGGGGATATCCCTGTGCCACAGGGTCCAGCTGTTGGCTACAATACCCTACGGGTCGTTGATGGTCCCCATGTTTTTGGGTGGGTGCTCTGAGGACATTCTCTGCCTTCTCACCTATAGAGAGGAAAAATGACAGCTGATAATTAGGATGTCCAAAGGTAAGTGGTCTCATTAAGTTTTTCTTTAAGGCTTCAAAAGCTGTGTCATCTTGATCTCCCCAGTTAATGGGGTCAGATTTGCTGGGTTTTAATGAACATATAAGGGTGACCGTAAGAGTGAAATTTGGAATCCAATTCCAACAGTTACCAGATAGCCTGAGACAACCTCATAACTGGCACGTAGGTTTTGATTTGGGGCAGTTCAGGAGCCTATCTGGATCCAAATGTAGTCCCTGTTCTGAGATCAGGTGCCCTAAATACTGAACCTGAATTTGAGAAAACTGAAATTTTTCTTTGGAGACTTTATGTCCCTTTAAGGCCAAAAATTTTAGCTGGTGGATGCTGTCTTCCTGTGAGGAAGTTTGAGAAGGACAGCATAGGCACAAATCATCTATATAATGTAACAAAATAGAACCTGCAGAAAACTTTACATCATCCAAATCAGCTTTCAAGAGTTGTGAAAAGTAAGAAGGACTTTCTGTGAAACCCTGGGTCACTGCTATACAAGTATATTGTTGTCCGTCCCAGGTGAAGGCAAAAAGGTATTGGCTAGCCTTATCAGCTAGAATGAGTTGAAAAATACACTGCATAGATCAGTCACAGTGAAAAACTTGCTTCAAGTGGGAATGGATGTCAGTAGCATGCAGTGGTTAGGAACAACTGGGTGTTGAGAGATAGCAATGTTTATCGCTCAGAGGTCCTGGATAAACCTCCATCCTCAGCCCTTGGGTTTTCTCACAGGTATAACAGGTGTATTACAGGGACTAGTGCAAGGGATAATGAGGCCCTGAGCCTTGAAATCTTCTATCATGGGTTTTCTATCTGAAGGGCTTCTTTACTTACAGGGTACTGATTAATTCTGAAGAGAGTTTAGAGGGATCGATTTGGATCTTAATGGGAGGTACACTGTGAATTCTGCCAATATCAGTTGGAGATTTTTGCCTATAAGGAGGGTGGTGGCTGACTCAATAGGGACAAATGATCAGTGTTTCAAGAACTGGCCCCAGCAGTGCTGGAAACAGAACAAATAAAAGATGTCGAAGGGTCTTTTAATTTACCTGGTTGGCTATTTAGATGGCTACTGTCAAATTCTAGAATTATTTCCCTCTTTTGGGAGAAAGAAATTCGGCATAATACTCTTCCAAGAAGTCTTGGCCTAATAAGTGAATGGAGGGAGACGAGCTAAGGAGAGAAAGTGTGTCTCTCTCAAAGGGCCTAAACAAAAGGGAAAAGGTTCAGAGACAGGAGCCTGTTGAGGATTATCAGAGATCGCCACTGTGGGAACTGTATTAGGGCTCTGCAGTGGGGCTGAGCACCGAGAGTGTGGCCCCGCTGTCAGTAAGGACAGAGATTCCTTCCCAATCTGGAGAGTTGTTTCTTCGAGCTGATTAACAGGGAGGATTGGGAAGAGCCCCTGTAGTTCCTCAGGGCCCCTCATTGGGCATTAGGAAAGGCCGAGAGGGCTGAAAACTCCTGGAACGCTTAAATTTGTAACAGTCTTTTTTCTGATGCCCTGGCTTTTTGCAATAGCAGAAATTAGAAGGTTTTTGGTTTTGTTTAGGGACCTTCATTTGCCGGAGTGGAAGATTAAGAATTTTAGTGGTCTTTCTTTTTGGTGACTCATCTAGGTTGCAAATGAGCCAATTTGCCAAATTAACTAAATCTGAAGTGGATACAGTTTTCCATTCCATCCTGGTCCTTTTAACAAAACAAGAAAGATCCCAGTTCTGCCTGTTAACAAACATGGAGGTGACAGTTATCCTAGTGGACGCAAACATCTGAAGGAAGACCAGAGTCTTCTTTAAAAATAACCTGAAGTCGATTAGAATAGTCATGAACAGGTTCATCAGATTTTTGTAGGCAAGGCTGAATTTTGTTCCAGTCAATAGGCTTAGGAAAGGTGACTGTAATTCCTCGGTGGAAGTTTTCAGTGAGTGTTCTAGCCTCTTGCCAAAAGTTAGGGGATTGCTCTTCTAAATCCCCTCCAGAATGTTCCCATGGGCTAGTTTCATCCAGTGTTTGCTTGACCCTCACCAACAAGCACGTGGACTAACTGATATAAATCTGAGAAACGAGGCTGGTAGGTTTGAACAACTATGTTAAATCTTCAGCAAACCTGTGGGGGTCCTCAGTTACTTTAAGAAATGCTTTAACTACGGCTCACAATTCGTCCAGGGAACATGGGTAATCTGGGGTTTATTCGGGTCCTCAGAAGATGTAACTTTACAGAGTCAGGTTCTAATAGGTCCAGAGGAGGAAGATGGCACTGGGGGTGGAGCCTGAGACAAAGAGGAGAGATGAATGAAGCCATTTTGTCTTTCTTTTTTTTTTTTAATTAATTAATTTATTTATTTTTGGCTGCCTTGGGTCTGCGTTGCTGCTTTCTCTAGTTGTGGCGAGCGGGGGCTACTCTTTGTTGCGGTGCAGGGGCTTCTCATTGCGGCGGCTTCTCTTGTTGTGGAGCACCGGCTCTAAGCGCATGGACTTCAGTAGTTGTGGCTCGCGGGCTCTAGAGCGCGGGCTCAGTAGTTGTGGCGCACGGGCTTAGTTGCTCTGCAGCATGTGGGATCTTCCCAGACCAGGGCTCAAACCCGTGTCCCCTGCATTGGCAGGCAGGTTCTTAACCACTGAGCCACCAGGGAAGCCCCCATTTTGTCTTTTTTTAATAATTTGTTTGCCTCAGTTAATTTAATTATTGTGTTTTTCAGAGAGGCCATCTTAGACTCCTGACGGTGTTTGGAAGCCTCCAAGTACCAATCAAAATAGGCGTCCGATTCTGTTTTGGTGATTTCAGAGCCATGGCTCTCTATTACAGGTTTGAGAAAAGTAAGTTTGGGGAGTTCAGTAGTTCCTCATCGATTTTCTAAATTGCTTTTGGTTAGTCAGTCCATTTAGTTAGAAATGTGCAAGAGAGAGGACCATGGTTTTTAAACATAAAATCGCCCAGGTACCTGAAAGGAGGGTGCCCTCAAAGCACTTAGATAACTGGATCCCATTTTTAAGAGGTTTTTCTTTAGAGCAAAAGAACCATCCTTAAACAGCCACAGGTCAAATAACAGAAGAGTTCCAGTAGGAACAGTCTGATTTCAAGACTGAGGCCAAAGTGCCAACTGACTACTCACAGACAGAACAAAAAAGGACAAAGCCTTTAAACAGATCCCAAATAAAGCCTGGAGAGCTTCAAAATGCAAAAAGAGTGGAGCTTGAATCCAGGAGGAAAACTTCCCCTCAAACTCCAGAGTTGGCTAGAAAGCAGTGAGCTCATTGGGCTCTATGGGTACAATGACCTGTTTGCTCACCAGCCTCTGAGTTGTTGGGGGTCTTCTCTATATCTCAATGGAACCTCTGTGTAATATGAACCTAAAACAACAGAACTGCCAGTTCTATTACCAGCAGAGTGGATTTATTTGGGAGCATCAAAGAATTGCAACTCAGGACATGCAACTATGGGGAACCACTTGCAAGTCCTGTTAAGCAAAGGAGAGGGAACTATTTTCTAGAGGAGAAGGTAAAGTTGGGAGGTGCTGTTATAAACAAAAAGCATATTGGAGGAAACTGGGAGTTTGAAGTATAGTGTCTTTTCTTTGGCTGAGTTGTTGCCAAGCATGGAGAAAAATCTTTCTTCCTCCTTTTGACTTCCTTCCTGCCAGAGATGCAAGATACACCTCTTCCTGTTGGGATCTGTATTGACGTTGATTGGTACGTGCGTGAGAGCTCCCACTCTGGCATCCCAACTCCGTTTTAGTGAGGTTTCCCCTCATTAATTTTCACAGCCTTTGCCCTCTTCTGATGCATAAAAACTCTTTACACAATCTAAGAAAAGTGCTGGTAGTGTCAGATCAGACACTTTCAGGATTGGGCAACTGACTACTCCCCATGGCCTGCAGGTAGAGGCCAAGCTCCTTAGCTAGGCATTCGGGGATCAGACCACTGCCCCCTCCTCGAGTTGACCTCCCGGTAGTTCCCCTGTACACCTTGTGTTCCAGCCAACCTACATGACTCGCCAGGTCCAGCACCCACCATGCATCTAAACCTCCATGCCTTTTCCTTGGTCGTTCTCTCTGCTAGGAATTGCCTTCTCTCATGAATCAGAGAATTTCCCCACTCATCCTTCAAGCCCCAATTACTTATCTCCTCTGTGAAACCTCTGATGCATCCCCCCGATAGCAGAATAAGTGATCCTCTTTGTGCCACTGCCGTCTATACCTCACTCACACTTTAGCTACTCGCATCGCCATCTTGATGTCTATCTCCTTCACTCGGCTAAGAAGTCCCTGAGGGTGGGTAACATGCCTTATTTCTGTGTTCCCAAAACATAGCCAGATCTGACACTTAACAGTTAACTCATTTTTATTTAACAAGCATTTATTGACTGTTATTGATTGGTATACAGTGGGAACAAAAAAGATACAGTCCCTGTCCTCACAGAGCTTAAAGTCTAGCAAGAGAGACTTTAGAACAACCAGCATAGAAACAGATGTAGAAACAAACACTTATAAATGACAAATATTACTAACTGCTAAGGAGAAGATAGGGATATTATGAGAGAAACTAATGGGGAAAGCTACTCTGTGTAAATGTTTGATGAATTAACAAGTCAAAGAACGAATTGATTAAATCACCCAATCAAAGAATGGTGGAGAACTCTGATCTTATAAGGACCAGTATATGTAGTGGTTATGAGCATGGATACTGGAGCCAGGCTGCCTGAGTTTATATCCTGGATCGGCCACAAACTAGCTGTGTGACCTTGAGCGAGTAATTAATCTCTCTGTGTTTCACTTCCCTCACTGATAAAATGTGGGATAACAATAGTAACTCAGATCATTGGTTATTAGTCAGTTTTGGCTGTGTAACAAACAATATCAAAATCTCAGTGGCTTACAGTGTCTACATTCATTTTCTTTCTCATGGGTTTTTTGAGTCAGCTGAGGTTCTGCTGGGCTTGGTCATGACCAGCAGGTCTTGGCTCCAGGCCATGGGTTGGGTTCAGGTTGGCTCTGTGTGTTTCCTCATTCTCCATGGACCAGCAGTTTTCTGGATCTGTCTCTCTCATGGGGAATCACAGGAGCATAGGAGGACAAGCCAAGTCCACCAGTCACACTAAAACTACACTAAAGAGGCATGCTGCTAACATATCATTGGCCAAGGCCAGTCACACAGCCAAGCTCACTATCAGTAGGGTTGTGTATTAGTCTGCTTGGGCTGCTGTAACAAAACAGCACAAACTGGATGACTTAAATGACAGAAATTTATTTTCTCATGGTCTGGAGGCTGGAAATTCAAGATCAAGTTGCTGGCAGGGTTGGTTTCTGGTGAAACTTCTCTTCCTGGCTTGCAGATGACCACTTTCTCACTGTGTCCTCACATGGCCTTTCCTCTGTGTGCCCCTGGTGTCTCTTCCTCTTCTTATAAGGACACCAGTTCTGTTGGATTAGGGATCCACCCTTATGACCTCATTTAACCTTAATTACCTCCTTAAAGGCCCTATCTCCAGGTACAGTCGCATTGGGGGTTACTGCTTCAACATACAGATTTGGACAGACACAATTCAGTCCGTACAGGTGGGAAATATATTCCCCTTATTCTAGAGGGAGGTCTTGTCACATCACATGGCAAAGGGTGTAGGGGCATACATCTTTATCAGGGAATAAAGAAATGGCAGTAGTAATCTGATCTCCCACAAACTGTTACAAGGGTTAAGTATGTTTATTCATATAGAGTGTATAGGATAATGTTTGGTACTTAGTAAACTCTAAATAAGTTGGGCTATTTGTTACTTTATGGTTCAGCTGAAACACCTACCGTGTGATGGTTTCACAGTGTACATACATCAGCCTTGTCAAGGAGTGTGCTTTATATGCGTGTAATTCACTGTATGTAAATTATACCTCAATAAATCTATAAATAGATAGCTAGAGGATTGATAGATGAATTTATTTATTAAAAATCAAGGATTTGCGGGCTTCCCTGGTGGCGCAGTGGTTGAGAGTCCGCTTGCCGATGCAGGGGACGCGGGTTCGTGCCCCGGTCTGGGAAGATTCCACATGCTGCGGAGTGGCTGGGCCCATGAGCCATGGCCGCTGAGCCTGTGCTCCGCAACGGGAGAGGCCACAACAGTGAGAGGCCCGCATACCGCAAAAAAAAAAAAAATCCAGGATTTGATCTTGGAACAGAAAAAGGACATTAGTGGAAAAACAGATGAAATCTGAACCACGTCCAGAGATTAGTTAACAAACTATACCAAGGTTAATTTGTTAACTTTAATAAATGTACTGTAATTATGTAAGACTAACATTAGAGGAAACTGGGTGAAGGATGTACAGAACTCTCTGTATCATCTTTGTAACGTTTCTGTAAATCTAAAATGATCCCCCCAAAAAAGCTAAAAACAAACAACACCCCCCATGACTCCCTTCTGCCTACCAGAGAGGTGAGCAATTTCTGACCTTGGGACCTAGCCTTCATTTCTGCAGACCGGTGGGCTAATTGCCAAGATCTGATCACAGATCCAAAGTAGGGAACACATAATAGCATTTTAGTGCAAATGAGAAACTGTGCTGAAATGAAAAGACCAAACTCACCCAAACCTTTGCAGGCGGTAGGCCGCTTCCCTCGCCGGGTGGGGACTAAGGGCTTCAATGCCCCGGCATGGTGACCACCAGCTACATGTGGCTACTGAGCCCTTGAAATGTGGCTGGTCCGAATGGACATGTCCTGTGACAGTAAAGACTTAGGATGAAAACAGATTATAAAATATCTCATGAATAATTTTTTGCATCAATTACATGTTGAAATAATAATATTTTAGATATACTGGATTAAATAAAATACATTTGAATTAATTTAATCCATTTCTTTTTATTATTATTTTTTAATGTGGCTGCTAGAAAATTTGAAGTTGCCCACATGGCTCATGTTATGTTGCTACTGGATAGCGCTGGTCTAGAGGGGAGAGGTGGTATAATACCAGAGGAGGGTCCTGCTGTGACATCTGGAGAGCAGGGTGAGGGTCAGGCTCAGGCCCAGCGGAGGAGAGGAATCCAGGAGCTGGATAGCTTGTGTTTCAACCAGGCCGCAACTTGTGATGTCAGAGGCGAGGAATGATAACAGAAAAGCAGTGGGATTTACACAGGCCTCTTCATGCAAATCTAACCTTTGTACCTGCAAAGCAGTCAGGCTTTGTTTATGACAGCCCGGCTGCCTAAATTAGAACAGGCAGCCAATCATGATGGCATAATGAAAAGGCCAGAGGAGGCTGCCACAGTAGGGTCTCCCTACAGGAGGACAAGGCCCCGCCTAGGTCCATCCGGAAGTGACAAGCCACCAGACAGCTGGGGCTGCCTCGGGAGCTCGTTCCCCTTTTACCCTCCCTCTGGGTGGCTACCTCACCTGGAAAGACACAGCCATTGGACCTCAGGAATCACCCTTCCAGTCCAAAGTCTGGGCTGAAAGGAGAGGCTTCTCTTTCTCCAAATATTCATGTGTCCCAGGAAAGGATTCTGATTGGCCCAGCTTGAGTCATGTGCCCATTTCTGAGCCAATCACTGAGGCTGTGGCTGGGTCACATGGTCACAGGATAATGTAATTGGTAGTCCCTTCAGAAGCACATGGAGTGAGGAAGGAGTGAGGAGAGAGCGATTCTCCCAAAGGAGGGGGCATTGTCAGAATAAGGGGAGAAGCAGGACAGAAAACACAAATTGCAGACAACCCCTCTACCCTTCCAGTGGTGCCTGCACCCTTACAACCCCAAGGCCAGCTTGGGTTGCTTTCTTCCTGTGGGTCAAGATAAACTGAGATTAGCCCTTCAAGAGACCATTATCCCAGAGCCAGAGAAGGGATCCAGGAACTACATCCTCAGGGGGCTTTCTGGGCATCCCTGGACTTGTCCATGTAGGTGAGCAGGAAGGAAACCATTCCAGGGTCAAGTCACTGCACATGTCCTGACCCCTGCCCCCTCCCAGGATTCAGTTTTCTCCACAACATATATTTCTTGAGGCCCAAGTTGGACTCTGGGCAGGACACTGGAAACTCAGAAATGTAAAGTCAGGATTCCTGTTCTCAGGAGCTCGCAGCCTGTGGCAGGAGAGTGGAGAGGGGAGAAAGGTGTCAGTGAGACTGGCATCAGTCCAGGGAGTCCTGGATCCCAATCGTCCAAGGCTGTGCTCCGCTCAGTACCACTTGGTAAGCAGGGCACAGCACCCTGTATGGCTTTGGTACCCAGCGCTGCATCCCCAGAACCCACCTCTGATGGTAGCTGCAGCTGCAAAGGACAGTTCCATGAGGGCTCAGATGCCTCGGGCTGGCAGCCTTCCGCCCTCACGCACTGCAGATCAGAGACCTTCTCAGGCAAATGCTGCTCGGAAGTCAGGGGAGTTGGCACCCCCAGGGCAAGCCTCAGCTGATGGGGAAGGGAGCCACTGGATGAATGCTGGGACCTCCTGTCCCTCAGCTGAGCATTCTGGGAGACGTTCTGCTCTCCTCTGAAGTCCCGTGGGATCAGCACCTGTTGCCCACAGCACGAACCTCCACGTGGCACCGTGTGTGGCTTTCTCTCCCTCCCTGACTCTCCTCACCACTTACCCCTGCATCCCAATTAAACCACCTGCACCCGGGAATTCCCTGGTGGTCCAGTGGTTAGGACTCCATGCTTTCACGGCCATGGGCCCGGGTTCAATCCCTGGTCAGGGAACTGAGATCCTGCAAGCTGCTTGGCGTGGCCAAAAATTAAAAAAAAAAAAAAACACCAGCACCCAAGACCTTGTCCCAAGCTCTGCTTCCGGCGGGGGCCAACCCCAACTAAGATATACAGGTACTCGTCCCCACCATGGGGACGCAGAGATGAAATGGGCCATCATCCCTGCTGTTGACACAACTAAATATAATAACATGTGGAAAGATCCTACGGCACAGGGCAGCCAAGGCCACGTTAAGGGGCTTCCAGGGAGAGGCCCTCAGCCCCCTGAACCCTAAGCCCCCACCCCAAGGCCACACAGCCTGGCCCTCAGCACAGCCCGGCTGAAGCCCTGGGGAATGGCGGCAGCTCAGCTGCCAATGCCAAACAGAGAAAGTAATTTCCTATTCTCGGCTAATTGCTCTCCACGTCTAGCCCGTCCTCCCCCACCCCGCGGCCCCTCCTTCTCCTCCTCCCCTTCTCTTTTCTCCACCTTCCAAGGACAAGGACATAGAGATACAGCCCCCCTGGGCCCCGCTTGTCTCTCTCAAAATGAGTTTCTGAAATGTAATCCGAGAAGTGGCAGGTAGACTGTGGCTGGCACAGCCCCCAGGGGAGGGATGGCTCTGTGCAGGGACCTTGGGGCTCTGGCTTGGACTGAGAGGGCCCCCAGGCTGGGAAACAAGCGCTCACGCACACCTTCTACTCGCTCCTTCGTTCATTCACTCCTCACCTCGTTCGCTTCTTCACTCGGATATTCTTTCCCTCCCTCCTTCACTCACTCAGTCACTGTGGCAGAGATGTTTGTAGAACCCGCTAAAAATCCACCTTCTCCACATTTACCCCCATGTGGTCAAGAAGGGCCGTGCAACTTGTTCTGGCCAAAAGCCTATAAATCAAAGTAACATGATTCCCTTCCAGGCTGAAACATTTAAGAGCCAGTGTGTGACCTTCACTTCTCTTACCTCCTGCAGTGGCAACCATGGAGACCTCACTTCCAGATGTTGCACCCCAAGATAATGGCACTTCCATCAGCCTGGGTCCTTGAGTGACTGTGCTGAACAGAGCATCCCCCCATCCCCTTTAAACCACACTGGATATATAATGTGAGAAATAAACCTTTGTTGTGTTAAGCCTAAGGTTTGGGGGTCGATTTGTTACACAGCATAACCTGTACTGTGCTGACGAATACGTTTGTTTACTTATGCATTCTCTTGCTCCTCTCCCTCCCCTCTATTCCCTCCCCCTGTACCTACCAGAGAGTGAAAGTCTGAACTCCTTCCCCAAGATGTGCTGAGTGGCCACAGTGGGCTGATTGATGCAAATTGTTTCTGGAATACCTACAAGATACAGAGACAGAGGGCAGTGGCTGGACACACAGTGCAGACAGAGTAACCTTCCTGCAGCTTGGTGAACTTATTAAAAGAACCTATTACTGATCCAGTGGTTGCCCTGAAGTAACAATTTCCCAGGATATCGTGGGTGGCCAAGGAGGAAAAACAGGACAGGGCATGCAGATAAGCTGACATTGCGCCGGGATGGAGTTGGGCTGCTACAGAAGGTCTTACTTCAGAGACCCTCCGGAGTCACCAAACACCCCACCCCTGTTTCACAGACGAGGAAGCTTTGGTCAGAGAGGTTAGGCCCCCCATGCTTAAGACCCAGAACCCCAGGTTTCCCACAGGAACGCCTGCCACCCGGGGTATCCTGAGGACATTTTTGTGAAGCGTGAATGCCAAAGGTACACTTTCTGGAAACCCGAGTAGAACCTCATTTGACTACCAAGGTCCCATTTCTTAAGCACTTCCTAAGTGCAGAGCCTAAATTAGCTGTTTTAACAAAAATAAAAGGAATAGAAGGCCCAGACACTGCTCAACCAGCCAGCTGTGGGGAACTGAGGATAAAAACCCCCAAATAAGGGACAGAGATAAAATAGACACATTTTGTCAAAACAAGTATAAAGGATCAAATAGAAGTAGGTGCCTGGTGGTGGCGTTTCCTTTCCTTCCCTCTTCCTGGCCTCGTCCCCTCTTTGCTGAAGCCCAGGGAAGCTGCCCCCACCTCCTTTATGTGACACAGGGCTCAGGGCTCCCGATCCACCACCAACAGCCTCCCCGCTCCATTCCCATGTGCTCTCAGGAGAGTTTCCATGATACCCACACCCTGGAGTGGCAGCTGAGAAAACCATGTGCCAGGGACACCTTATTGCACTTTTACCCAGGCCTCACCTTTGGCTAAAAAAACCCCACCCCCGTCACCCCATCCCCTTTGCTAGGCAGGTTCCTACTCAAGCTTCAACATCCAGCTGAGGAGCCACCTCCTCCAGGAAGCCTCCCCTGCCCTCCCCCTCCTCAAGGCTGGCCTTCAACAGTGCTTGGTGGTCCTCGACAATGTTCCAGCACAGGCCTCATTCAGGCCGTGCTGTGTTTTGTTTGCCTGTTTGTGAGTGTTCTTCCTCCAGCCAAGAGTGAGTTTTGCAATGCTGAGCAGGACCTGGGTTCTGATCCTCCGTGCCTGGCCCAGGGTTTTGTACTTCAGAGTTGCTCAATAGGTGTTTGTTGAAAGCATTCTTGTACACACAGGGGCTTGAATTTATGAATAAATCATAGACAAAGGAAAGCGTCTCTGATGCTGAAATTCCAGGTATCAGGAGCTAAGTAGGGAGTGTATGTGTGTGTGTGTGGGGGGGGAGTTGTTGTTGCTGGGGGCCCATGTCACTCAGTCCCTTTGGCCACACGGGTACAACCCTCCACCTGCATGTTTACCATTTTCATGGCACTCCCTATCCGTCCTGTCGCCAAATCACACACCAGACCATGTGTTCTAGCTTGGGCTTCATAAACTCCAGTCCCTGGACTTGTAGGTAACTGAGCATGCTCATGGCAATGGACCAAATCCTTCAAAGCATTACAAAGCCAGGACATGGCGTAGGAGGGAGAGGGAGAGGGCAGTCTTTGGGGGGCCCGTCCCTCTTCTCGTCAATCTTGAGCTGAGAAGACGTCGGGAGGACCTGGTGCTTGCAGCACCCCCGCTGCCGCCAGGTGAGGCCCCGCCGCACTGTGACCGTGAACGGGGAAATGAGCAGCTCGCATAATAACCCTTGTTACCCAAGGGTCTCCTTGGAACGGGTGGAGTAGGAAGGCAAGGAGCTGAGGCGGGCTTGGCCACACACTTTCCAGAAGCAAAGCCTTCCCAGCTCAGAGGAACCTCCCAACCCTCACTTTTTTTTTTCAGAGTGTATATGTTTTATTTATTTTTTTAACTGAAGTATAGTTGATTAACAGTGTTGTGTTAGTTTCACACTAACAAGCAAAGTGATTCAGTTTAATATATATATCGATATATTCTTTTTCAGATTCTTTTCCCTTATAGGTTATTACAAAATATCAAGTATAGTTTCCTACTCTATACAGTAGGTCCTTGTTTGTTATCTGTTTCATATATAGTAGTGTGTATGTGTTAATCCCAAACTCCTAATTTATCCCTCTCCCCTTTCCCCTGTGGTAACCCTCATTTTGGGGTTCAGCTCTCTAGCCCCTGACCCTCCTCTGTAAGTAAAATTGGCCAGTCCCTTCTTGGACCACACCATCACTTGTCACAGTCTCTGTTCTAACCTCTCTCACAGTCCTGCCATATTTGATTATGTGTCTGGGTGTCTGTCGCCCTCACTAGCTTGCAAAGCCCCTTGTTGCACGAACTATTCCTTAATCACTTGTGTGCTAGGTGTCTGGCAATCAAAGTTTGATGGATTCATTGATTGATGGATGGATGGATGGACGGAGAGAGAGCTGCCCAGGAGACACTCTGTGATTGTAGCTACCATTTTTTAAATTTTGTGCAGAGTCTTGTGCTAAGTCCTTTAGACATGCATTTTTCTCATTTAATTCTTACAGCAACCATATGAGTTGAGTAATCATAAGCCCATTTATGATAACAAGACTGGGGTTGAGGCTCTGTTTTCACGTGATGTCCCACAGCCAGAAAGTACCAAGCTAAGCAGAGTGAGTGCCTCCAGAGTCTATACTCTTAACCACTCTGACTTACAGCCTCCTCATGGATCTACTGCTTTTTCTCTGAGCCTTGGTTTACTCATCCATAAAATGGGGATGATAGTACCCACCTTGCAGATTGTACACTTAAGGGTCAGGCTGGGTCCATTGTGGCTTCCAGGTTCCCGGGAATTTGGGGTTTCTGAGTTCTCCAGCTTATGCCCATGGGGACCCTTAGCCACAAAGTCCATTTGTTGGTCACTCCCCTCCCTCACAGTGGCTCCTCAACTTTGTCCCCCATTACCCTAGTCTTCTGCAATGATGCAGGTTAAGCGCATGTTGTATTTTCTTTTCTTTTGCTGGGGAAGGGGGCACTCTTTCATCTCCCCGGGGATGAAGCTTCCCTGTGTTTGCAGGGAACCGGTCAAAATGTTGCATTGAATCCTGCTTACCAAGCCTGCCAGGGACAGTTGGGGTCCCTTTCAGCACCCCTGCCTGACTGCCTCTTCTCTGCTCTCCACCTGTCCACCTTTAATTCAGCAGGCTATAAATATGGAACTTATCAATCTCACTTTTCTGCAAGGAGAGGAGAACCTTCTCACCCACTGTGGAAAGGGGACTGATAGCTTCACTCATCCACTTGAGTGCTCACAATGGCCTAGGTGCTACCAGAATCTGAAAGAGATCCAGGGTCAAGGCGAACCCCAAAGCCGCCACCACTGGAGCCCAAATTCCACATTTCTGATGATTTGGGGGGATAGGTGAATTCTTCCAGTTTTTCTGGACAACAAACACTGAGGAGGTGGCTTCCTGGGAAGCTTGGTTGAATGGGAAGCAAATGAAAATTCTTCACTGGCCTAACCCAATTCTATCAAGGTGGGCTTCTTGGAAGAGGAGGGATTCAAACTAATGTTGAAATGAGGGTGGGGATGGTGAGGAAGTCTGGCTGGGGGAGAAGCGGAGAAAATGAGGAATTCTAATGGAAGGGAAAGAAGGAGATGGTTAGAAAAGGAAAAGAGAAACCAGGTGTATCTTGTCAGCTGTGGAAGAGGGGAGGAGCCTGCAGGGGTCACCTGGATGCAGATGAGACACAACAGGAACCAAAGGCAAAGGATGGCAGGGTGCAGAGGGTGGGGATAGGGAGAAGGGACCTCAGGCAGTTGACTGTAGGGCCAGCCTCGTGCCCAGAGAAGGGCACTCCCCAATCTACAAAACGGAACAGCCAAGACCTGGGGAATGAATGGCCTTGCTAATGGGCCGTTTTGTTTTTTATGCATTTTCATTAGCAAGATAAAATAACAACTAATCATGTAATTGTCTCCTCATCTGGGAAATAAAAGCCCGGTAACCACCTGAATGTTTTTGGCTGCTGAATGAGCCACGGGTCCTCAGCCCAGGGCCCGGTGAGTGATGCGGACAGCGGGACAGGGGCCAAGGAGGTCGCCATCCAGTCTCCTGACTCGTACCCTGGGCAAATGCCATGAGTGACACTCCTAGAAGAATCAAGAAGCAGTTGCCATAGTTCCACCTTCTTCACTGGCCAGAAGAGTCTCCATTACTTCTCTCCTTATCCAGTAGACCCCTCATCCCTAGCTGGTCGAGGATCTCACCCAGAGACCCCTCCCAATAGCCATCTTGAGACAGGTGCTCTGGAAAGGGGCAGAGGGAGCAAAGCCAGGTCTCCATGGTGACCCTGTCCACTCACCCTCCCATCACGAATTGGGGGGAAGGGCTGAGGAGTTTTGGTTGGTGGGGAAGTGAGGCAAGGGAGACTGGTTACCCAGGCAACTCCCTGGAGGTACCAGCCAAGGGCTCCGCTCCCACAGGTTGGAGCTGGCGTTGTCATGGAGACTCCCTGGCAACATTGCCAAGGCTGGAGGCCCGGTTCCCCTCTCAAACCCTAGGGGCATGGGGCACAAGAGGCAAAAGGATCAGGAGCCTCTTAGAATAATGTGACTTTCAGAGTGGCAGCTTGCTGGAGAAGAAAGTTCCAGAAGACAGTGTGCTCTCCACTTCGCTTCTCCCTACTGGCCCCCTGACACACACACACACACACACACACACACACACACACACACAAACACACACTGCCCCTGTTCTCGACCTGCCTCTAGAAATTTGCTGGCGCCCAGCTCTCACTCTGAGCTCGTGGTCCTATCTCTCCCTCTCTTGGTCTTCTTTTTCAGTGATGCTGATCATTTCAGGCAGAGAGCCTACCCAAGGGTCACCATGACGACTAACCAAGCCTTTGGTATCCATGGTGACAAGCCCTCAAAGTTATTTTTATTTATTTATTGGGAATTTCAAAGGATTTTCCACTCCCTTGCCAAGGCCTGGCATTTGGGAGACTGGGGTGGACCATCCCCTGGGCCTAGAAAAGGAGAATAAGGTTGAGGAATGTTGGGACTGACAGCTGAAATGTGGCTGGAAGGTAGCCAATAAATACCTCCTCGAAGCTGCAGAGGAAAAGGGCTTGTAGGCTCCTCGTCATTCTGCCAGAGGCCTGGGGAGGCTCTCAAGAGCCACTTAACAGCCACTGTCCTCAGGGAGGTTCCAGTGCAGCTTCAGGGGATAGATGGGCTGATTGAGACACATCTTACTTCACTCTAAAGAATAACTCACAGGATTTACAGAAATACACAGAGCCTAACAGAATAAAAACAAATGGATGAGGAACATGGAGTAAAGGGAAAATAAGATAATGCTGGCTAAGGGAGAACACAATCATGCAAGGTCCTAACAATAAGTGAGGTGTGCCACAAATCCAACTCTGAGCTTCCTGATGGCCACAGCAAAGAAGGTAATGAGATTTATATAGTTTATAAGGGGAAAAAAATGATGGTTCAGGAGAAGTGATGGAGGGAAAATTAGATGAGGCTACAACCCCAGCCCACAGAGAGTCCTCCCCACTAGCATCTGACCCCACCCTTTCACTTTTTTGCTTCTTGGCCCTGCCTTGTTAGTTTTCTCTTTCTCCAATGAAGCTTATTCTTTAACCATGCCATGCGATGTTGTGTAATTTATCCCAAACCTGGTGCATGATGGAGAACCCAGATGGGACCCACCTGCAGGATAGAGACCTGTAAGGGGTCCCCCTTGCACGGCAACTTGGCCCCATCTAAAATCATAGCCACTGAGATGTTTTTGGTTGCAAATAACAGCAGACCCGACGCAAAATGGCTCCACAAAATAGGGGATTTAATCTTTTCTCAGAACGGCACATTCTGAGGTAGGCTGGCTCCATTGGTGAATTCTGAGCTTCACTGGCATCCAGGACCCTGGTGCCTTTCACCTATGAGCTGGGCCACCCTCCGGGTGTCAGTTTAGCTTCCTCCATGTGGCCATCAGGGCTCCAGCCTCACATGCAGTGTGGCCGGTAAGGGAAGGGGATTCTGTTCTGTGTCTCATTTTAAGAAAACCATTTCTAGAAGCCCTCAATGGATTTTCCATCATGTGTCTTTGGCCACATCTGGGTCACCTTCTCCCTGTTAACCCACCCCAGAGCAAGGGAGAAAAGGTGAGCACAACAGATCAGGCTAACCAGTATTCATGCTGACTCACATGGAGGGAGGAAAGGACCCCGGAACAAAACTAAAGTTCGGCCCCACTGAGAAAGGAAGGGTTTCAGGTAGGTGTCTTAAGTGAGGGCCCCCAGAAGCCAGCCTTGAGATGAAGATCTGTGTGCTGGTGATGTAAGGAAGTGTTCCTAGAAGAAACTGATAAGGAAGCAGGAAAGCAGGACAGAGAAGCTCTACGGGCTCTGGAGCAGAAATTACATCTCAGGTGTTGTCCCAACTCCAGGCAAGGGGGTGGGACTTTCATTCTCCAACTCTCATGAGTCTTTGGCTAAGGGCCGCCTCTGGGGTTCTCTGCACACGTAGGCACGCCAGCTCAGGTGGCCCACGGGTAGGCTTCTGCAGAGAGTCGCAGGGGCGTTAGAAGCAAAGCACGCAGAAGCTGAGGGCTGCGAACACAGAAGTGGTCATGGGGATCCCAGGGGCATCTGGTCAACCAAGGGTGTCCACCACAAAAATGACCTCTTCCGCTGCCAGCACCCTGAGGACAGGGAGCCTGTCTGTCTTGTCATTTGCTGTCTCCTCAGCCCCAGCAAAACACTTGCAGATGCCATACTCAGTAAATATGTGTTAAATAAATGAATGAATGCCCCAGGGTCTGGGGCTTAGAGAGAGCTGCCCCTGGGCCTTGGGGCGTGTCTTTCCAGCCTGAAGCCCCACCTGCCAGGAGGCAGCCCACACCCCCAGCCCACAGTGGCATTTTCCGGGGTAATTGGTGTCTCCATAGACCTGAGGGCAGCTCCTTGGAGAGTTCCCAGCAGACCAAGCCCAGCAGGTTGAGCCTTGACCCAGAGGCACAGAGGGTGGTGGCCATGCTCAGGAGCTGAATGTACCCGTGACAAAACAACTCAGCGTTATTACTATTTAAAAAGTGTAAATGAATTCACAGCAAAGGCTTCTACAGACATTAACTCACGCATCTGTCACAACTACCCTGTGTGTCAGGTGTTACTGCGTCACCATCATCACCCCCAAAGGAAGAAGGAAGAAACTGAACCTCAGAGAAATGGATTCCCTTGCCCACAATCAAAGAGCCCGAAGGGGTCACCCGTTGATGCCAGATCCCACATCACCCTGCCTCCCACGAGTTCCATGAAGAGCTCTTTCCTTGCACTGAGCCCCCTGGATCACCATCAGCTGTGCTCCTGCCTCTTCCCCCTCCCTCTTGCACTAGGCCGTGAGTTTACCCAGAGAAAAGACCACGCCCCTTTCTTTGTTATCTTCCAGGCCTGATACAGCACCTGTGAGATAGTCGTCAAGGTACATGGTAAGGTGACACTTTCTTACCCACTTAAGTTTCGATGTGGCCATGTGACTTGCTTTGGCCCATGAAACAGGAGAAGTGACATATGTCATTTCTGAAGCTTCAAGAGGAGGTATGTGTGACAGTAATGTTCAAGATGGTGACTGTTCCACCATCCTGTTTCCCAAATTGAAGATCACATACAACAGAACCCAGGGATGGCCTGTGACAACAAGTAACTTGCATGAGAAATATGCCTGGTGATCTTATGTCACTGAAATTGGGGGGATGTTTGTTACTGCACCATACCCTTCCATTTCCTGACTGATAGGGCACATATTAGTAGAGACTTAATAAATGTTTATAGAAGGAAATAAAGAAGGGAGAGAAGAGGGAGTGAGGAAAAGGGGGGAGGAGGAAAGGAAGATGGGAGGGATGTGAATAAGGACCTGTGGTCCCCTCTGAGCAGTGATTGAGACGGATACATCCAGACCCCAGCTGTATCCTCCAGAAGATTAAGCAGGTAAGCAGGTTCCTGCAGCTCAGACACCCTCCTCTGCCCTCCTCACTCCACTCCAGGACTCTGAGGTCCAGAGGTTGCCAAGGGGAACCTGGATTTTCCAGGCCTAGTATGGAGAGGGCATCCCAAAGCCAGAGAGGAGAGAGGCTATTTCCCCCTCCAACTGAAGACTTCCTCAGCCAAATGAATAATTTAGTGTAAATGACTTTGAGGTGAGTCGAGTCTCCAAGTTGCCACCCGATTATGTGTACCATAAAAGGCAACGACAGTAATTTATCTCCTCTCTCTCGAGGGGAGGGCCGTGAAGATGGGGGGGAAGTGCTCGGTGCCTGGCATGGGGTTATGAATCATTCCTCTTAGCAGTTCAGCTGCAAGCTGCTGACACTTACTGATTTGGCGTTAAATAATTCCAGCCTTACTCTGGAAACAGAAGTTTGGACTTCCCTTCCCAAGGGAGAGCCTAGGGGAGCGAAAGAATTAAGGCAAGGGGCCATCGTGTGGGGAGGAGGGCAGGGGTAGAGGGAGGGGGAGGGCTGTAGGATTTGGCCTCATTCGTCCACCCTGAGGTTGTCTTTTCTCTAAGATACAGAGACAGAGGCTGGGGCCTGAGCTGCACAAGCTCACATCTGAGCAGTGTCCACCGTGTGGGCTACAGAGGAGGACAGGCAGCAGTGGCCAGCTGCTCCCGGACGCTCTCAGCCTTTCCAGCTTACAGGCAGCTAAGAGGTGAAGCTCATCACCCTCCTTCGGGTGAACCCAGGCTCTGTGCTGGAGGAACCCCAAGAATCTCATAGCCACAACTGCTTTCTTCTATCTTAGAAAGCTACAGGAGTGAAATACAGTTCCCAGTTTGCAGATGGAGAAACTGAGTCCCTAGTGAGGCCATAATGGGATAAAAGGTATAGTGCAAAGAGAGAGAGTGGTGGGACACACATCTCCCAAAATCCAGACCAGAACATTCTCCCCAAACTCAGATTCCCTATTCATATAAAAAGAAGACAGAAGTAATCCCAGGGAATTCCCTGGCAGTCCGGTGGTTAGGACTCCGCACTTTCACTGTTGAGGGTGCACATTCAATCCCTGGTAGGGGAGATAAGACCCCGTTTAAAAGAAGAAGAAGAAGGAGGAGGAGGGGGAGGGGAGGAGGAGGGGGAGGGGAGGAGGAGGAGGAGGAGAGGGAGGGGAGGAGGAGGAGGGGGAGGGGGAGGGGGAGGAGGAGGAGGAAGAGGAGGAGGAGAAGAGGAAGAAGAGGAAGAAGAGGAAGAAGGAGAAGAAGGAGAAGAAGAAGGAGAAGGAGAAGAAGAAGAAGAAGAAGAAGAAGAAGAAGAAGAAGAAGAAAAGAAGGAGGAGGAGGAGGAGGAGAAGGAGAAGAAGAAGAAAGAAGAAGAAGAAGAGGAAGAAGAAGAAGGAGGAGGAGGAGGAGAAGGAGAAGAAGAAGCAGAAGAAGGAGAGGGAGAAGGAGAAGGAGTAGAAGAAGAAGAAGAAGAAGAAGAAGAAGAAGAAGAAGAAGAAGAAGAAGAAGAAGAAGAAGAAGAAGAAGGAGAAGAAGGAGAGGG
The DNA here is from genome assembly GCF_963455315.2 of Globicephala melas. NCBI lineage: Eukaryota > Metazoa > Chordata > Mammalia > Artiodactyla > Delphinidae > Globicephala > Globicephala melas. The sequence goes on from NC_083314.1 coordinate 179,250,966, forward strand.
AGAAGGAGAAGGAGAAGAAAGAGAAGGAGAAGGAGAAGGAGAAAGAAGGAGAAGGAGAAGGAGAAGGAGAGGAGAAGGAGCAGAAATCCCAGAGAAGTCTGAAGTGGCACACAGCTTCACACCTTAGGCCCTACCCTAGACCCACCCTCATTTGAGTCAGAACCTTCAAGGGAGAGGTCTGTTTGGCTGAGTTTTTTTCAAAAGCTTCCCAAAACAGCTCTATTTGTAATATCCCCAAACTAGAAACCACCCAGATGTCCTTCAACAGGTGAATGGTTAAAAAAACGTGTGGTCCGTCCATACCATGGAATATTACCCAGCGAGAAAAAGGAATGAACTAGTGACATAGGCAACAACTAGGATGAGTTTTCAGGATATTGTGCTAAATGAAAAAAGCCAGTCACCCAAAAGATTACATACTGTACAATTCTGTTTATATAATATTCTCAAAATGACAGAATTATAGAGGCGGAGAACACATCAGTAGCTGCCAGGGGTCAGAGATGTGGTTGGTGTGTGGAGGTGATGAGGCTGGGATGGATGTAGTTATCAAAGGGTGACACGAGGGATCTTGTGCTGTTGGAACTTCCTGTATCTTGACTAGATTCAGATACGCAAACCTACACATGTGATAAAACTGCATAAACACACACGCACAAACTAGTACACATAAAACTGATGACATCTGAATAAGACTGGTGGATTATATTAATGTTAATTTCCTGGCATGATATTATACTATAGCTTTGAAAGATGTTAACACTTGGGAGAAACTGAGCGAAGAACACACAGGATCTCTCTGTCTTATTTCTTACAACTGCCTGTGAATCTACAATTAAGTCAAACTCTACAATTTGGGCTTCCCTGATGGTGCAGTGGTTGAGAGTCCGCCTGCCGATGCAGGGGACACGGGTTCGTGCCCCGGTCCGGGAAGATCCCACGTGCCGCGGAGCGGCTGGGCCCGTGAGTCATGGCTGCGGAGCCCGCGCGTCCGGAGCCTGTGCTGCGCAACGGGAGAGGCCACAACAGTGAGAGGCCCGCGTGCCGCAAAAAAAATTCTACAATTTTATCAAAAGTTCGATTTAAACATTTTTTGAAAACTCCCCTTAGTGATTCTGTTCAACCAGGGATGAGAACACTTTTCATATTTAGCTTTTTCTCATTCAATGTTTATTTAAAACAAAGCATTCGGGGCTTCCCTGGTGGCGCAGTGGTTGAGAGCCCGCCTGCTGATGCAGGGGACACGGGTTCGTGCCCCGGTCCGGGAAGATCCCACATGCCGTGGAGCGGCTGGGCCCGTGAGCCATGGCCGCTGAGCCTGCGCGTCTGGAGCCTGTGCTCTATGACGGGAGAGGCCACAGCAGTGAGAGACCCGCGTACCGCAAACAAACAAACAAACAAAAAAAACAAAAACAAAGCATTCGATGTCCCAATCAATAGAGTCCACACACTTCCGCCTTTCAGTGGTCCAGGAGAAAACATGCACCCCTTCAGGATGTGGGTATCCATCCAGGGTGGGCCCAGTAGCCAGACAACAATTTCTTAATTGTGCAGCAATGGAAAGAGGGGAACTTTGGACAGACCCAGCTTCTCCTACTCACAGCTCTGAAACTTCCGGCAAATTACTTACCCTCGCTAAGCATCTTTGCAAAGTGGCACACTAATTACAACTGCTATAAAAGGTGGCTGGCAGGTTGGAGATAGGGCAGTGGGGAAGCACGGAAAACAGAAGATGGTTGGTGGTCAGAGGTGTTGTCAAATTTCTGGGAGGTGGTTAGGAACTGGGTGTAGGTCCTCACTCCACCCCAGGGGCCTCTACTCGGCCTGGGCACACCTGCGTTCCTGCCACACCTCCACCCCCAAAGACTTGGAAGCAGCCTGCATAGTACAGAGTCCAGGGGCCAAGGTTTATAGGAGGATTTGTCCGTCTCTGTAAAGAGCTGCCGTGTATCTAAAGGAGTAAAATGGGGAAGCACTTCATAAAACGGTTTCCCCTCCTGAAGCAGACACCGGGACATCGGTACCACAGCCCCAGAGATGAGGTTGGAACTGAATTGAACCAGGATGTGTCTGATGTTTGCCCAGCTCGTGTTTAATATAATGCAAGGCTTTTCTCTCTGTCGGTCGGAGCCTTCCCAGTAGAGTCTGCAGTGTAGACAACCCCAGCTGTCCAGCCCTGTGCGTGCAGACCCCTCCCTGGGTGTGCAAGTGAGTACACACGTACACACGTGTATACACACGCCTCCTTCCTATGAAGGACTTGGATTCTGACGTGAGAGGGGAGTTTGGGAATCCCACGGGGATGCCAATCTCCTGCAGGGCCGGCTCCTCACCTGGGCCGGCAGAGGGAAGCGGAAGATGCAGCTGGGACGCAGGCACTTTCATTACTTACGAAGCTTTCGTTATTTCACGTATAAATAATGGATGAATGCAAAGCGCGGCGGGCACCTGCGTGGAATATTCATGAGCCTTGTTTGCGGGGATTTCAGCTGCCGCCGCCTCGGCCCCAGATGTTCACGCACTCACACACGCACACACACGCCCCCAAATAAAAATCATCATAATAAAGATTTCACCTGTCAGGCTGGGAGGGCCTCGTCTCCGGGAGAGAGGCAGCCTGTGCATTCTCGAACTCAGAGGTGTTCGAGAGCCCAGCGCCCAGACGGTTCGGGAGGGAGGAGGTGTCGCCTGGCCGCCTGGGAACCCTGACACTCCAGAGTCTGATCCACTTCTCACCCCAGCCTTGCGAGCCCCGGCGTTTAATCAGGACTCCCACTCAAAGATCAATAATCCTTTTCTCCATGTGTGCCCGCTGAGACCCCTGCTTGCCCGGCCCTCGAAGGGGCTGGGGCTGCAGACTCGGATTCCGGTGCATCGGGGAAATCGTCCGGCGCGTGAGTTTCCTCTCTGCCTGATCCGGAGCGCTGCACTATCTGACCTCCTCCCATCGTGGGATTCCACAGGGGGCGGGGCTGTAGGAGCCACACAGAAACAGCAGGGCGCCCCCTGGAGGCTGGCCCTTACTTACCTCTCTGGATCCACGCTGCCTCCCATTCCAGGCCCCAACTCCTTTCTGTCTTTCTGACTTTTACTGTTCTCTCTGTCCTCCAGACCTTTGCACCTGCTGTTTATGCTGTTGCCTTTGCTTGAAATGCTTTTCCCTTCCCCACCAATGCCTTGCTAGTGTCCACTCAACCCTCAGGTCTCCAGTAGATGCCATTTCCTCTGGGTCATCTTCTCCAAATCCCTAAGCTGTGTTAGGCCGTTCCTCTGGCCTTCGGGGACATGGATGCCCCAGTTCTGGCATTTGTCCCACCCTGTTATAATGATAATTATTGTTAATTTCCCCTTCCCCCATGCACACACACTGGATTATAAACTATGTGGGAACGGCAGGCTCTGGCACTCAACAGACCTCATCTGGAATCCACGCTCTGCCACTAACCAGCTGTGTGTCCTTAGGCAAGTTATTCAACCTCTCTGTGCCTGGATTTCTTCTTCTGTAAAGTTGGAACAATATATAAAATCTATAAAATAGAACCAACCTGGTAGGGCTTTTATGAGGATTTAATGTATTAATCAAGTGAAAGTGTTTGGCCCAATGCCTGCCCAGAGCTCAGAAAGGGGACAGTCCCCCATCCCCTCTCCACGATTCCAGCAGCCCCAAAGCTCTGAAAACCAAAAAGCTTTCTAAAACTCATTTGGCAGGGGCTTCCCTGGTGGAGCAGTGGTTGAGAATCCGCCTGCCAGTGCAGGGGACACGGGTTCAATCCCTGGTCTGGGAAGATCCCACCTGTGGCAGAACAGCTAAGCCCGTGCGCCACAACTACTGAGCCCACATGCCACAACTACTGAAACCCACGCACCTAGAGCCCATGCTCCGCAACAAGAGAGGTCACCACAATGAGAAGCCCACGCACTGCAGCAAAGACCCAATGAAGCCAGAAGCTATAAATAAATAAACTAAAATAATGAAATAAAAAAATTTATTAAAAAAAGAAGACTCATTTGGCAGCAAAACCTGAACTGAACTGACCTTCGAGGCACTTATGGTCTTTATCTCACTTGCTGGCACTATTCACATGTACTTTGCTACCTAGGAAATGAAATATGAATACGTTTGAGTGTTCCATAATTTATAGAACATTACATTTCTAAAATCTGGGAAAAATTCAGCCTCGGAAGTGCATCTAGCCCCAAAGGTTTCTACGAGGAGCCATGGATCAACAGCATTCTCGTGCTTTTTATGATTGATAGCGTGGTAATAGCAAGTGCTCACCAGCCAGCACCACGCCTGGCACAGAGCTGCCCTACGTAAACACCCGGTGAAGGCTGGAAAAAGGATTGGAGTTAGCCCTGCTTCCCTGACCTTCTGGGAGACTGTATCCTGCCACCCACCCCCTTAGAGCCCCAAGCCCCAGACCCCGAGCTTCCCCGAGGTCACCCCTTGCTGTTGGTGACAAGCAGAGTTAAATTACAAACATCTCCTGGACTCTCTGAGGTTTTGCACAGGGAGCGAATTGCTTGTTCCAAATCACAGCTGAGGAGCAGGAAGCTGCCCCACGGTGATAAGTGGCCTTATTCTTCCAGGAAAGCAGGGGAATGCCCCCAGGCCCTCCCTGGCCCCTCCCCGCCATGGCACCAGAGGAAGAGCCTGGAAGGGAAGGACCTGTCAAATGCAATTAGATTGAGTTCCAATCTGTGCTGGGCCCTAAGGTATACAGATGGTAGAGATGCTCGGGAGGATACAGCATATAGATGCGGTAGAGGATATAGATGCAGATGTAGATGTAGATACAGATGGCTGTAGGATATCCCAGCACTTTCTCCATCCTCACACCAAGCTCATGGCGTGGGTACTGTTAGGGTTTAACAGGTCCCAATAAATAAACTCACTGTCTCGACACCCGAGTGCAGATCCAATTGAGACCGAGAGACACCGGAACCCCACAAACAAAGTCTAACTGCCAGCTTTAGCATTTGCCAGAAGCTCAGCTGCAGACTGTGGCCGCGTGGGGAAAGGCTGGGAGCGTTACAACGCTCCTCGTGAAGATATGAAGCCCATTTTGTAGATGAGGAGACTGAGGCAAGTGAGCGGAGCACAAGGTCTGTCTGTCTCCCCACATTATTCTGCCTTGCTTGTTGCTCTCAACAGATCCCAGAAACAAGGGCTCAGGACCTCCAGGAGTCCATGATGACATGAATCCAATGTGAAAAGACCTTAGGGGTTGGGGAACCTGAGCAGAGCCTTGGGGTCTGACCAAAGGCTGGTCCACAGTTTCCCCCTCCCCTCCTCCCTCCCCTCTCCCCCCACCCTCATTCTTCTCTGTCAGATCATCATCGCTCCTTTCCCTCTGGTTACCGTGCTTGGCGGCGAGGCAGCTCTCTTGGTTCCATATCTGATCCGCACCTGAGCCAAGGGAAGGGCTTGCTTTCGGTCCCTACCTCCATCTCCAGCTCATTTAGCTGCAGGTACCCTTGTCTGGGTTCACCAGTCACAAGCCTGATCCATTTCTGGCAGCTGGAACAAATCCCATGAGGAATTCAAACAATTTCAGTCACTCTGAACACCTTTGGGAGGGCAGGGGACCCAGAGGTTGGAAAGCCAAGTATCAGGGCAGCACCCTCTGAGGTTTCCCCGATTCTATCTCATATACTAGAGTTGTGGTCAGTTTATAAATCAGGCAGCAAAAGTTCCCAAGTCCAGAGATTAGGCCATGCTGTTCCCCACCCCCCAGGACAGCCTGCCCCTACAGCAGAAATGGCAAATATGTTTCCTTTTAGGAACCACCTGCATGTGGGCTTTCCAGAATTCAGAGGCTACATCTGAGCTCAGCATGAAGGAGCTCTGTTATTGATTAGGGATGTCTGCCTTGGCTGCAGCTTGAGAGAAGGTGGTGCTCAGCGCATGTGCTCACTTTCTCAGCATTTATGATACGTTTGGCAATAGATGGCCTTTAGGGGAAGGATGCTGTGATTGTGTCACTCTGGGCTTGGGAGTTCTCTATGCGTGTGCATGTCTGTAATTTCAAAAGATATACATTGACAAAGATGCCCATAAATCAGTGGTCAATGAAATCCCTTTCTTCCACACCATATGGCTCATATGACCTTCAGCAGCACAGAACGTTCCGGAGCCTCATTGCCACATTTACAAAACAAAGATGAAGCTGCCACTTGGAACAAGGCTGGATTCACTAAATTCTTCCCTCCACTTTGGCAAGAAGGATTTGTGTTTTTTAATGATTATTTAAAAGCCCTACATTCTACAGACCAGAATCAGACCGTGGTAAGCAAGGGATGGAGCCTCAGACGTGCTGGTCTCCAGGTCCTGAATAGGTAGGAGCAGCAGGAAGTTCAATTGCTCTAGGATGTGGCAACCAAAGGGCCTCCTGGTGCAGGTGAATTTCACTACTAAAATCCTGTAAGAGCTTCACATTTCCTTGGGACAATAGATGAAGCCCTTACAATGGGCTGTGTTTCCTCCTCAGTGGCCTCTCCTACTGCTCTCGCCTCCTTCACTCCACTCCTACCACACTCACCTCCTTGCTGTTCCTCAAACTCACCAAGCATAGTCCTGCCCCAGGACATTTGCACTTGCTGTTCTCACTGCCTGCATGTTCCTACCCCAGATATCTTTGCAGCTCATTCTCTTGATCCCCATAGGTCTCTGTTTCAAATGTTGCCTTAACAGAGCTGTCTGTCCTGACCGATCACCTTATATAAAATAGCCTCTCCCACCCCCATCACTTAGACATCCTGTCTCATTTTCTCATGGTACATATATTTGTCTTTTGTCTGTCAACCCCCGCCCCAATTAGAATGTGAGCTCCATGAGGTTAGGAATCCTGTCTGCTGTGTGAATTGTTGTATCTCCAGTGCCTAGAACAGAGCCTGGCACATAGCAGGGGTTCAGTGGATGTGTGTTGATGGTGAGTGAGGGCTAGGCATCCAATTTTATGGATGAAGAAACTGAGGCTTAGCAATGTGGAGTGACTTGTGCAGCAATTATAACTGTGCTTTCTGTGCCGAGCACTGTGCAGAACCCGTTACGTGCCTCATCCTTTAAACCTCACAACAACTCTACGAAATGGTACTATCCCCACATTACAGATGGAGACCAGCCAGGTTGAGGGACTTGCCAAAGAGCACACAGAGGGTCTGAGGGGCAGCTGAGGCCTGATGCCAGGCTGCATATCTCCTGGGTCCCCACTGGTTACTTCTTGGCTCTATGGCCTCCCAGAGCCTGGGATCAAGATCTTCTGACCCTCGGTGTCCCTCAAACAAAGTACAGGCTCTGTGTTGAGCGGATCATTTAGTCCATCCCCCTGTCTCCAGGCTCTCCAGGCAGCACTACGTCTAAACCACCAGACAGAATCTCTCCATCCAAAATTTATAGACTCCTTGCCAAGAGATATCACCTTTCCCCAAGTCTCTCCTTTCTAAGGATAATCCTCACCACAGTAAGTTCTTCTTTCAGTCTAACCTAAATCCCCCTTGCTTTGCATTCAACCTATTTCTTCTTGTCCACCTTCCATGGAGCTGGGCAAGGCTAAGCTTCCAACACAGGCACCATAACCAGGTTGCTTTGTTGAACTGCGAAAAGAGAGAAGCCACAGGCTCTGCACCCCAGCAGTTCACCACGCACCTGAGAACCCCAACTCCTAAGGCTGGCGCTGCGTCAGCACATGCTGCCCGCTCCTCTCCCCGCCCCGCCTGCCACAGTGATTTATGAGCCCTGTCAGCTTGCGGGCTGAGCTGTGGGGACAGCTGGGAGAAGCGGGCATCTGGAGCGGCCATCCCTCAGGCCAAGCGGGGATGGGGGGAGGGGCGTGGGGGTGGGGCAGGGACGAGGCGGGCAAGGAGGTGAGAGAGCCGGACACTCCAGATGACAGTACGACAAAGACCCGGACAGAGACCCCCGCATGGCAGGTCAGAGAGGCCAGTAGCTGGGGGACAAGACACACAGAGCAGAGAACGACGAAGCAAGAGGGCAGGAGGGAGGGAGGGAGAGCGAAAGTCAGCCGTGTAGAAATCGACCTCAGGAGTTTCTAATTCTCTTTATTCTGAAGACAAAAGCGAATGAAGATGACAGTCGGTGAGAGATGTTTAGCGGGGTTTGTTTTTCTGCAGACTCTCTGGAGGACCAGGTTGAAATCACAAATTCGCACGCCTCCCACCAGCCTGTCAAAGCCCCGGCGGGGGTCAGCATCACCTGCCCCACCAGCCCCACTGGGGGCAGCTTGGTCCCTTCTGTCTCTCTCGTCCTGGTTTATGCCTTTTCGTCCCTGCAGTGTTTCTGGCCTCCGTCGCCTTAGATTCCTCTTGCTCGGTGCTTTGTGACCCGCCTCTCTCTCTCTGCAGGTCTCACTCCCCCGGAGTTGCTCTCTCGGGTCAGCCTCTCTGCTCCTCTGGCCCATCTGTCTCGCTGCCCCTGCATGATGTCTCTCCCTACTTGCCTCCCTCCTGGTGTGTTCCCCCCGGTCTCACTCTCATGCCTGTCCTTGGTCCCCCAGCTTTCAACTGGCAATCGGCCTTGGTCTCTAATCTCTAAGAGCTGCAGGTGCCCCTTCCCTGACCCCGGGCATTGGGTCCAGGTGGCCTCAGAATGGGAAAGTGGGGTCTCTCGTGCAGGAGTTGCTACAGGGAGAGGGAACTCCCACACCTCTCTCAGCTGCAGGCAGCTTGCCACAAGGCGAGGCGGTGGCCGTAGTTAGGGAAACAGAACAGGCAGCCAGCAGCTCCCTTCATCCAGCGTGGATTGGATATTCCAAGCCAGGCCCTGCTGAACGCCCAGGCGCTTGCACACACGCACGCACACGCGGAGACACAGAGCACAGTAAACGCCCACTGAGCAGCCTCAGATGGCCTTGCAACCACGCTAGAAAATTCAAGCTCTCCACAGGTGTCCGGGAACCAGAGACCGCCAACTGCAGCCCCAAACCACCCCAAGACAGAGATGTACCTCCCCACAGCCCCAGTGCACCGGGAACCCTGCAGTGGCGAGGAAGGCACCTCTGGGCACGTCCACTGCCCACAGGAGAAAGACAAGTGACCCAGACTTAAATCCACCCGCACCACAGAGACGCCAGCCTCTCCCCAGCGATGCGGCAGCAGGAGGAGGAACGGCATTCTGGACCAGGTTCTTCTTCAGTCGGAAGAAGGAAAAGAAGATTCGTTCCCAGCACACCACACCAGAACCCTTCCCCCTCCCCTTGGGCAGGAACTCGGGCCACCCAAGCCCATCTGTTTCCTGGCTTCCATGATCTCTTTGTTTCCCTCTTTCTCTGTATCCCCCTTGATTTGTGAAACTAAGGGAGATGATCTCTTCTTATTTAACTTACTTTGAAGCTGATTCAAGTTGTTTCAATAACATATTGGTCTCAATAAAAAGCAATGTTTCCACCTGCTTCCATGGGGTGTGATGGGCGGTTGCTCCCCTGATGGTTCCTGCAGGGCGGGTGGTGTACGCCCTGGGAGCCAGTGTGGAGATGGCAGTGCTGCCCCCCAGGGAACCAGGAGCTGGGAGTGGGGTGGGGAGCATCACCACTGAGCACTTTACATGCACAAGTCGTGTACACACCCTGCATATGCACTACCTGTACGCCATGCACCGTATATATGCACCATATACACACAAGGTACAGTGTACGTGCACTGTACACACACAATACATGCATTCTCATATTGATACACTATATGTATACTGTGTGCTATAGACTGAATGTGTCCCTCCAACATTCACATGCTGAACTGAATCCCCAACGTGATGGTTTTAGGAGGTGGGCCCTTTGAGAGGTGATTAGGCCGTGAGGGAGGTGGTCACAGTATCTGACCCCACAGACTGCTCCAGACTTAGCTGCTCTTTTTGCACCCCTCACCCAGCCTCTGCCACCTGGGAGTGCCCACACGGGGTCTTCCAATCAGATATGGGTCAACTTGAGCCCCAGGGACCCAGGCCAGGGCCACCCACAGCTCCATCCCAATCGTGGCTCTGCCAGTGTCTGGCTCTGTGGCCTTAGGCAAGTGACTTGACGTCTCTGATCGTTGTTTCCTGGACCAACGATGGGGATAATGTTACTTCCCACCTTGGGAGTCACAAGGATTATTCCAGGGTTGAGTGGAGGCATGGGAGCTAGTGGAGGGGCTCCGAGCAGAAATCTCAACTGATGGGAGAGCTAACAATGATGCTTAAGGCCACACAAGGACACCCCTAGAAACACACATCCCCAACCCTGCAGAGGGAGGCAACAGAGAGAGGCAGCAGGAGGGAGCCCAGGGGCCGGGACATTTCATAGGTACAGGTAGGGTCTCAGGCACCACCCCAGGGAGCGAGATGTAAGGAGTGTGATATTTCTCTGGCACAGTCCGCAGCCTGTCTCGACAACTGGGGAAGCATGGCCCAGTTAGGAGCCTGCTAATGACATTCTCCGTCAGCTCAGGACCAAGTGAGCGGGCCTTCAGGCCTCCCTGCCAACTGCAGGCCACACCGGAGAGAAGGGGGTCATGGCACACAGTGGCAGGGGCGGGGGGGAGGGTGTGGGGCGGGCCTGTCTGGGCCACAGGACTCAGGATGGAGGATCAGGGTTCAGAGAGGGGTCAGGGCTGGGTGACGGCAGGGCCCACGAGAGGGAGGGGCTGAAGGTCCAGCCAGAGACCAAGCTGGGGTCACGGCCCAGTGAGGGGGGAGGTGGGTGGGGTCTCCAGACAGGCCGAGGACGGGGACCCAGGACAGCCGCAGAGCTGGGCCACTCAGGGGTCCTGCTGAGGCAGCTGGTGGAGGGGAGAAGCTCCACAGGGAGGCAGGGCCGTCCGCAGCTACTGAGAGCTACTGCCCGCCGGGGACAGGAGGTCTTCCAGGAGGTGACAGAGTGCTGTGTTTCCCCTAAAAATAACAGAGAACAGCTCAACTCCGCTTCTGTCAGCAGCTCTGCTGTCTCCTCAAAGCCCCCGCACACTCCAGGGCTAAGCCGGATGTTGGCTGGGGCCTGAATCAGGCCTTCCTGCCCTGGCCCTCCTGCCACCAAGCGGCCCACACCCTTTCTGTCTCCCTCTCTCCTTCTCTTCCCTCCCACTCAGCTTTATTTTTGTCCCTCAGTTCCCACTCCGCCCCGACACCCCGCAAGGCAGAAGTCCCGAGGAGTTTGGGCAGAGTCCACCCTCCCCCGTCCCAGGGCCCAGATGTTCTCCCCTCAGCTGTGGCCTCTGTGGGAGCCAGGCCAGCCAAGGCCAGAGATGGGAAGGCGACATCCCTCTGCCTCCCCCTGGCTGGCTTGCAGGTGCCACCCAGCCAGGGCAGAACTCCCATGGAGGGGCCGTCTGCAGGGAGGGCCCAGGATTAGCCACAAACCCATTTACAAGGCAGCCCTAATAAAAAGTGACATTCCAGAAAATATGATGCCATTTCCCCACTTGGTCACGGTCCATCTTGTGGGGGAGGTGGGGGAGGGCTGTGGAGCGGCGGGGCAGCTGCCTCGCTCCCCACCACCCCCCGGCATGTGCTATGGCCCTTATTAATAAGGCGCTGGCTCCCCAGGTGGCCATCCACTGCAGGGGCCTCCGTCTCGGTGTCACTCGGGGTGCTCAGCACCTGCAAGGGTAGCGCTCAGGCTGGGAGCTCCGGGCCCACCCCCACTTCCCTCCCCCTGTCCCCCACTTCCCAGCATTGGCATGTCAAGGCCTGTGGCAGGAGCGAGCTGAGCCTCTCAGCAGGGATCCCCAGGGGACCCTCCCTCCAGAAGTGAAAGTTTCATTCAGTCATTCAACAAACATTTATTGAGCACCTACTATGAGGCACTCAGTGGTCTAGGCCCCAGGTTCAGAGCAGTGAACAGACACGGTCCCCGCCCTCGTGGAGCTGACCGGGGTGGGGGGGGTCGGGGGGGAGGGGGGAGGGGTGTGCAGACAGACGTGAAATGAACAAGCAATGAATGAATGAGTCCAGGCTAGATTTTAGACTTGCAGTGTTAAGTGAGATGCGGCAATGAAACAGGAAGAGCAGCTAGGGAATGCCTGGGATCCGGAGAGAACACTCACGGGAGGTGACAGTCGCGCTGAGACCTGCACGATGAGAGGCAGTCAGCCTTGAGAGGATCTGAGGAAGTAGAGAATGGCAAGGGCAAAGGTGCGCAGCGGGGGCGGAGCTCCTGCAGCAGAGAGGGCCAGGATGGTGGGCTGGTGAGGAGGGGTCATGGATGAGAGGAAGCTGGGCAAGGAGGAAGGGGCTAGATCAGGCCGAGGGCACCAAGAGGACTTGGGATTTTTTGGTAAGTAGTATGGGGATGCCATTGAGAGTTTTAATCAGGTTTGTCTTTTACGATCACTCTGGCTCCTGAGTGGAGAGTGGCCTGCAGGGGTCAGGTGGGAGGGGGAGGCTCCTTGGGTTGTACTGGGGCCAAGTGATGGGGAACTGAGCAGTGGCAGGGGAATGCAGCAGACGCAGGTGTATTTCACAGGTCCAACAGGCCTCCCCCGCTGCCTCCTCTCACAGCAGGGAGAGGCATGTGCCCTTTATCTCCACAGCCAGTCATCTGGGGCTGTGTCCTTCACTGTCCCCCTGCCTCCCCTTCCTGAGGCTTATTCTCACTCCCAGCTGGGTTATAAATCCATGTCTTCGGTTAGCCAGAAGGAAGAAGAGAAAGACCTCGCACCAGAAAGGTTGCCCAGCGGCCAGGCTCCAGCTCAAGGGAGAATCTGACTCTGCTCGCAGCACCACTGAGAAGCTCAACCCATTTTGCAGGGGGGAATGTGAAGGCACTAGGGTTCGGGTTATTCTCGGCTTCTGTGTTGGGCCTGGGATTCAAGCTCCTCCCAGCACCACGGGGGAGCAAGTGAAAGCAAGTAAGAGAGCTCAGATGTGCCATCCACAACCTGGGTATGAATTCCAGATCCACCAGATCCAAGCTGTGTGACCCTGAGAAAATGACTTACCTCTCTGAACCTATTCACTTGATTAAGTCCTTCATTTATTCAACAAATATTTAGTGAGCTCCGACTGCCTTATCGTGGACGCTGGGGATGCTGCAACGAGTGCGAGAATTTCGAGCCTCAGAGGGAAGACAGCAATAAGTCAACCGTTAATCCTATGACTTGCGATTCGTGCTAAGAAGTGGAAAATAGGGGTCAATGGAAGACAGTAATTAGGAGAAGGAGATCTGTTTAGATAGGGTGAGGATGTAACGAGATCACACGTGTGCATCCCTCAACGCAGAGCCTAGCACACGGGTAAGTGCCAGTGCCTGCTAGCCACTATTGCTAGGGACACAGGAGGGAAGGTGAGGGCGTCAGAACCGGCCTTCAGTTCCAAGCCCAAGCCGGATGACAGGGAGCCCGGGGCAGCCGGAGCCTGCTTTCTCCCCCTGCCACAGGTCGGAACTCGGGCCTGGACCCTCTTATGGGTGGGCGGGAATAGCCCAACTCCTGACTCCGGATGCTCACTCCACTTCCCAGCATGCGAGAAGAAGAGGGGACCCCCAGGCCCCTCCTCCAATGACCTGCGCTCTGGGTCCAGATGGCAGGACACCACGGATGGCGGGTCCTCACAGCGCCGCCCGTGGGGGATCCAGTCTTTCCAGGTTACAGATGGAATTTTCAAAACCTCTGCTGCCCCGGCCACCCAGGGCTGGAAACCCCTCTGAGATCCTTCCTGGGGGTGGCCGGAGGCAGACGCAGGCCCCTCCCACAGGGGCCTTCAGCCCTGCCTCCTGCCTTTCTCCCCCTCCTCCAGCTCACCGAGAGGGTTTATAACCCTCCCTGTGTGGAGGAAGTTCCCAGAGCTCCAGAGCTGGGTGCGGGGCTGCCCTCTTCTCCCAGACCAGAAGGGAGGAGCTGGCATCTTTGCGGGGTTCAGAGTTGGGGAGAAAGGGACAGCTGGTTATCAGTTTGAAATGGTCCTTCTCTGTGGGGACATCTGCCCACCGCCCAAGGAACAGACCGTAGAGATGGGTCTAGTCTCCATTAAGAAACTCCCCTTGCTCCCTGGGGACACACAGTCCCAGCCCCGCTCCTACCCTCCCACTCCTGGGGCAGGAGAGAGGCATACAGGCCCCTTGAAAGTCATCCCAGACCTCCAGGGGAACCCCCTGATCTTTTCTCGGCATCTCCATTTCCTGGGGTCTCCTTCGACTTTTTTTTTTTTAAATTAATAGACTTTATTTTTAGAGCAGTTTGGGGTTTATGGAAATATTGAGGAGGAAGTACAGGGAGTTCCTATACACTCCCTTTTCCCCTGCACACAGCTTTCCCCATTGTTAATATCTTGCATTAGTATGGTCCTTACCTTTTCCCGTTCCCAATTTTGAGCACCAGTGTCCTGCTCTGGTTCTGCTTCCCCCTCCCTGCTATCAAATCTAGGGCTCACCACATAACTGATGCACTAGGTAACCAATGCACCAAATAACCAACGTACCGCTTAACTAATGCACTAGGCAACCAAAGTACCAGGTAACAGAGGCACCAGGCAACTGATGTGGGTGCCACCCTTCCTGGCGCTTGCCCATGTTCCCCCCGTGCCCAGCTCACATCACCAGGTCTCCCAGGCTCTACCCACCCAGAAAGGTTGATTCATGAGAGAGAGGGAGGGGCATTGGGTGGGACACCTCAACATCCTTGATCTCCAAGGTCCCCAGCCACCTCCTCCTTTGAGGACCTTAGCCAGGTAAGGGACCCAGGTAAGAACTGGGACTGCGGGAAAAGAACAGAGGAAACATTGGCCTCCCTCTGGTCCCTCTGACTTCTCGTAAGAAGTTAATAAAATTGCAGGCAAGGATTACCCAGAGGATGTGATTTACTCAGGCTGGGGAAAAACTTTCAATAAGGTCCCTCCATAAAAGGCCATTAAGGGAGTGGAATAACCACAGGCTAAGGGGCAAGTGTTATGGATTCCAGAGTGGTTTACGCAGAGGAGTTAAAGAGGCATTCAGAGCTGAGAGATGTTATTAATAACCGCACTGGGCTCTTGGAAAGGCTTTTCATCTCAGCAGCTTCGCAGGCACTAACTCCTCAGTGCTCAGGTCGCCAATGGAGACGGAAGAAACAAGCAAGCAGGGTGACGGGCTCACCCCACTTTTAAGCGGGACAAGCGGATGGGCTGGGCTGGGGTTTTAGAGCTTCAGGGGTCCCTGGAAGATCCTGGGTGACACACTTTCTAATGCTGAGAGATGAGACTCTGGAAGGCAGGGCCTGCCCTGAGGGGGAGGATGGGGCGTGAGGGCCACATCCACTCTCCAATCTCACTGCCAGGGCCGAGGGGGCCATGTGACATTTACAGTGTATGGGAGCAGAGATTCCACATTTCCCACCCACAGGCTCCAGGAGAGGGAGTTTTCCCCTGAGGAAGAAGAGGCCTCCAGCCTCCTTCAAGCTTGCTCATGGGCACCCTTCTAGAGCCTGGGCACAGGCCTGAAGAAGCCTGGATCTCACCTTGTCTGTGGGCACCCCATGCCACCTGGATCTCCTGGATCAAAAGTCCAATGTCCACAAGGTTTCACCCCTTCCTCCCAACCCATCTTTCAAGGCTCAGTTCAAGTGGCACCTCCTCCACGAAGCCTTCCCAGCCCTCACCCTGCCTCTGCCCCTCTGAGCCACACCTCTCCACTCCCTACTCTCCATAATAGAGACAAGGGCCCCCACTGCCACAAGGTTCCAGAGCAGCAAGGCTCCGACCTAGGTCCAGGGTCACCCCATCCAACCCAGTTTCTGCTTTGGGTGTCCCTAGAGGCCTGAGCTCTTGGAGACAGGTGGGCACAGAGAGGCCCTCAGAGAACCTCCCTGTGGGGCTGAATTCTGATCAGGCCTGCCTGGTACCTCCACCCCAGCCTCACCCCAGCTCGGTCCTTCCTTGAAAGGTCTCCTTCCCAGAATTGATCTCTCCTGCTAAAAGTAGCATCCCTTTTAAAAGTTTTCACACTCTCAAATCTTCCTTAAATGGGCATATTAACTGGGAAAATGACTCGCCTTAGCTCCTTCACTCGCCCCACTATACGTAACTCGCCTGGTCCCCTCAGCTCAGCCTCATAAACTCAGGGTGACTCCAGAGCTGCCCCCCGTGCCCAAGGCTTACAGCTGCAGAGGGCTAACGTCACCTGGAGAGCACTGCCCTGCTGGCCTTGATGCCCATGGGCCGAGACCATTACGTTCTGGGTTCCTCACAGTACCAGCAGCTTCACCTGGGGCCCGTGACCTCATTTTAACGGAGGGGAAGCTGAGTGTGTGAGAAGCTGAGTCACTCACTCAAGTTGAAGTGGGATTTGAACTCTGGGCATCTGGCCTCCAAGCCCTTGGCCACCACACTGCATTCGCCAAGAAGTAGCTTGCAGAAAGAAGGTGATGGGCAGGAGGTGGCCACACCATGTGGCTTGGCCACCGACTGACTGTGTGACCTGAGGGCAGAGCGGTTAGGAGATAAGAGCGGATTTATAGTTATAGATCTTCATGTGTAATAATTCATTTAATCCTCATCACAACCCTGTGAGGCGGATACCATTACTACCGTTACCACCATTCCATAGATAAGAACGTTGGTGCACAGAAAGGTTAAGTAACTCGCCTAAGGCTGAACAGCAATACGTAGCAGAGTCAGGACTCAAAGCCGAGGAGCCTCTCCTCCTAACCTCTGCATTGTATTGTCCCCTCAGCAACGGCAGGGGAAGCCCACCATGACTCCACTCTTCCAGGTGGCCTCCCAACGGTTAACAACTGGAGACTTCTTGTCCTGAGTCCAGTGTAACTTTCAGATCAGACTGCATCTTTGGAGTCTGTACAGCCTCTCATTTGGCCCAAGTGAAGATGTCAAAGCACAGGGCTCCCACCCCCTGGCTCTGCCCTGCATCTCACCGAGCCAGCCAGTACTTGGTGAGAGCCCCAGAGGGCGATGGCCATCTAGCACCTGAGTGTATGTGGCTTCATCCTGATAATTCCTCATGAGAATTCTTTGGGCTTTTCCACCAGGATTGGAACTCCCCATTGGCAAGTCGGGACGCCCACTCTGACTCAGCCTATGTCTAGGAGGCAGGTCAGGCAGTGTCCAAGGGGGTTCAGGTCCTGAGACTCTGTCCCTACCAGGAAGATGCCAACAGGACAGGTGACGCAGAAACACCTCACGCCCCCCCCCCAGGCCCCTCTGCTGCTGGGCAAATGTTCGGAAGCCCCTACCATCAGGCTAGACTATAAGAGTGCCTCGGGCAGAGATCTGTCCTCCAGAATCTATAGACTGTTCCACCTTCTGCCCCTAACGAGGGTCCTCAGGTCAGTTTCAGGTGGCAGGGACATCAGATTCCTGAGTTTGCTACAGTCTCACAGGGCAAGAGAGAGACGGGAGAGAGGTGGGCCGGCTGGTGTGTTGCCAGGTCAGGAACGGGGTCCTGGCTCCCTCGCTGGGACACAGCAGTCCCAGGGCCTCCCTGATGTGATTTACCAGACAACGACAACCTTTAACGTCCACTCTGCTATAATCTCCTTTATCTTAATACAATCTTTTCCTGTTGAACTCTCTAGACCCCAACCGCTATTTTCAATGGAGGGATTTTTTTCTTAACGACTCGATACCGTGATTACTGTCGAACTCTCAGTCTTTGTGGAGGGGAAATTAATAAGTTTTTCTTAAGCGCTCTGCACAGGCACTGCATACTGATTAGGCCGGGCTGCCTCCCCCATGGCTGGAGTCAATTATCAGTCTGGCCTCTTGCCTGCTGAGACCCAACGGCTCTCACTTCCGCAGGGAGCTGGTCATGAGGTGTCAGCACCTCCTGCAAGTGCTAGACATCCCGTGAGGGGTCAGGGGTCCACCCTGCTCCGTTCCTGGATGTGCCTTGGGGCAGGAATTATAGATGGGGAATCCCAGAACTAGAAGTGACCTTAGTTTTCAGCTCATCCAGGCCTTTCTCTGCTGCGGTACAGCTGGAGGAACTGAGGCCAAGCGAGGTGTGACCCGCTCCGGTCACAGATGGCTATAGGTTAGGCTGAGGCTGTCACTCCTAGGATGACATTCTGGGATCTCTCCCTCACTGCCCTTCCAGGAAGATACGTTTTCTCTTTCCTTTCGGTCTGGCTGCAATCCCTCTTGCTGCACTGTTGCCTTTATCCTGTTCTAACTGGGCTGAAGGATTGACAGGTGAGTTTCTTGTCCCTGCCAGGAGAGAAAATGGAAACACAGCCCTATCCCCACCGAACCCCGCACTCCTCCCCGCACCAGTCACAGTTGGTTTGGTCGAAGGAAGGGTTCCCTCCAGCATCCTGCCAGCTGGCTGCTTGCTCGGGCAAGCGTGGCAGTGAACAAACAGAACAAACAGCACCCCGTTCTCCCCTGCCTGTGGCCACCCACTCAGGCAAGCTTGTCACAGCTGCCCTGGGGAGGTGAAGGGCGGGGCGCGACTAAGCTGATGCCACAGCTCAAGGCTAGGGCAGGCTTGGCAACAAGATGGTCCCGGTGCCAGGAGGAACTGGGGACCCTCTTGGTCTCAGGACTGGCCTGGAAAGTGGAAGAAAGTTCCCCTGAGAAGACAGCCCGACCCTAGCCACCCAGCTACGCTGATGAAGAGTAGTACTGGGGGCAAAGGGAGGGAGTCAGGTTAGACAGCAGGAGAAGACTGCCAATCACAAGGAAGTTTTGTCCCTCCCTGGAATCACCAGAAAAATGACTGCAGTTAAAGGAAGCTCTAGTTGGAGGCTTGAAACCATCCCGTAGAAATGGAGACCTGGGCTTCAAAGAAGGCACTGGTCCCTATGTCCTTGCTCCAGTGGACAATGGGTTCAGATCATCAGGCCTCAATTTCTGTTCAGCCTTGGCTGCATGCTCTTGCATTTCTCAGGCTGCACAATGAAGACACTGGGCCACCTGTCACCTATAGACATCCCTTGGGAGGATTGCTGAGCAGGGATTAAGGGAAGAAAAGCACCAGATCCGAAGTCATCTTGTTACAAGGACTGAGGCACGTGGGATGGGGGAGTAAGACCCTTATGTAGTCATTCATTCATTCAACAAACAGAGCACCTGAGAGGGTCCATGTCCTCAAGGGTGCTCGTGCTCTGGAGCCGGAAGGTGGTCATGACACAGGAAACCACATAAAATGACTTCAGCTAGGGTGACTGCCACATAGGGATAAGTCAGAGAGAGCCGTGTGAGGGGGGCCACTAGAGATCAGGGGGCTCTCTCTGCCACGTACAGAGGTGACATGGAAGGATGGAAAGGTCTACCTTCCCCAACTAGCTGTGGCCCCATAGCCCTCTACAGTGGGGACAGGTAAGAATTCTCCCCTTGCCACCAGGGGGCAGCAGACAGGTTCCCAAGGTGACATAATGATGGGCAGGCATGTGCCTGGACTCAAGGGAGCCTGGGCCACCAGTGGGCAGGTTGCAAGATCCTGGGTGGGCACCTTTTGGGAGAGAAAGGAGGGAGCAGGCACTGGGGCTGAGCTCTGACAGTAGAGTGACAGCACATTACTCTTACTAAGTAAATTAAAGCCATTAATCACTGTAGTTAGCGGAACTGCTCGGCAGGCCTTCAGCCAGGCTATTAACACATCGGCACAGGCTGCCCCCATGGACTGGGTGACCTCCCCACAGCTGACCGGTGCGGGCAGGCTTGGGGACTGGCTGCCAGGCTTGGCAGAAAGAGGATGGAGAATGGGGCCCAGGCAACGCTGAGCAGGGGAGAGGCCACTGTCCCTTCCACGTGTCTCCCTATGTCATCAAGTTTTCTTTGGATTCAGTGAATGGCCACCTTCCACTAGCATGTAAGTACCATGAGGTAGGGGCTTGGTGTGCCTGGTTCACTGCTACAGCCGGTCCCAGCAGCTAAAAGAGCGCCGGGCACAGAGTACATGCTGGAAAAGTATTGGTTGAATGAATGGATGATGAATGAATGAATGAATGAATGCTCTCTCACTTCTGGGCATCACAAACTGATCACTCTGCTTGGAACGCTTTTCACTTTGTTGAACTAACTCCTCAGATCCTTCAGGTCTCAGCTGAGATGTCTCTCCCCCGGGAAGCCTTCTGTCTCCCAGGCAGATGTCATGTGCCTGCTTTTGTACCTGGAGTCTCCTGGGCTTACACCTGTGCTCGAACTTAACCCATAACACGACAACTGCTTGTTTATGCATCTCTCTCCCCACAAGACTGAACACTCCACGATAGCAGGGGTTATCATGGTATCTCCAAAGCTTATCCCAGTGCTTGTACATAGTAGGTACCCACTAAATATTTGTTGAATGAAGGAGTCACTGTCAATGAATGAGGAATGGGAAACCAGCTGCTGGGCTGCTCTAAGTCGCACTTGCTCTCCTCCGATTCCGAGTGGGCATGACCATCAGGCGTGGACAGGGCAGAAGAGGCAGAGCCTGAGCCCCCAGCCCTGGGTGCTGGGGCTCCTTTTCCAGCCATTTGCGTCTCCCCAGACCCGCATTTTAATAAAGGAGATGCTCAGTCATAGAAAAGAGTGAAACAATGCCATTTGCAGCAACATGGATGAACCTAGAGATTATCATACTAAGTGAAGTAAGTCAGAAAGAAAAAGACATTAAGTATCTTACCTTAGAGATTACTAAATCAGACAAGGACAAATATTATATTATCACTTATATGTGGAATCTAAAAAAATAGTACAAAGGAACTTGTTTACAAAGCAAAAACAGACTCACAGACATGGAAAACGAATTTATGGTTACCAAAGGGGAAAGTGGGGGAAGGGATAAATTAGGAGTATGGGATTGACAGATACATACCACCATATATAAAATGGATACAGCAAGGATTTTCTGTATAGCACAGGGAACTATGTTCGATATCTTGTAATAACCTATAATGGAAAAGAATTGGGAAAAAAAGAAGATAGATAGGGAACCAAATCACTTTGCTGTACATCGGAAACTAGCACAATATTGTAGATCAGTTGTACTTCAATAGAAAGAAAGAGAGAGAGAGAAGGGGGGGAGGGAGGGAGGGAAGGAAGGAAGGAAGGAAGGAAGGAAGGAAGGAAGGAGGGAAGGAAGGAAGGAAGGAAGGAAGGAAGGAAGGAAGGGAAGAAGGAAGGAAGGAAGAAAGAAAGAAAGAAAGAGAAAGAAAGATGCTGTTCTCACAGGCCAGAGCCTCCCGGTCTCCAGGTGGGGTCATCCCGTCAGGACATCCTGGATGTCCTGGGAGCTTCCCCTAGAGGCAGGCAGGCCCCTTAACTCAGCTTGGGCTTCACCTTCCTCCTGAAGTGAACAGGCAGGTGTCCTGGGACGATGTGGTGGCCTCAGGGCCCAGAAGATGTTCGTCCTTTGAGAACACAGGAAAGTGCTCAGGAAACTGGAAGATGCCACCCAGATGTGAGCGGGAGCAGAGGAGACGGTGCGAGATGAGGTTGCAAGAGGGTTTGCTTGCTCTCTAGGTGGGGGCGGGCTGGAGGATGGGAGGCCAGGGATCAGAAAATGAAATCGGGTCCACGCGAGGTTCCTCGTTGGGCCTGTGAGCGGTGGCTCGGGGATGCCTCTGTGGCCTCAGGGTCCTGTGGGATCAGAGGAGGGCCCCTGGAGTCAGCACACCTGAGTGAGCGTACTTCTCTTACTGAATTTCTCTGAGCCTCAGTTTCTTCACCAACAAAAGGTGATAACACTTACGTGGCAGGTGTGGAGTTTAAATAAGACAAAGCAGGGGAAGCTCCTGGCACATAACAAGTACTCAGTGTTTATGACACCCAATGAAGCCCCCACCAACAGTGGGACCAGGAGTCCCACTCGCTACCTGCTCCCCGACATGGACACCCCTGACTCTCCCCTACACCCCATCATTTTTCTTTTTCCCCAAACTGAAAGTCAGACCGCATTGATCTTGGGTAAACAGTCCTGACCCCTGACCTTCCTGAACAGGACCAGAGGGAGTTTTCACCTGTGATAGGCCAGCGGCAGACACTTTGGGGACACCCTGATGCACTCCTCTCAGAGTATGGGCCCCAGGCACCTCCCACTGCAGATGGGAAGGTTATTGGTCAAGGAAGAGAAGGACTATGATTTTCCTAGGATCCCACAGTTTGGTGGACGTCAGTTATTTCTACAGACTAGTCCTCCTATGTCCTCTGAGAAACCACTCCTACATCCAGGTGGTCCCGGTGAGGCTGTCAATCAATGCCCAAAGGGATGGGCATCTGGCCCGCTAGGCCAATCACAGTATCCACTCATTCCCTCAGGCAACAGTGATTGGTCCAGGTGTGGTCACATGACCCAAGCTAAGCCAATTGGATTCCTTACCAGAATATAAGCTGCAGAAGGGCAGGGAAGTACCTGTGTCCTGTGATAGGAGTTTCATAAATATTCACTGAGTGGATGAATTTGAAGGAGTTGCCAAGTTTGGGGATGGGGATGCTGGTGTGAGGCTGGCCTTGGGCACCAGGAGACGGGCTCGGGATAATCTGTAACCTGTAGCGCATCTTACATGTATTAGGAATAGGTGAGTCTCCCTAGTAGATGAAATGGGAAAAGTGGCCCTCTGGGCCAACACTGCCTTGTACCAGGGCACAGAGCTTGGCAAGCAGAGCTTTGGATGCATTTCAGCTCCCATTCAGCCCCATAGGTGGGAGCCTTTGAGCAGTGCCTAAACAGCCAACATACAAAGCCCCCATCCTCCCTGCCCTGAGGACAGAAGAGAGAACTGTTGGTGAGTGAGTGCAAGAGAGATTCAGACTGGCAGAGCCCTGATGACATCATTTGATCCCTAGATCCACCCCTGGGGTCCCCTTTCACTGGCGCAGATAAAGCCCCTTTATTTTAAACTACTTATATTGGGTTTCTATAGCTTGCCTGATCACAACACACAGCCATGTCCTGGCCTTACAGCTCCTGGGATCCTTAGGTACCTGGGATGGTATCCCTCCAAAACCCATCCCTCCCATGGGCATGAAGGGCATCAAACCAAGAATAACCATGGCTTTTAGGAATTGGGCATGAACCCAAAGAACTGGACCTGATTTCTAGCTCTTCCACTTGGTCCCTGCTGCCAGCTAGCCTAGATTTGATCCCAGCTCCATTATCTTCAACCCCTATAACCTGGGGCAGTTACCTAACCTCAGTGGGCCTCAGGTTCCTCAGCTGCAAAATGGGCATAATAGCTGTATCTACTTCATAGGGTT
Organism: Globicephala melas; assembly: GCF_963455315.2. Taxonomy (NCBI): domain Eukaryota; kingdom Metazoa; phylum Chordata; class Mammalia; order Artiodactyla; family Delphinidae; genus Globicephala; species Globicephala melas. The sequence continues at coordinate 179,274,067 of NC_083314.1, forward strand.
GTCAGAGAATTAAATGAGCTCACTGAGTAGATGTGACACATGGCAAGCAAATGCAGTAAAAGAAATGTAAGCTGGTAGTGTTATTACTAATTATGGACTCACCTTCCCCATCTGTAGAATGGGAATAAGAATCCCAAACTCAGAAGGTTGTTAGGAAGGCTAAACAGGATGGCATGGGCAAAGTTATGGGCACAGGGCTTCCCACACAGTGCTCAGTAAACGCTTGTCGAATCTGAATCTTCAGCCGCTTCGCTGAAATCTTTGAGCCGAGTTCTCCTCCTGCCGGAACCTAGCGGAAACAAGCCTGCACTTCGGCGGGAAGCCCAGCAAGGAGGAAATAAATCCTCATGCAGATTATTCCTGAGTAAAAGTTCTCCTGGGACACTTCTTGCTAGGAGGCTTCTCGTTCCACAGCCAGACGCAGAAAACACTGCAGCAGTTCACCTCCGGCTGGGCGCTTGCTGACTCATCCTCCAGGGGCAAGAGAAGGGGAGAGGGAAGGAAATTGAAGTCCTTGATTCGTTGAGTCTGCCGGCGCTGCGCTGGAGAAGATCACTGAGACCGAGGCCCTGGCCACCAAACCACCACCTTGTTCTCTGTCAGTGCTTCTCTGCTATTTCTTGTAATTAGTCTGTCTGAGCATTTAGGGCAGCCCCGGGGCAGGGGGTGGTGCGGGAGCGTAGGGGATGGACAGGAGCTCCCAAGCCGGGGGCTGCAGAGCAAAGCAGAAGAGAAGCAGCTGAGAGGACCCCTGCCCAGCAGTGGCGACCCACGCCCTGACATCCTGTCTGGAGACACTTCCTTCCAGAGTGTTCATCTGTGCTGGCTAAGCTGTCTGCTGGCCTTTGACACCACAGTAGAAGCCGGGACCTGCTTGCAGGCTGCCTAGGCATCTACCAGCTATGTGATTGAACCTGGGAGGGCAGGGGAGGGAGGGAGAAGGCAGGGCTGAATTTCCTCATCTGTAAGATGAAAATAAGCAATATTTGCCAAGCCTCCATGAGACACGGTAAAGACACCACGAAATCAAAGGTGTGGACATCGTCCTGAGAGCAACAGCTTCCCTGCCTTTTGAGGAAGTTTATCGTCCCCCAAAGTCCCAGGCTTGGTGCTCCGGGGTTGGCTCACCTCTCACTTCATGTCTGGAGCACAGGGTGGGCTGAAGTTGGTTCTCTATTTTAGAGATGAAGGAACTGTGGCAGGGAAAGGAGAAGGTGACATTGTCAAAATCATGCCCAAGAGAGGCTACCCCTGGCACGAGGAGCAGCTGGGTAGGGTGGGGTCAGGCCCGAGCCCTGCCACCTTTAGCTGTGTCATCTTAGGCAAGTCACAACTTCTCTAGGCCTCGGTTTTCTTATCTGTAAAATAGGAGGGTAACAATAATAAATTTTTTTTTTTTTTTTTGGCCACACCTTGTGGCATATGGAATCTTAGTTCCCCGACCAGGGATCAAACCTGTGCCCTCTGCAGTGGACCACTGGACCACCAGGGAAGTCCCAGTAACTCATTGATAAAGTATGCAGTGCATAAGAAATGTCCAAAATAATAGCTAATACATACTGAGAATTGTCTGCGTGGCAGGCACTGTTTTAAGCGCTGTTGTCGTCACTACTATTCTCGTTAGCAAGAAAAAGGCTCCGTCTTCTTTTCTTGTTTCTGGTGAGAGCTGGATTTTAAAGCTCCTCTGTCTGCTCTCCTGCTGCTGCTTCAGTTTCTTTCTCTCACAGAAGCACCTTCCAGAGAGCTGTTTCGCTGAGCCCTCTGCAGGTAACTACACGGCCAGATACAAGATTTGCAGCCTCCAGGCTTGGAGGGGCCCGAGGAAAGGGGAGGGCCGTTTGGTTCCTTTTCTAATCCCTTCTCGGAGCCTCTGACAGTGTTTTCCATCCAAGGACATGAGGCCAGAAATCCAACATCAGCTCAGAAAGGGAGTAAGAAGCAAAGCTCCCCAAGTGAGCTGCTGCGAAATCCTATAAAAACCCTCCTTCCATTTCCCTAATTTTCAGAGATGATGATTTATGGAGACATCTGTCTTCCCGCCTAAAGCTACTTCCTAGGACTTGAGCCGTCATCGATGTAAAACTAATGAAAGGTTTATGAATTACTGAGCTCCAGGTACCATTGATAAACTCCCTTTCATGCCCTTGTTATAGCTCATCGTCTGCACAGCTGCTGTGGGCCTTTGAAGCAGAGAGCAAACCTCAAAGGTGGATCATTTTAATCCTCCCCTCAGAAGAGGAAAACCTGTTTTTGCTGTTGCCCATCCCACCCCTGCCAGCAGGAGGGAGGGGGTCCAGGCTGGCAGGAGAACTGGGGGTCAGCAGAGCCCTCAAGATGCCATGAGAAAGTTCTGGACATAGTTGATGATGATGATCATGCAACTTGTGAATGTGCTTAATGCCACTAACTGCACTCTTAAAAATGGTTAAAATGGGGGCTTCCCTGGTGGCGCAGTGGTTGAGAGTCCGCCTGCCGATGCAGGGGACACGGGTTCGTGCCCCGGTCCGGGAGGATCCCACATGCCGCGGAGTGGCTGCGCCCGTGACCCATGGCTGCTGAGCCTGCGCATCCGGAGCCTTAAAAAAAAAAAAAAAAGGTTAAAATGGGAAATTTTATGTGATGTATATTTTACCACCATTTTTTAAAATTAAAAAAAGAAAGGCCACAGCCCTTTGGCCCAGCTGCTGCCTGAGTGCTCACTGCAGTCTGGAAGACCCCATTTCCTGAACATACGCAGGGACAAAGCTGCTCTGAGGCCTCACAACTTGTGGCCTGGAGCGCCTTCCGTGTGTCTGACCTCCATGTTTCTTGCTGTACTGTGAACTCCCATCCCTGTCTGATGAACTGTGGCTTCCTCATAAAAGAGAATGTTGCCTCACATCACAGATGCGATACATATAAGGTTAGCAGGGCGGGCTCTGCAGGCAGATTCTAGCTCTGCCACTTAAGGACTGTGTGGCTTTGGGCAAGTTACTTACCCTCTCTGTGCCTCTGTTTCCCCATATATAAAATGGTAGTGGGGGAGGGACCTACCCCATTGAGAGGCTGTAAGAAGTTAGCACTTTTACCATGCTTGGTACGAACCTAACACATAGTAAGTACTCCATAAAAGTGGGCTGTTAATTGTTTCTAGTTTTCCCTATGCTTCAAGCAATGCTGATAGCACCTTCTTTGGATATGAAAGCTGTAGCAGTTGTGGGGGGGAGGGGGTGGGATGGCAGTAAGCACAGGGTAGCAATGGGCAGGGGATGGTGGCAGAGCTGGGAGTGGCTGTGCAGCAAGGGTCTGCCTTCCCAGACTGCAGGTGCTCATGTCATGCTTTCTGAAAAAGAGTCACAGGTACACTGATAGCACAACTGTTAGGGACTGGCCACTCTGGAGGCACACACAGCCACTCCAGAGACCCCCGGCAGCTACACAATTAGCAGTGATCATCTGGAATGTGGGGGAAAGTGGGAAAAGTAACTGCCAGGCTTTGTGACTGTTTGCGACATCTGAGGCCAGTTCATGAAAAAAAGAAAACACGGCGGCTTCTGCCTTGTTCTCTCTTGTATCACTCACTCCGGGGAAGCCACCACCATGTGGAGAGGAACTGAGGCCTCCCACCAGCAACCAGCGCCGTGGGAGTGAAGCATCTTGGAAGCAGGTCTTCCAGCCCTAGTCAAGCCTTCAGATGACCACAGCCCTGGCTGTCATCTTAACTGCAGCCTCAAGAGAGACCAGAGTGAGCTTGCTCCCGAATTCCCAGCCCACGGAAAATGGGAGAGAGAATAGATATAGATGTTTATTATTATTTTAAGCTGCTAAGTTTGGGGGTAATTTGTTGTGAAGCACTGAGTAACTAATACAGGTTAGGAAAGAGATGGGTGGGCAGGGCCAGGGGTATCTCCCCCAGGGGGTGTGGAACTGATGGAAGTGAAGACATTCCCATGTATCTCCCCTTCACTTCCACCCTGTTTTTAGCCAAGTGAAATGCACTTCTATGTTTTGCTGCTTCCCAAACACACCCTGCCTTTCCCACCTCTGTGCCCGAAAATGCTGCTTTCTCAATGACTTAAGGCAGGGGTCAGGGGCTCAGCCCTTCTCACCGCAGAGCTGCTGGCCAGCTGGCCGTCTAATAGAAAGATCGTAGCTCTGCTTGTGGGAGAGTCTGTGCAGAGCACGGGGAGCCCTGTAGATTTTAATCCTTTCCCTCTTTAATCTTTCTTCCACCTCCTTTGGTTCATAGGTTTCCACATGCACTGCAGTTTCAGAAGATAAGCCCCCCTACCAGACATGGCAAACCACCCTCCTCTGCTCCAGTGGGAGTGGAATTCGGTCAAGCAGGAAACCACAGGATCTCCGATTGCCTTCTGGGAACTGGAGGAGCCCATGGGTGTCAGGGACCCAGGAACCTCCACCCCAGGCTGTCACTTCCTTCAGCCTCTGGCTTAGTCCTACTGAAAACGCGCGAGGCCTCTGGATGGTCTGGGAGCTGGGAGGGGAGGGGCTGCGTGACCCCTGGAGCGGTCGTGCTAGGCTGAGACAGTGGAACCTAACGGTCAAGAGCAGGGGTCTTTGAATTCAGACAGGCCTGGCAGCAAATCTCAGCTCCGCCACTTCCTGCCTTGGGACCTCCGACAAATGACTTCTTTCTCTGGGACTTGATTTTGCTGGGCACTCGATAAATAGGCGTGGCCAGCAGTAGGACTAGGGTCTGCAGGTGACCCCTCCCTGACCTCAGTCCCCCTCAGCCTTCCTCTGAGTAAACTGGCAAGCAAGGCAATTCTCCCACCTCGGAGCACCAGCCGGGCTGGGATACCATGTGACGTAAGGACATTAAGCAATCCTTCAGGTCAAAGAATCCCCACGTAACAAATTCATTCTGTGCAACAAAGAACCTGGGGCACCTCTGCTTGGGTGTTTGAGATCCGAATTGCTGCCTTGGCGCTTCAGAGACAGAGAAAGGAGAAACGAGCTCAGGGGCTCTGGGCAAAGACCTTTAGACCTGTTCTAGAAATCAGATTTGGCCGCCGCTCACCTGCCCTCCAGGTTTGGATGAAGGGAAGGTGAACTCTGGAGGGCTGCCTGTTGGGCATGGAAAACAGAGAGCGGGGAAGGGCAGGGATCAGGAAAGGGGTTTGATGGGGACACACAGACACGGGGGCCTCCCAAGCGATGCCCCTTTCCCTGACCCAGGGAAGCTCTGGGGGCGGCCAGAGGAAAGAGCTCTCTCATTGGTGTTAGGACGAGCAGACCTGAAACGTACAGACACAGACCGATAACCAGCCTGCACCGCTTCCATTCACATAGGCCAAGCTCTGCCCTCTCCCCACTCTGCAGACTTCACGTGGACACTTTCTTCCTCCCCAAGATGGCCTTGGATGTCGCTCATTCATTCATTTATTCATTCGACACCCTTGTATTGAATATCTCCTGGATGCCAGTGAACGTGGAAGGAGGGCAGAGTTGATTAATGAAATTCAAGTTCTAAACCCCAGCCAGAGCTCATGGAACCAATCATTATAGCTCAATCCACTCAGGTATCCATTAAAAAGTAGGGTATCACGGGGGGTGACAATGAAGGTGACAAAAACTGCCCAAGAGAGACTGGGAAGGCCTTTCCAGAGGCGGGCACATCTGAGCTGGGTCTTGAAGCCTGGCTAGGAGGAGTTCATCTCAGGAGGAAAAAGAGAAAGTGGAGAAGAGGTAGAGGAGGGGGAGCAAAAAGGGCATTCTAGGCAAAGAAAGTAGCACATTCGGGCACAAAGGTGGGAAAGGCAAGGCGTTTGGGGGAAGCAGCAAAACAGAAGAGGATTTCACTTGAACTGTGTAGAGAAGTTACAAGGGGGTGTCTTCCATCAGCTCCACACCCCACGTGAGATATCTCCTTCCCCATCTGCATTAGTTATCCAGTGCTGCATAACAAATTACCCCCAAACCTAGCAACTTAAAACAATAATAAACCTCTATATCATTATCTCTAGCAGTTTCTATGTGCCAGGAATTTGGGAGCAAGCTCACTCTGGGTCTCTCTTGAGGTTGCAGTCAAGATGTCATCAGGGCTGTGGTCATCTGAAGCCTTGGCCAGGGCTAGAGGACCTACTTCCAAAAAAAAAAAAAAAAAAATATATATATATATATATATACACACACACACACACACACACACACACATACACATATGTATGTATATATATATATAAACTGGCCTCAGAAGTCACAGTAATTTCTTTAATATCTTATTGGACCCTCAGATCAGCCCTATTCAATATGAAAGAAGACCACACAAGGGTGTGACTACCAAGCAGCTGTTGATTCTCGGGGATGCCTCCCTGATAGCCTTCGTCGGGACAAGCTCTGCTCTATAGAATTTCAGGAAAGCAAACAGACTCTGAGGAAGTCTTTTCCATCAGTTTCCATGAGGCTTTTCGAGACGCCTTCCAATAGTGACTGGCCAGTGGGTATGGTGCAGGACAGGTTCCCCGGGGGAAGGGGCCTGGGGGCCAGGAGGACCATCTGTGTCTCTCATAGCATGCCAACACATAAGACAGAACCCATCCCTCGTCATTGTCCAACGGCCCACATGGCTTCTGGAGTGGCTATCCTCGAAGCAGGCTCGTAGATGTGCCCTCCAGCACATTCCTGAGACACTGCCAGTTGGATAGCCCACACCAGGCAGGGGCCAGCCATGCCAGTGAGACCCACTCGGGGGCCTGGGACCAATTCGTAGGTTAGTTGGTAGTTGGGTCACCTCAGTGAGTCTCTACGTGCCCAGCCCAGGTCCTGGACAGCTCAGACCTGCCAGCCCCTCAGGCTGTGCAGGCCTTATATAATTGGAATGCCAGGCAGCACCTACAGACGAGTTTATCACACTCTGTATAATGTGTAAATACCATTAAGTTGGACAAATTTTCTCATTAATTCTCGGTCCCAGTGACAGGCCAGGAATTAACACAATTGATTTTCCAGTCCCTACTCATTATCAATCATCCCCCAGAACTTAGTCCCATTTCATCCGTTCCACCTGGGCCCCAGCATTTATTTGGAGGCTTCAACATATATTAAACTAATAAAGAGCAATGGGCACTGCCGTGTCTGCCCTGGAAACTGGCGGGCATGTGCGAAGAAAGAAATCTTGGGCAGAAAGTTATTTCTGGGGCTTATGGATGGAAGAATGGACAGCATTCGAGGGCACAGTCCTGTCCCCCGGGACGCTGGCATCAGCCAGCAGGTGCTCAGGCAAGGGTGTTAGCAGCTGCTTCCGTTATGAATTGCTGTGGCTTGGAACAACAACAGAGGTATTTGCTCATGATTCTGTGGGTGGACTACTCGGGCTGGTCTCTCCTGGGCTCACTCGTGTGCCGTCAGCTGGTGGCTGGGAGGGCCAGAGGGTCTAAAACTGGCCTCATGAACATGCCTGCTGCTTGGTACAAGCTGCCACCGGGTGGGTGGTCTGGGAACCTCAGCTTAGATGGCTCATCTCTGCTTCGTGTGGCTTCTCAGCCTTCAGGAGGCCAGACTCAACCCCTTCACCTGGCAGTCCCTGGATAGCCCCAGGTGGAGGAGAGCAGAAGCTGCAAGGCCCACTGAGGCCTGGGCGGGGACGTCATAAGGCATCACTTCCGTCATCCTCTATTGGTCAAAGTAAGTCAAAGATCAACCCAGATTCAAGGGATTGGGAAGGGGCTTCCCCGGTGGCACAGTGGTTAAGAATCCGCCTGCCAATGCACGGGACACGGGTTCGAGCCCTGGTCCGGGAAGATCCCACATGCCGCGGAGCAACTAAGCCCATGGGCCACAACTACTGAGGCTGTGCTCTAGAGTCCGCAAGCCACAACTACTGAAGCCCGCGTGCCTAGAGCCCATGCTCCGCAACAAGAGAAGCCACCGCGATGAGAATCCCGCGCACCGCAATGAAGAGTAGCCCCCGCCCGCTGCAACTAAAGAAAGCCCGCGTGCAGCAACGAAGACCCAACGCAGCCATAAATAAATAAATAAACAAATAAATTAATTTTTTTAAAAAAGGGATTGGGAAGGAAACTCTGCCTCTTGATGAGAAGAGTGGGGCAAAGGCACACCGCAAGGCGGGCCTGCCACAGGGAGGGGCTTGTTGCAAACAGGGTGTCACAGTCACCAATCCGGGATCAGGCTCTCAGATCCTCCTGCCGTGGGCAGTTTCTTCCCCATCCTTCATGCCAGGAGGAGGTGGCTCTCATTCAAGAGCTGACTTTGGGGCTTCCCTGGTGGCACAGTGGTTGAGAGTCCGCCTGACGATGCAGGCGACATGGGTTCGTGCCCCGGTCCGGGAAGATCCCACGTGCCGCAGAGCGGCTAGGCCCGTGAGCCATGGCCGCTAAGCCTGTGCGTCCATAGCCTGTGCTCCGCAACGGGGGAGGCCACAAGAGTGAGAGGCCCGCATACCGCAAAAAAAAAAAAAAAAAGAGCTGACTTTGGTACCCACAAAAGCAGGAGAGAAATGTGGACTGCAGTGACCTGAACAGTGACCACACCCAGCACTGAGGCAGGGGATAGCAGGTGGAGCACGTCAAAGTCCGTCCTGCCTCCATCTGACTTCGCTGCTACCGGGATGCTTCTGGACCACCCAGGGCCGAGTGGTACGTATTCAGAAATTGCAGCTAATTTTATGCATATATGTGGAACCTAGAAAAATGGTACAGATGAACCAGTTTGCAGGGCAGAAATAGAGACACAGATGTAGAGAACAAACGTATGGACACCAAGGGGGAAAGTGGCGGGGGGTTGGGGGGGTGGGATGAACTGGGAGATTGGGATTGACATGTATACACTAATATGTATAAAATGGATAACTAATAAGAACCTGCTGCATAAAAAATAAATAAAATAAAATTCAAAAAGAAAAAGAAATTGCAGTTAATTTTAATAGCAGCAAGAGCATGCGCACTTACAGAAGCAAATCCTTTGCAAACAAGTGCATGTTTTATGTGAGGCACTCATTCCAAGTCCAAGTCCAAAATAATTGTGGATTATCCACTGCTTTCGACTACCTGCTCCATCCCGCCCTCACAGAGGTTATTTCGGTTATTTTATTTCAATGATATAATTATGGTAGTATTAACAATCTCTACTTGACAAAGGGCTTTTAGGGGTAAATATTTTATTGAGGTGTAACATCCATTCAGAAGAATTCACAAATTTTCCCAAAGTGAATGTACCTGTGTAATCTGCACCAGGAAGACCCCCTCGGACCCACCCACCCCAATAAAGGGCAACCACTCTCCTGACTTTTCCTTTTTTTTTGGCCGCGCCTTTTGCGGCTTGGGGGATCTTAGTTCCCTGACCAGGGATTGAACCCAGGCCCTGGCAGTGAAAGCGCCAAGTCCTAACCACTGGACCGCCAAGGAATTCCCTCTCCTGACTTTTGACACCATAGATTATTTGTTTTGAAATGCTGTGTGTTCATAGAGAACACGCTTTCAGGAGACCCATCTGCCCAGCCCAGGTCCCAGACCTGGGAGATGGCTAAGGCATAGTCACCGCCTTCAGGGCTGTTGGATCAGGAATCCCTGCTTGGGGCAAGGGGATGGTTTTCCAACTTCTCAGGGCTCCTCTCCATCCTAAGTCCTGAGTGTCGTCCTTAAGGCAAAGCACCTCTTTTGCCGCACCAGATCCGAGCATGGGAACAGGAGTGGTGGGGGCCGGGGTGGGCAGAAGAGTGAGGGGAGGGAAGAGGAAGTGACCAGAGGTGAGTAAGCCTTTGAGGGCTCTGGCCAGTTTCCTTCCATCTTCTCCCAGACAATGGTCCTCATCCAACCCCTTGTCACTCGGGAGTACACAGCAAGCTGTTGGATGGTGTGGAAGGCAGGTGAGCTGGCAGGGGTGAAGTGAGGAGGGGAGGGTGGGAGGGCCTTAGGAAACATTCAGCAGGCTCTTCCTGAGTGCTTCCTAGAACAGGACAAAGTGGTGGGGCCCCAGGGGGAGGGGGCAAGCCCCCCCCTCAGCTCTCATATTCAGAGCTCACCTAGAACCATCGCTAGGCAATAATACACGTCTTTATGGAAACAATTTCGGATGAATTCTTTTTTTTCTTTTAATTTTATTTATTTTTGGCTGCATTGGGTCTTCGTTGCTGCGCGCGGGCTTTCTCTAGTTGCGGCGAGCAGGGGCTACTCTTTATTGCGGTGCGCGAGCTTCTCATTGCGGTGGCTTCTCTTGCTGCGGAGCACGGGCTCTAGACACATGGGCTTCAGTAGTTGTGGCACGCGGCCTTAGTAGTTGTGGCTCGTGGGCTCTAGAGTGCAGGCTCAGTAGTTGCGCACGGGCTTAGTTGCTCCCCAGCATGTGGGAACTTCCAGGACCAGGGCTCGAACCCGTGTCCCCTGCATTGGCAGGCGGATTCTTAACCACTGCGCCACCAGGGAAGCCCTTGGATGAATTCTAATGTGCTTTATTATGTGACTTTTTTGCTACAGGGCGGTGAAATAGTTCTGAATATTAAGTAGTAAGAGGTTACAAAGGGCATCTCTGCCTGGTGGGCACCTCCCTGGTTAATCAGCTCCCTAATACCCATCAGGTAAGAGGGGATGGCAGAACAGGGTCTCCCCGCTCCCACTCAAGGATTAGCTTCTCTCTTCTCTCATCGAAGTTGTCCGGGTGGACCAGGGCACTCTCTGCTGGGGCCTGAGCTCACCTGCAATCAGCCCCTAGACCCCAGCTAGGGGAGGAGACAGGTGCAGAGCAGGGTGTGGCTCGAGGGGGGGCCACAGGGGCGTGAGAGATGGATGGGACACTGGGGCCTCCATCCACCCCATCTCTGCCCCTTATACCCCACTTAGATGTGGATGAGGCACCTGTGGTGACAGAGGTGGCCCCATCTCCGAGCCTCCAGGGTTTGCGGGTCAGCAAAGCATTAAGTTTTCCCCACATTCCAGACAGGAGCAGAAGGGCTGGGATAGTTCTTTAGTCTTACACCGTCAGTCTCAAATCAGAATGGGGCATCCAGTGATGTGTGGAGCCAGGTCCCTCTGAGAAATGCTCCCCCTAAATCCGTCTCTCATCCAGCCCCTTAGGCCCTCCCTCCCAGGACAGTAGCCCATGGGCTGGACGTTTCTCTTCTCATCTGTCTCCCATCAAAACTCACACATCTTGAGTAGCATTCATTTTGGGGCCCATGCTCTGTTTGCCATGATGACAGGCAGTTTTTTGTTTTCTGCCCTCTGTGAGCCCTCCTCAGTTATACACTTATATTTTAGCATGGACCTTTGGGAGATATAATGCCTTCATTCACAGGACTGACTGATGATGGAATTTGAGGCACCAGGCAGGTTGCTGCAGAGCTATTTAGGTGCAGGAGAGCCTTCGAGCTCCCATTAAATCATAGTCACAGTGACCTGATATAAGAAGATATACTGTTCTTCCCATGAAAAGTTTTCACCTACAAACCAGCATGCTGCTGTCAAGTGCAGAGTTCAGCCTTTAAGAATGTGCCCAGCAGCAGATCACTGAATGAATGAATCCCAAACAAAAACGCAACCCAAGGGCTTCCCTGGTGGCGCAGTGGTTGAGAGCCCACCTGCCGATGCAGGGGACACGGGTTCGTGCCCCGGTCCAGGAAGATCCCACATGCCGCAGAGCGGCTGGGCCCGTGAGCCATGGCCGCTGAGCCTGCGTGTCCGGAGCCTGTGCTCCTCAACGGGAGAGGCCACAACAGTGAGAGGCCCACGTACCGCGAAATAAAAAAAAAAAGCAACCCAAGACTTTGACCTCATCAGCCGTTGACCTCATCCAGCCTACCAGATTCTGAGAGTCAAGGTAGAAGGCCAGAGGTCCCCATCATCCCTTCTCCTGACATCAATTTAGGGTCCAGTCCAGGTGGTGGACCTAGGAGAGAAGGAAGGCAGTTCCTTCCAGAACCAGTCCTCAGCACCCACTGGCCTGGACGAGGGGCCACCAGGGCAGCTCCTCCCCAAGTCTGGCCCAGGACCACTCAGGGCAAGGGAGGAGGTCCTTCCCCGCACCCATTCTATCCCAAACTCCAAGTTCCACAGAAGTGCAACCTTCCGGAAAGAGCCTGAAGTAGACACACAATTCTGTCGCAGTTTCTCCATTCCCCCTCCTGCACTAAATGCCTATTAGGGACAAAGGGACGGGAACAGAGGACAATAACATCTGTTTTTCCAACAAGCCGGTGACAATGCGGATCTGGAGGCGGAGCTCACGTCCGCACGGGGGCCCAGATGCGGCCCCCCAGCTGCAGAAGCAACTGGCACTCCATCATTTCTCAGAGATTATCTCCCGGTCGGCGGCTCCTGCTGTTTGCTGTATCCTCACCCGGGGAGCTATCGCTGCTCTCCGCAGGGTCAGCCCTGCCACTCTGCTTGCTTTTCATCTCTGTCATGGGCTGGGCCCCTGCCTCAAGAGGAACCTGGAAGCCACGAGTCCTCCAGTCTCGGTGCTGCCTTCTCAAGGCTGGGACCAAGGTCAGGATACGGGACCACACCACAGAGCCTGGTGGAAAGAGCACTGGGTGAGGAGTAAAGGACCTGGCTTCTAATCCCAGTCTGGCCACTGGCTCTGTGACCTTGCAAGGATGAACCTGTCTGGGGACCTTGGGAGCAAGGTGTTCAACCTTGCTGCAGGAGCCTCAATTTCCTCATCTATAGGATGGGCATCATATATCATAACTCCATCCTAGAATTGTGATGAGTCTCAGACGTGATATACACGTATGTGAACCTAATTCAGCCCAGACAGCAGAACTGAGGAAAAGGGTCATGAGACCCTGCAGCGCGGGTTTCTGTAGGCAATTTTGTCTGAGGCTGTTCACACTCAAAGGTGATATCTACCAAATTTGCAGGAGCCATGCTTCTACTCCAGGTCAGAGGGATGACTCTGGGGGTCAGACTGCACAAAGCAAATAGAATCACCCCCCTCTCAAACAGTGGGAACCCCAAGACCCTCTCTCTGATGTGTTCCTCAACCCTACTTCTTCTATCTCTCCTTCAACAAACACCCAGGGCAACCAGCGTGAGAAGCCCCCATGTGCAGGGAGAGCTCAGGGGGAGCCGGGAGAAGGGTTAGGGAGGGAAGCGGGAGGAGTGACGGGAAAGAAAATGGGAGAGGAAGACAATGACGAGAGAAGCAGCTGTGGTTCTTTCAATATTTTAAAGGAGATTTAAATTGAAAATGATATTTATAAAAAAAAAGAAATCACACTTTCCACCACCCTGTCTTCGTAAAGAGAAGCATTGAAAATGAAAAAGATTTTTAACCAAACAAGTGCTGCGTTTAGAGTCGGAGAAGAACCGATTCAGGTCAAGGATCTGCCATTCTGTGGCCCTGCGACCTTGAGCAATTCACCTGCCCAGCAAGCAGCACCTCTCAAAGCCATGGGGAGGCGGGGCAGAGACCCACGAGGAGAGGGTGTGGTGAACTTGGGGGATGAAGACTCTGTAAGCCTGGGCGGTGTGGACGGATGTTTCCACTCCCACGGCTTAGACTCCAGGGGGTGAACGTGAGGACGTCCTCCTCCCAGCAGCCCAGGCCACTTCCAGGAGCAGGTCATCAGACTCTCCAGGAGGGACTGGAGAACGGGGACTACAGATCTCCCAGGCCAGCAGTGGGGTTTCTGGGGCAGGGCCTGGCCTCTCCCAGGAGACGGGGCCCCACCTGGGGAAGCAGGTCTTCTCCCAGCTCTCAGGCAAAGCAAGATTAGCTGCACCTGATGGCCCGGGGCACGGATTACACAGCACTCTTCCCCACCTGACTAACTCGGTTATCTTTGTTAGACACCCGCTGTCCCTTCTTGAAAAAGGAATGGCTCTTCTCAGGACAGCAGCCCGCCCCCGTGCCCCACCTCTGTTCTGAGCTCCATCTCCCTGCCTCTGCCCGAGCGGCTCGGGGCTATCATTTGCTCACAGCCCCCGTGGTTTCCGTTTATCCTCTCTGCAATTGCATCGAGATTGGTTATCTGGTAATTGAGATTGTTTTACAAGGTGTCGCTCATTGCACTGAGTTTCATTAATTTTCAGCTTCTCTGAACACCCAGAGTAATAACTGCCCTGTTGGTGAGGAAGCAGAGGAGTGGGTGTCCCACACGTACACAAGTGCACACATGTGCAAGTGGGCAAATTTTTTTTTTTTTTTTTTGCTGTACGCGGGCCTCTCACTGTTGTGGCCTCTCCCGTTGCGGAGCACAGGCTCTGGACGCGCAGGCTCAGCGGCCATGGCTCACGGGCCCAGCCGCTCCGCGGCACGTGGGATCCTCCCAGACCGGGGCACGAACCCGTGCACCCTGCATCGGCAGGCGGACTCTCAACCACTGCGCCACCAGGGAAGCCCGGGCAAATTTTTTTAACATAATGACAACCCTGGTAAAATAGACTTCAGACGTTTTCTGGATGTCCTTCCCTAGTTGAACTTTGACAGGAGCCCAAGGAGATGATGTTACCTGTCCCCATAGCACATTTGGGAAATAGGACCCCTTGAAAATTCCTTTAACCTAGAGATTTTTTTTTTATTATTTTATTAATTTTTATTTTTGGCTGTGTTGGGTCTTTGTTGCTGCACGCAGGCTTTCTCTAGTTGCGGCGAGCGGGGACTACTCTTCATTGCAGTGCGCGGGCTTCTCATTGCAGTGGCTTCTCTTGTTGCGGAGCACGGGCTCTAGGTGCGCGGACTTCAGTAGTTGTGGCTCACGGGCTCTAGAGCACAGTCTCAGTAGTTGTGGCGCACGGGCTTAGCTGCTCTGCGGCATGTGGGCTCTTCCTGGATCAGGGATCTAACCCGTGTCCCCTGCATCGGCAGGCAGACTCTCAACCACTGCACCACCAGGGAAGCCCCTAACGTAGAGGTTCTTGAAGCCCCTTTGAATGACAGGCCATTCACAACCATATATAAGACCACCTGTCTCTCCATCCAACTCTCTCTTAGCACCTGCTCAAAGGTCAGCCTCCCAGGGCCGTAGGGCATTCAAATAGGAAGCCACCGGGCTTCCCTGGTGGCGCAGTGGTTGGGAGTCCGCCTGCCGATGCAGGGGACACGGGTTCGTGCCCCAGTCCGGGAAGATCCCACATGCCGCGCAGCGGCTGGGCCCGTGAGCCATGGCCACTGAGCCTGCGCGTCCGGGGCCTGTGCTCCGCAGCGGGAGAGGCCACAGCAGTGAGAGGCCCGCGTAACACACACACACACACACATACACAAATAGGAAGCCACCTTCCTTCGAGCCCCAAGGCCAGAACCTCAGGGATAGCGGGCTCTGGTAGGGGGAGGGGCAACTTTCCCATGGTCACCCCACTGGGATTCCAGTCTCCCTGAAAGGCTACAAATGGGTCCTGCCTCGGTTTCCTCATAGAACCTCGTGTGAGTGCCAGAGCAGAGCCCCCCAGGAAATCACCAAAGGGACGCCCCCCAAACACACACACACACACACACACACACACACACACACAGAGTTTCACAATAAGTAGTTTCTTTTCTTTTCTGTCTCCCTTACTATTGTATAAGCTCTGTGAGGACAGGGACCTGGTCTTGTTCACCTTCTATTGTTAGTTTTTAACACAGTGCCTGATACTTATCAGGTGCTCAACGAATGTCTGCTGAGTGAAATGACCGTACTGGGCATTGTGCCAGCACCGTGAAGCACACCATCACGTCAGCCAGGGATCCTCTGCCCTTTAGTGCGGAAGCCTGATATTATACAGAAACGACCACATTCTGAAATATTCATCAGTAAGAGAGGAAAGGGGACTCATTTTATGAGGTGCCTGTTACATCCCAGGCACCATGCTAAGTACTCTCTGAACAATAGTTCATTTAAACTCAAAACTACCCTACGAGGCAAATATTTTCAGCCTGCTTTGTAGAGAAGAAACTGGAAGCTCATAGGGGTTACATAGCTTGGCTGAGCACATCCAGAGGGCGAGTGATACAGCCTGGACTTAACTGAACCCAGTGCTGTCAGACTCCATGAGTGTTTCACTAGTTAAGCTCCATGAGTGATGTCAGGAGTGCCTGTTTGTCTGTCTTTCCTCTGGGACTGTAAGATTCCTGAGGATAGGGACCAGGTCTCATTCACCATTATACCCCAGAGCCTAGCCAAGTGCTGGAACATAATACTTGCTCATTTAACTGTGAATGACTAACTGGTCTCGCAGCCACCTGTAGGTGGCGCCAGAGAAGCAGAGGCGAGACAGAGTTCTTTGTCATAAGCAGTGAATTGATCTGGGTCTGTGACAGTGGGGTGGGGAGAAATTAATCTCTGCTGCCCTCCTTCTCCCACAGCCCTTTGTGCCTCTGTTATGACACTTGAGATGGCATCAGAATAACTTATGTATGTGCGCTCTCTTCCCCAGCTTACTACGAGCCCTTAAAAGGCAAGGGCAAGCTTATTCATTTTGAGTCCTAGGACAGAGCTGGCCCAGAGTGGGCTCTCAGTGAGGGTCTCTGGCCCTGGAAGCATCAGCTAGAAGGCCCTCGTTGGTGACCTCTGACCCCCTCAGCACGTCCCCTGCATCTGTGCTACTCCTCGCCTGCCATTCCCCGGTCTCAGTGCAGTCCGGAGGGAGGTGGTCTTCCCATTCTCCTAACACGATGCCTTCCCTGGACCTCGTCTCTCAAGGCCATTCATCTTGATTAGGTATTGGCAGCCTTGGCTATTAAATGCCCCACCATCCCCTCCTGTTTGTTTCTCAGCAAGGAGGTGTCAGGGCTTTTCATTATTCAGGCTTTGACCTTGGCAGTGGTGCAATGGCCCTTAGCACACCTACCTCGATGCTGCAGTCTTGTCTGGCCGCGCTGCCAAAGAGGTTGATTAAGGAAAACTTCGCCCACGCTCTCAGGCGGCAACCAAGGGACTTTCTCCAGCTGGGTGAATTGGGGACAGCTGCCCACCAGCACCTCAGCTTCTGAGGAAACCATCACCCTCATGGCCACCTCCTCCTGGAAGCCTTGATCCCAACTCCTCATCACCTCCTCCTGGAAGCCTTCCTGATTAGCTCCATCCGGCACCTCCACCCCTACCCTCAATGCACAGTGGTTGTCAGGGTTTATTCAACAGTTGGCAGGTGTCAGCCGCCCCTCACTGAACCCAGAGAGCAAGTCTTCTGTGTCCCAAACACGTGTAACTCTCAGCTCCAGGTGCTGCTCACCCGGAAGGTAGGGAGGGGCTCTTTCAGGCTCCCCGCAGCCACGTGCTCCGGAAGCGGAGTCACCATTCCTGATGTGGGCACTCTGACTCAGTGGCTGGGTGAGGACTGCAAGGAGAGAAAATGAAGGCAGGCAGCTGGGGGAACAGGAGGAGAAATTTAACCTGAGGACGCACCTTGCTGTGTTGTGGGCAGACAGGAGCCACTCTCCGTTATTCAGGGACGGGAAGATCTGACCCCAAACCTTAGTCCATCCAGCCGGAGCAAGTCAGACAAGTGGGCTTAATTATTATCTCCATAGAGCCAGCCTCCTGGGGACACAGGGCAGAGGGTTTGAGGGGGCCTCACCTGGCAGACCAGAGGGCAGCAGCCCAGTGCCAAGGCCAAGGGCAGTGCCCAGCCCGCAGCACCTCCTCGACCTCCAACTGCTTGTCTGTCTCGTTCCCCAGGTCGCAGAGAGCGCCACCAGCCAGGAGGTGGCCTGTCCCACCTGGATGGGAACCACAGCCCCGGCCCTAAGCCACCTCTGGGGGCCTGCACTAGCCCGGCCACTCGCATATTCTTGAGAGCAACCCCAGGAGACCCTGCCTAAGAGCACTGGTGGGACCAAGGAAGTTGTGAAGGCTGTGTCACTTTCGACGCTTCTGACACCCCCTTCTCAGGCACACACCACCACCAGCCGTACTTCCCCTTCTTCACCACCCTCCCACTCCCAGGGGCGGACCAACTGACTGAGCGCCCAGAGTGTACAAGGTGCTGCAGGACATACAAAGACAGAGAAGACGAGCAGAACTTGCACTGAAACAGTTCAAGGTTAGAATCATGGCTCCATCACTTACTAGCTGGGTGACCCAGGGCAAACATAAGACTCTCCCTCAACTTCAGTTTCCTCTCTCATGAAAAAAAGACCTTAATACACCATTCATGGGGTTGTTCTGAGGATTAAAAGAATGTTTTTAAGCTTTGAGAACAATGCCTGGCACACAGTGATGGTTTTATTACTGTCATTCACTCAGTCATTCAGCAAACATTTATTTAGAGGCTTCCACGTACCAGGAAGATGAGCTGGATCTTAAAAGATCTTAAGAGTTACTGCCAAGTTTCCCTTTCTCTCCCAGCCCCTTACCGCTCAGGGGCAGCAGATGTGATGCAGTGGTCCAAACTCTAACACCTGTCGGTCAGCCCTACAAGTCTTGCCGCCCCCAGAGGTGACTCAGTCCTTCAGCACCTGCTCTGAGTCCCAAGTCCTGTGCTCGAGATGACTTAGGATGGTGAGTAAAGCACCCTAGTCCTCCCACCTCCTGGGGGCGGCCGACAATAGACATTTGACAAACTAACAGATGTGTGACACCCATACCATGCCCGGGCCTGCCCTGCTACACCCACTGTGGCCCTAATGCGGACAATTCGAAGTCAGGCTGGGGGAGAGAGGGACAGGGATATGGCAGGAGTGCGGGAGGGTGGACTTGGGGTGCTCCTAGAGTAGCAGCAGGCAGAGGGCTGCCTCTCTGGATGTACTGGCATCATAGGAGGGCCCCAGACCAACTTCCCTTTACCCTCGAAACCTGGTTGAAATCATGTGATCAAGACCCTCACTGTCCCTCTCAAGATGCTCAGGACCCTCCCAGAACTCCCACATCTTGAGGTGGGTCAGGGGCAATGAAGGGGGTTTGCCCTGCAATTATAGCCTTTCCCCCACCCCAGGAAGCTGTCTGCAGGCCCTCCTGAAGAGCCAGGCTCAGCCCTTGTCACCTCTTCAAGCAGGGGACCTGACTCGGTTTATACCACTGTTTGGCATCCTGGCTTCGTCACTCACTGTGGGAGGCCTGTCCCAATTGGAAAAAGGGTAAATCACAAATGTCAACTGGCTGAGACCCAAGTGCCAGGTTCTCCCCAGAGGCACTACTTTTACACCAGCCTGCACAGTCTGGAGCCTGTAATGAAAGAGGCTGACAGTCCATTAGCGGCAGAGTAGTCTGCGGGGCTTGGAGGAAAGGAGCTGTCATCCACCTCCCTTCAAGGGTTTTCAAGGGGGAAATCAACTCTGTGTGCATGTGCATGTGTGTATGTGTGTGTATAATCTTAAAAAAAAAAAAAGAAAGTAATATCAATCACAGCCGTGTCCCTTAAAGTCGGCAGACAATGATCTGACATCACAGAGAACTGTCAACATGTTTTTTGTACTCTGTCCTTCCAACCCCTGGGGGCAGGTCTGAGAAATGATCCCATAATAATAGAACACCCATATCACAGGATGGGAAGACGCTTAAGGTCTTCTCATACACCCCCCTCTGATGTCCAACTCTTCACTTCAATGTTCCTGACAAGAAATCATCCTTTCGCTTGAATGCCTCTAGTCACAGGGACCTCACTGCCCACTGGGACGTTTCAAACATCTCACTTGCTGATTCCTCTAATGGTTAGAAAGTTCTTCCTGACCTCAGAGCTTAAATTTGAGATCAAATAAGTTCCACCCGTTGGTCCTAGCTTTGCCTTTGAAGTTTCAGACACACACACACACACACACACACACACACACACACACACACTCCCACCCCAATCCCTTTTCCCCAAGACAGCCCTCTCCTTTCTATGCTGACATGGTTTTAAGTGCCCTCACCAGTCTGCCTACTGCTTTCTGGACAAGATCCAGTTTGTGAATAACACATCTTCAGAATGTGGTACCACACTGAGAGACGTAAAATCTCTGCCGCAGCTGTTACCAGTGTGAAGACACACATGTGTGTGCAGGTAGAAATGAAATTCCTGGAGCCGTATTGTCATGCACTCCACATTTCATCCCATATTGTTGAACGCCTTGCTGAAATCCCAGTGTGTTACATCCAAGGCATGCTCTTGATTTATCATCACATTTGCTCTATCAAAAAAGGAACTAAGAGGGACTCCCCTGGTGGCTCAGTGGTTAAAAATCCGCCTGCCAACACAGGGGACACAGGTTCGAGCCCTGGTCCGGGAAGATCCCACATGCCGCGGAGCAGTAAAGCCCGTGTGCCACAACTACTGAGCCTGCACTCTAGAGCCTGTGAGCCACAACTACTGAGCCTGTGCACCTAGAGCCTGTGCTCCACAACAAGAGAAGCCACCACAATGAGAAGCCCGTGCACCGCAACGAAGAGTAGCCCCTGCTCACCACAACTAGAGAAAGCCCGTGTGCAGCAACGAAGACCCCATGCAACCATAAATAAATAGATAAATAAATAAGGAACTAAGAGGACTTCCCTGGTGGCGCAGTGGTTAAGAATCCACCTGCCAATACAGGGTACACGGGTTCAAGCCCTGGTCCGGGAAGATCCCATGTGCCGCAGAGCAACTAAGCCTGTGCGCCACAACTACTGAGCCTGAGCTCTAGAGCCTGTGAGCCACAACTACTGAGCCCACGCACCCTAGAGCCCATGCGCCACAACTACTGAGCCCTAGTGCTGCAACTATTGAAGCCCACACTCCTAGAGCCCGTGCTATGCAACAAGAGAAGCCACCGCAATGAGAAGCCCGTGCACCGCAACGAAGAGTAGCCCCCGCTCACCACAACTAGAGAAAGCCCACGCGCAGCAATGAAAACCCAACACAGCCAAAAAAATAATAAATTTTTTAAAAAAAGGAACTAAGAAAGAAGGAAAAATGCCCAGGAATGGGCCCAGCCCACCATGTGTGGTTGACAGCACAGGGATGGGCAGGACATGAGCCTTCCTTGTTCTGGACACTAACCTATTAATTCCACCTCGGGTCACATTAACCAACATGGAAGCCAAAGCTCATCACTGACTCAAGCTGTGCTTTGGGCCAGGTCACAGGCTCAGATTTTGGCTTAAATAAAGGAGTAACAGAAGAGTTGGTAAGATAACATATGATGTATTTCATCATTCCACTTCGGAAGAGGCCAGCATTGAGCTTCTAAAGGCCCCTGGGTAGGGTTTTGTGCAAAGGTCCTGCAAGGGGTGAGGAAGGAGGGAAATGCTCTGAGTAGGTCAGGTGGATGAGGTAGTTCACAGAGAAAGTGGGAGCTTCTGCCAAAACTGGGCAGAAATGGGGATGCAGTGACAGGGACAAGGGCTCTCCAGGCCCACGGTACTCGGCAGGGAAGGCTGCTGTCAGGGGCATTTTGAACCCTTCTATCACAGAGTATCCAAGAAACAAGGGTAGATTCCAGGGCCGAGCCCCTGCATGAAGCAGCAAGGACGCAACCTTACAGACAGCGAGCCCATGGAGCAAGGACCCAGCCAGCATCTCTGGCTTCTGCTCCACGGAGGCCCAGGGGTCCTGGGTGGTCCCAGGGAGACAGAAGCAGGCCCAAGAGGTGAATAAGGCTGCATTTCCAGCCACCCCCATTGGGGAGCAGAATAAGTCTGACTCACAGAAACAAAGGCACGTGATGCTCTACTGCAGAGTCATCAACACCCACCACATCTGTGGCTCTCACTCCATGGATCTTCCCCTTCTGATGTTATATTGGGTTGGCCAAAAAGTTCGTTCGGGTTTTCCCATCAGCTGGAAAACCCCGAACGAACTTTTTGGCCAATCCAATATATTTGGTTTGGGGGACCCAAGTGTATTGCTTATACAGTAAGCCCCCTACACACAAACCTTCAAGCTGCGAACTTTCAAAGATGCGGACGCGTGTCCAACCACGTAAGTTAGTTCATATGTCTGGCGTACACTGTCGCGTGCATGCATCCTCTACAGGTGGTTGTGCTCTTGTGTACTTTACTGGACAGCACCGTATAGAGTACAGTAGTACAGTGTCTTTATTTCAAGCCCAGGATGTCCAGAAGCAAGCGTAAAAGCAGTGGTGATGTAGCTGGTACTACTGTACTTTTCAAGGTACTGTACTGTAAGACTAAAAATGTTTGCTTTTTTGTGTTTGTTATGTATTATTTGTGTGAAAAGTATTATAAACCTATTACAGTACAGTACTATATAGCCGATCGTGTTAGCTGGGTACCTAAGATAACTCTGTTGGATTTAGGAACAAATTGGACTTACGAACGCGCTCTCGGAATGGAACTTGTTCGAATGTAGGGGACTTACTGTATTTACTCATGGCAAAGTTTTCCTTTCACACATCAAAGCAGCCTTTTCAGTCTCCCAGAAATTCACCTAACTAGACTATTATCCATGCCACGTATCTCTGCTGTGTTCATGAGGACATACCGTCAAATGCCCAGCAGAAACCCAAATGTCCTCTATCTGCTGCACGTTCCCAATCTATCAGCAGTGACCTGCTCGAGAAAAATGAAAGTAGGAAACGACAGAAGGAAACAAGGTTAATCTGGCCTGCCTGGCTCTTGGCAAATCCCTACTGTCTCTCCTAAGGGCTCATCAAATCTGGTCAAACTCACCGCCAAAGATCAGGCGCCCCACCCCCTCCCCACTGAATGTGCCCGCGCTGGTCTCCTGAGGTTTATGAATCAGAGTTCACAAGCAGACGATGAGGCAAGCAGCAGGAGAGAGCACAGGGAAATGGGAAGCCAGACCACTGATAAGCATTTTCCTTTTTTAATTAAAAAAATTTGTTTATTAACAAGTCTAAAGAAAACCTTCATTGAATCAGGGGATGTAGTACAAATTATAGTGACCTGCATATAAAACCTGGCATCAAATTTGGCCTTTTAGAAAGATTTATATATAAAAATATGCATTAAAACCTGCACCAGGGACTTCCCTGGTGGGGCAGTAGTTGAGAGTCCGCCTGCCGATGCAGGGGACACGGGTTCGTGCCCCGGTCCGGGAGGAGCCCACATGCTGCGGAGCGGCTGGGCCTGTGAGCCATGGCCGCTGAGCCTGAGCATCCGGAGCCTGTGCTCCACAACGGGAGAGGCCACAACAGTGAGAGGCCCGCGTACCGCAAAAACAAAAACAAAAACAAAAAAAACCCTGCACCAGAACATAGTGCAGAGGCTAACTGACACCCCCGAAGGGAGGGCTTACCAAGATGGTCTGGTCTGTGGACGCAGGGAGCTCTCGGTCCGACGGCCTCAGGGGTGAGCCTTATGTGACAATGGCCTGCTGGGAAGGAGCCCGAAAAGCTTGTCTCTTTGAAGGCAGGACTCCTGTGAGCACCAAAATGCCACTAGCCTGGCATAAAACAAAAATGGTGCTGGGAGAAGACAGCCAGGAGAGAGGGCTGTCCTCCTTTTCCTCATTACAGGGCTCTGACCACTATTTGGAGATTCTGAAACTCTACAGACAAACCACCTGTAACTTTACAGGAACTTCTGCAATTTCCAAGTATGTTTTTCCAAGTAAGCTGCCCAATTCTAACTCAAGGAGCCAAATCATAAGTGGCCTGATTTTAAGGATTAAGAGCTAGTTCTGATGTCATTTTCTGCAGGCCAAGACCCTGAAATGCCTATCAGAATGGCTATAATCACAACAGAAAAGCATGATGACGATGGTCTCAATCTATTTTGGTCTTGGACCCAATGCAACCAAGCAATTCTAGCCCAGAAGTTATACTTCACAGACACTGAAACAAGAGGCAGCTTTGATCAATGCTGGAATTCCCCCATCCTGGGTACAAACTATCTCTGCACAAGGCAACTGAAGCCTTTGGGAAAAGCCGGGTCAGTATTGTATATCTGTCCTCAAGGAGGAGGATGCAGTGTCCTCACTGATGAGCCTGTCATTTTCGCTGAACAGGGTCAGGACTGTTTGACCATTGGCTTATTCACTCATGGAGCAGCTGCTGTCCTTGGTCTGCTCTTCCTCTGGTTCTGTGGACAGGGGCAACCATCCCTGACTCAGTTGCTAAGCTGCTGCCCAAACAGCAGGGCTCCACGGATGGGAGACACACAAATGGGGACCTGAAAGAAATGGAGGGCGGGCATAGGGGAGTGCGAGGAAGCACGATGGGGGCAGGCGAAGAAGCGGCCTTGTGGGCCTTCAGTAGTCGGCAAGGACAGCCAGGGCCTTAACAACTTCGGAGCGCTGCGAGTTACTGAAAGGGCTGGGAGTCCTTCCTGTCATGCCAGTGGGCTCTACAAGGGGAAACCAGCCGCCCTACCAGTTTCTATCCAAAAGCAGAGTGATTTTCTCAGCTGCCTCCAAGGTGTTATTTTTTTGTTTTTGTTTTTTTTCCTTCCAAGCCCTCTGCTCCACTGTCCTGCTGCAGGGTGATCTGATGCTTTTCCTCAACTGTGGCAATAAATGAAGTGAGGACAAAAGGGTCTGAATCACAATTTAGGCAAAAAGCCTAGAGCCTGGTCAGGCTGTTAATGAGGGACTTTCTCTCTCAAGGTAGTGTAAAACCAGACCAAAACAGCAGAGGACACTCGGCCCAGTTACTATGGCTCTTTCAGGACAGGAGGCCAGTCTGCGCGGTTCCTTCACCAAGTCTTAGGGCATCGTAGCCCACTAAAAGTGACCTGACATCACCCTCTAGTGGAAATTATAAATAAAACAAGGGCCATGCGTCCAATTTACCTCGTTCTGACACCAGAGTGGTTTCAAGAGTCCCCGTAAAACGGAATAAAATAACAAAAACAAAACATTCTCTTTAAGAATGTAATAATAAAAAAAGGTGGGCGTTCACAAGCCATCCTTCAGCCCCTCACTGCCAAATCACCTTCCCTCCTCAGACACTCTGCCTTCAACACATTCTGAGAAAGGGGGGACATGTTGTGGCGTGCGGCTACTGGTCCCCTTAGAGTTTGGGCAGACTGCCTGCCGGTGCCAGAATGATGCTGGAAACGTAGAAGAGGCCCAGCAGAAGGTTGAGTTTGGCAGTTCTCTGGGGCAGTTTGTTGAAAGTCTGGCTTCGGAACTGTCTCTCAAGGGAAAAGGCCATGGGAATGGTGAGCAGGGGCAGCGCCAGGCTGATGCTGCAGTGCACAGCCAGGATGCTGAAGATCAGGTAGGGCAGGAAGAGCAGCGTGTTGTAGAGCATGTAGGAGAGAGTGGGGCCAATGAGGATGGCGAGCGTGACGATGCCAGCCTCCCGGTCGGACTCCATATCCCTGGTATTGTTGGAATGGAGGATGGCCTCGGTGCTAAGGGCGAGGGGGATGGCGTAGACCAGCGGGAAGACCGCCAGGGACCCCACCTGGACGGCGTAGGCGAACATCACAGCCAGCGGGCCAAAGGTGATGAGGATGATGAGGTCTCCCAGAGCCAGGTACTTGAATCCAATTCCTAGGCCAGAAAACACAGAGAGCTGCTGTGAGGTCAGGGGCTGGAAACCGCGGCAGTCAAAAGGCAGGCTGCTGTGGCTGCACGGGGCATATTCTTAGGCTGTGAAGCGGGGCAGTGGTTGCACTCCCCTCCCCTCCAGAGCAAAATCTGACTTTTTTCTCCAGTGGCACAGAGGGACAGAGAAGACTAATCGTTTAGCACCCAGTTCAGTCTCAGAGTCATCCCCGAGTTTTCCTTCCTGCTGTCCCCCAACAAAGCCCTGCCACAAAGAGCGGGGGCCTCCCAAACTAGTGGCTACCAGTGGGGAAGAGGGTAGAGGGGCAAAACAGGGGTGGGAAGTGGGAGGTACAAACTACTGGGTGTAAGATGGGCTCAAGGACGTGTTGTACAACTCGGGGAATACAGCCAGTATTTTGTAATAAATGTAAGTGGAAGGTAACCTTTAAAAACTGTATAAAAAATTGAAAAAAGTTGAAAAAAAGAAAAAAGAGCAGGGGGTTCCAAGTCACAGACAGTTCAACGGGAGAGCCCGTGAAGGATCTCCCAGGTCTTACGGTCCAGGGCTTGCGTTTCTTTCATCCTCCACCAACCCCTGCAAGACACTGCTTCTGTCAGGAATGCCCTGAGATCAGCCCCTCACGGAATATCCACCCCAGCCTCTTACTTTTCAGCCACAACCTCTGGAAGCATCTTCTGGTTCTGAGAATCTCGTTAATCTCAGTGAAAGTTCAGGGTTCCCAAACTCCACACAGAGCAACTTTCACCCACATAATGAGTAAAACAGCTGAGACAAGGAACTTACAACACTGCTTCCCCTCTCTGGTGCCCATGGAGTTACAACACTAAATAATCCCTAACTTTTCCTCCCATACTGCTAATCTACTTCAAATCCTGTCTAAGCCCCATCTTTCAAACTGGCCCAGTTTCTCCATCTCCAATGCTCCATCCCCAAATCCACGTCAAAGTCATCTCATGCCTGGAATACGGCAACACCCTCCCGACTGATCCCTCAGCTTCTGTTCTCATAACCACCTCCCCTCCCCATTCCTAATCACACCTCCACGATGCAGCCAAAATGATCCTCTCAAAATACTAAGCTAGTCATGCCCCATCCCCAACGTACACCTGAAAACGCTTCTCAACCAGTTGTCCTCCGGATAAAAGAGCCCCAGATCTTCCACCTAGCTCACCTCTGGCCCTGCCCTGCCTCCCTCCTGCCTGACTTTGAGCCCACCTCCCCTCGCCACACATACTTCTTTCAGTTCCTCAGGGCCTTCAGACACTCCCCCGACCCCGACTCCTTGCCTGGCTAACTTCTACTCATCCTTCAAGACTTTAAAGACCATTCCTCGAGGCAGCCTTCCTCGGCCCTAGACCACATTTGGTTCCCCTTGCAGTGTGCCCCACAGCACCCTGACTTCCACTTTCGTAAACTCCATCACACTTCTAGTTTTTTTTTTTTTTTTGACCGCACTGTGTGGCATGCGGGATCTTAGTTCCCCGACCAGGGATGGAACCCATGCCCCCTGCAGTGGAAGCTCAGAGTCCTAACTGCTGGACCACCAGGGAATTCCCACACTTCTAATTCTTAATCTCTGTCTCTCCCACTAACCTGTAGGTTTCAATGAGGGCAGGGCCTTGTGTCTGGCCAGTTAACAGCTGGCTCCCCAGTGCTTGACACAAAGGATGAGCTGAACCCAGAGCTACAGTAACAAGCACCTGGAATTTGGAACCAAGGTCATGAAAAATGTCCCACTTGGATTGAAACAGGCAAAGCAGCACGGAAAGGGTGAGAGACACCCACTCAAAGAGGTGATCCACACATATATTGCTACGGAAGCTTGGGAAACCTCTGATCTAATCAAGCTACCAAGGCATGGCCTCGGGATCAGAAAATTAAAAAAAAAAACTATTCGGTCATCAGTTGCATTTTAAACAGCCTAAAACGATAAGGGACAATGATCTGTAAAAGATCTAAAAGCATGGTAGCCAAAGAACAAGATGCAGCCCAAGTTCACCTCCACACCTAGTGGCTGGGATCCTTTAGTGCTAAATGACCACCCTTGATTCTCTGGAAGGAAGCATCTCCAGGAAAGGGTATAACCGGCATGGCCCCTGTACCCCCAACACACAGCAAACTAATTCTGTACCCCCCAGGCAGTGTTTTGATAAATAATTTGGTTGTCTGAGGACATGCCCTCCAGGAGGAAGGTCTCTGAAGCAGCACCTCGGCTCCAATTCTAAATTAGGAAATCGATGTCTTGTGCGGTATCTCACACGTTTAGGCAACTACCCCTGCCCAAGGAAGATGCCAGGCAGGAATGCTCCCAGCACCAATCTAGCAAATTTCTCCACCAGCTGTCTGCTCTTCTTCTGCATTTTTTCTCAGATCTCCAAGCAGACTTCGGGGCTCTTGACCTCTGGCAAGAGTACCCAAGAACACCACCTTAGATCGCCTGGCAAAAAACAACGTAAGCAAAGCTTCTTGAGGTTATCTGACACCAGAAAATGACAAAGCCCTTGAGCAGAAAGCCCTGTTTCCTGAGCGTCCGACCCAAGGCTCATGTGCTCCACCTGATTCAGAGATGTGGCCCACCTGGGAGTTTCCTTTTAGGCACTCCCCTCCTCCCAACACCGTTTTCCACATGAGCCAGCACAGTGAAACACTGGGCCAGTTCTCCACACAGCGGCCAGAATGAATTTCTTAACACATAAATCAAAATGTTGGCATCAAAAGGATGTGGAGTAAATGGAACTCTCACGCCTCGCTGGTGGGGAGGTAAAAGCAGTAGAACCACTTCAGAAAACACTTTGGCAGCTTCTCATAAAGTTAAACATCATCTACCCTATGACCCAGTAATGCGATTCCTAGGCATTTACCCAAGAAAAATGAAAACAAGTATCCACAGAAGACTTGAACATGAATGTTCAGTCATAATAGCCAAAATATGGAAATAATCCAAAAGTCACTGAACAGGATAATGGATAAACAAATTGTGGTACGTCCATACAATGGCTACCTCTCAGTGATACAAAGGAACTGCTGATACACATGACAACACAACGAAACTCAAAAACAGGCACAAGAATTCATACTGAATGATTCCATTTACATGATGTTCTAGACCACGCAACAGTGGTGGCCTCTAGATGGGGTGGGAAGAGTGGGGTTGACAGGGAAAAAGCACAAGGAAGCTTTTGGGGGTGACAGAAATGTTCTGTATTACGGTAGGGGTATGGGTTATACAGCTGTATGTAATTGTCAAAATTCATCAAACTGTAACGCTTAAGATCCATGCATTTCACCATACGTCAACTATATATCGATAAAAGTCAACGTTAAAAAAAAACATAAATCAGATTATGTCATTACCCTGCTCAACACATTTCAGTGTCTCCCCATTTGTTCATTCAATAAATATTAAGTACTGACTACTTGCCAGGCACTGTTCTGGGCATGATGGAGAGAACAAAGAGACTAAAATCCCTACCCCCAGGGAGTTTACAGTCTAAAGGGGAAGATAATTAACAAAGTAAGTACTTTATGTGGTTAGAATGTAATATGTGCTATGAAGAAAAAGCAGAGGAGAGCAATAGGGAAGGCACTGTAGGGGAGACACAGCGTGTGTGTGTGATTTTATTTTATTTTTTTCAGCTGCTGCAGAAAAAAATTGTTATTGTTTTGTAATTTTAAATAGGGTAGAAGCTGACATTAGAGCAAATGGGTGGCAGTTAGAAAGCAAATCATACACACAGATGGGGGAAGAGCGTTCTAAACAGAGGAAACAGCATCTCAAAGGACCTGAGGCAGGAGCATGCCTGGCGTGTTCCAGAAACAGCTAGCAGGGCAGTGTGGCTGGAGCATGGTGAAGAGGAGAGCAGGTCAGAGAGTTGTGGGGAATTGCAGGTGGAGCAGATAATGTCAGGCCCTGGGGGTCACTGTAAAGACCCTGGTCTTTACTCTAATGAGGTGGGAGCCACTGGAGAGTTTTGAGCAGGCGACTGACACAGCTGCAGGATTACTCTGGCTGCTGATCTGGGAGCTCTGGGAAAGGGACAAGGGTGCATGCACAGAGACGGGTAAAGAATCAGCCGCAATAATTGAGGGAGATGACAGGGGTAGTGGTGGGAAGTGACGAGAAGTGGTCCAGTCCCAAGTGCATGTTAGAAGCGGAATCGCTACAATCCTGCAGCCTGTGGAACGAAAACCACATTCACAGAAAGATAGACAAGATGAAAAGGCAGAGGGCTATGTACCATATGAAGGAACAAGATAAAACCCCAGAAAAACAACTAAACGAAGTGGAGATAGGCAACCTTCCAGAAAAAGAATTCAGAATAATGATAGTCAAGATGATCCAGGACCTCGGAAAAAGAATGGAGGCAAAGATCGAGAAGGTGCAAGAAATATTTAACAAAGACCTAGAAGAATTAAAGAACAAACAAACAGAGATGAACAATACAATAACTGCAATTAAAAATACACTAGAAGGAATCAATAGCAGAATAACTGAGGCAGAAGAACAGATAAGGGACCTGGAAGACAGAATGATGGAACTTACTGCTGCAGAACAGAATACAGAAAAAAGAATGAAAAGAAATGAAGACAGCCTAAGAGACCTCTGGGACATTAAACGCAACAACATTCACATTATAGGGGTTCCAGAAGGAGAAGAGAGACAGAAAGACCTGAGAAAATATTTGAAGAGATTATAGTCGAAAACTTCCCTAACATGGGAAAGGAAATAGCCACCCAAGTCCAGGAAGCACAGAGAGTCCCATACAGGATAAACCCAAGGAGAAACACGCTGAGGCACATAGTAATCAAATTGGCAAAAATTAAAGACAAAGAAAAATTATTGAAAGCAGCAAGGGAAAAATGACAAATAACATACAAGGGAACTCCCATAAGGTTAACAGCTGATTTCTCAGAAACTCTACAAGCTAGAAGGGAGTGGCATGACATATTTACAGTGATGAAAGGGAAGAACCTACAACCAAGATTACTCTACCCGGCAAGGATCTCATTCAGATTCGATGGAGAAATCAAAAGCTTTACAGTCAAGCAAAAGCTAAAAGAATTCAGCACCACCAAACCAGCTCTACAACAAATGCTACAGGAACTTCTCTAAGTGGGAAACACAAGAGAAGAAAAGGTCCTACAAAAACAAACCCAAAACAATTAAGAAAATGGTAATAGGAACATACATATCGATAATTACCTTAAACGTGAATGGATTAAATGCTCCAACCAAAAGACACAGGCTCACTGAATGGATACAAAAACAAGACCCATATATATGCTGTCTACAGGAGAACCACTTCAGACCTAGGGACACATACAGACTGAGGGATGGAAAAAGATATTCCATGCAAATGGAAATCAAAAGAAAGCTAGAGTAGCAATACCCATATCAGATAAAATAGAGTTTAAAATAAAGAATGTTACAAGAGACAAGGAAGGACACTACATAATGATCAAGGGATCAATCCAAGAAGAAGATATAACAATTATAAATATATGTGCACCCAACATAGGAGCACCTCAATACTTAAGGCAACTGCAAACAGCTATAAAAGAGGAAATCGACAGTAACACAATAATAGTGGGGGACTTTTAACACTTCACTTACACCAATGGACAGATCATCCAAACAGAAAATTAATAAGGAAACACAAGCTTTCAATGACACAATAGACCAGATAGATTTAATTGATATTTATAGGACATTCCATCCAAAAACAGCAGAATACACTTTCTTCTCAAGGGCGCATGGAACATTCTCCAGGATAGATCACATCTTGGGTCACAGATCAAGTCTCAGTAAATTTAAGAAAAGTGAAATCATATCAAGCATCTTTTCTGACCACAACGCTATGAGATTAGAAATCAATTACAGGGAAAAAAACGTAAAAAACACAAACACCTGGAGGCTAAACAATACGTTACTAAATAACCAAGAGATCCCTGAAGAATTCAAAGAGGAAATCAAAAAATACCTAGACACAAATGGCAATGAAAACAGGATGATCCAAAACCTATGGGATGCAGCAAAAGCAGTTCTAAGAGGGAAGTTTAGAGCAATACAATCCTACCTCAAGAAACAACAAACATCTCAAATAAACAATCTAATCTCACACCTAAAGGAACTAGAGAAAGAAGAACAAACAAAACCCAAAGTTAGTAGAAGGAAAGAAATCATAAAGATCAGAGCAGAAATAAATGAAATAGAAACAAAGAAAACAATTGCAAAGATCAATAAAACTAAGAGCTGGTTCTTTGAGAAGATAAACAAAATGGATAAACCATTAGCGAGACTCATCAAGAAAAAGAGGAAGAGGACTCAAATCAATAAAACTAGAAATGAAAAAGGAGAAGTTACAACAGACACCACAGAAATACAAAGCATCCTAAGAAACTACCACTCTCTTAGTAGAGAGACTAAGCAACTCTATGCCAATAAAACAGACAACCTGGAAGAAATGGAGAAATTCTTAGAAAGGTATAACCTTCCAAGACTGAACCAGGAAGAAATAGAAAATATGAACAGACCAATCACAAGTAATGAAATTGAAACTGTGATTAAAAATCTTCCAACAAACAAAAGTCCAGGACCAGATGGCTTCACAGGTGAATTCTATCAAACATTTAGAGAAGAGCTAACATGCATCCTTCTCAAACTCTTCTAAAAAACTGCAGAGGAAGGAACACTCCCAAACTCATTCTATGAGGCCACCATCACCCTGATACCAAACCAGACAAAGATACTACAAAAAAAGAAAATTACAGACCAATATCACTCATGAATATAGATGCAAAAATTCTCAAAATACTAGCAAACAGAATCCAACAACACATTAAAAGGATCATATGCCATGATGAAGTGGGAGTTATCCCAGGGATGCAAGGATTCTTCAATATATGCAAATCAATCAATGTGAGACACCATATTAACAAACTGAAGAAGAAAAACCATATGATCATCTCAATAGATGCAGAAAAAGCTTTTGACAAAATTCAACACCCATTTATGATAAAAATTCTCCAGAAAGTGGGCAAAGAGGGGACCTACCTCAACATTAATAAAGGCCATATATGACAAATGCACAGCAAACATTATTGTCAATGGTGAAAAACTGAAAGCATTTCCTCTAAGATCAGGAACAAGACAAGGATGTCCACTCTACCACTATTATTCAACATAGTGTTGGAAGTCCTAGCCACGGCAATCAGAGAAGAAAAAGAAATAAAAAGAACACAAATTGGAAAAGAAGAAGTAAAACTGTCACTGTTTGCAGATGACATGATACTACACGTAAAGAACCCTAAAGATGCCACCAGAAAACTACTAGAGCTAATGAATGAATTTGGTAAAGTTGCAGGATACAAAATTAATGCACAGAAATCTCTTGCGTTCCTACACACTAATGATGAAAAATCTGAAAGAGAAATTAAGGAAACACTCCCATTTACCACTGCAACAAAAAGAATAAAATACCTAGGAATAAACCTACCTAGGGAGAGAAAAGACCTGTATGCAAAAAACTATAAGACACTGATGAAAGAAATTAAAGATGATACCAACAGATGGAGAGATATACCATGTTCTTGGATTGGAAGAATCAATATTGTGAAAATGACTATACTACTCAAAGCAATCTACAGATTCAATGCAATCCCTATCAAATTACCAATGGCATTTTTTACAGAACTGGAACAAAAAATCTCAAAATTTGTATGGAGACACAAAAGACCGCGAATAACCAAAGCGGTCTTGAGGGGAAAAAACGGAGCTGGAGGAATCAGACTCCCTGACTTCAGACTATACTACAAAGCTACAGTAATCAAGACAATATGGTACTGGCACAAAAACAGAAACACAGATCAATGGAACAGGATAGAAAGCCCAGAGATAAACCCACACACCTGTGGTTAACTAATTTATGACAAAGGAGGCAAGGATATACAATGGAGAAAACACAGTCTCTTCAATAATTGGTGCTGGGAAAACTGGACAGCTACATGTAAATGAATGAAATTGGAACACTCCCTAACACCATACACAAAAATAAACTCAAAATGGATTAGAGACCTAAATGTAAGACCGGACACTATAAAACTCTTAGAGGGAAACATAGGAAGAACCCTCTTTGACATAAATCACAGCAAGATCTTTTTTGATCCACCTCCTAGAGCAATGGAAATAAAAACAAAAATAAACAAATGGGACCTAATGAAACTTAAAAGCATTTGCACAGCAAAGGAAACTACAAACAAGATGAAAAGACAACCCTCAGAATGGGAGAAAATTTTTGCAAACGAGTCAACGGACAAAGGATTAATCTCCAAAATATATAAACAGCTCATTCAACTCAATATTAAAAAATCAAACAACCTAATCCAAAAATGGGCAGAAGCCCTAAATAGACATCTCTCCATACAGATGGCCAACAAGCACATGAAAAGCTGCTCAACATCACTGATTATTAGAGAAATGCAAATCAAAACACAATGAGGGATCACCTCACACCAGTTAGAATGGGCATCATCAGAAAATCTACAAACAACAAATAATGGAGAGGGTGTGGAGAAAAGGGAACCCTCTGGCACTGTTGGTGGGAATGTAAACTGATACAGCCACTATGGAGCAGTATGGAGGTTCCTTAAAAAACTAAAATTAGAGTAAAGCTGTCACTGTTTGCAGATGACATGATACTACACATAGAGAATCCTAAAGATGCTACCAGAAAACTACTAGAGCTAATCAATGAATTTGGTAAAGTAGCAGGATACAAAATTAATGCACAGAAATCTCTGGCATTCCTATATACTAATGATGAAAAATCTGAAAGTGAAATCAAGAAAACACTCCCATTTACCATTGCAACAAAAAGAATAAAATACCTAGGAATAAACCTACCTAAGGAGACAAAAGACCTGTATGCAGAAAATTATAAGACACTGATGAAAGAAATTAAAGATGATACAAATAGATGGAGAGATATACCATGTTCTTGGATTGGAAGAATCAACATTGTGAAAATGACTCTACTACCCAAAGCAATCTATAGATTCAATGCAATCCCTATCAAACTACCACTGGCATTTTTCACAGAACTAGAACAAAAAATTTCACAATTTGTATGGAAACACAAAAGACCCCGAATAGCCAAAGCAATCTTGAGAACGAAAAAAGGAGCTGGAGGAATCAGGCTTCCTGACTTCAGACTATACTACAAAGCTACAGTAATCATGACAGTATGGTACTGGCACAAAAACAGAAAGATAGGTCAATGGAACAGGATAGAAAGGCCAGAGATAAACCCACACACATATGGACACCTTATCTTTGATAAAGGTGGCAGGAATGTACAGTGGAGAAAGGACAGCCTCTTCAATAAGTGGTGCTGGGAAAACTGGACAGGTACATGTAAAAGTATGAGATTAGATCACTCCCTAACACCATACACAAAAATAAGCTCAAAATGGATTAAAGACCTAAATGTAAGGCCAGAAACTATCAAACTCTTTGAGGAAAACATAGGCAGAACACTCTATGACATAAATCACAGAAAGATCCTTTCTGACCCACCTCCTAGAGTAATGGAAATAAAAACAAAAATAAACAAATGGGACCTAATGAAACTTCAAAGCTTTTGCACAGCAAAGGAAACCATAAACAAGACCAAAAGACAACCCTCAGAATGGGAGACAATATTTGCAAATGAAGCAACCGACAAAGGATTAATCTCCAAAATTTACAAGCAGCTCATGCAGCTCAATAACAAAAAAACAAACCCAATCCAAAAATGGGCAGAAGACCTAAATAGACATTTCTCCAAAGAAGATATACAGACTGCCAACAAACACATGAAAGAATGTTCAACATCATTAATCATTAGAGAAATGCAAATCAAAACTACAATGAGATATCATCTCACACCAGTCAGAATGGCCATCATCAAAAAATCTAGAAACAATAAATGTTGGAGAGCATGTGGAGAAAAGGGAACACTCTTGCACTGCTGGTGGGAATGTGAATTGGTTCAGCCACTATGGAGAACAGTATGGAGGTTCCTTAAAAAACTACAAATAGAACTACCATATGACCCAGCAATCCCCCTACTGGGCATATACCCTGAGAAAACCAAAATTCAAAAAGAGTCATGTACCAAAATGTTCATTGCAGCTCTATTTACAATAGCCCGGAGATGGAAACAACCTAAGTGCCCATCATCGGATGAATGGATAAAGAAGATGTGGCACATATATACAATGGAATATTACTCAGCCATAAAAAGAAACGAAATTGAGTTATCTATAATGAGGTGGATAGACCTAGAGTCTGTCATACAGAGTGAAGTAAGTCAGAAAGAAAAAGACAAATACCATATGCTAACACATATATATGGAATTTAAGAAAAAAAAATGTCATGAAGAACCTAGGAGTAAGACAGGAATAAAGATGCAGACCTACTGGAGAACGGACTTGAGGTTATGGGGAGGGGGAAGGGTGAGGTGTGACAGGGCAAGAGAGAGTCATGGACATATACACACTAACAAACGTAGTAAGGTAGATAGCTAGTGGGAAGCAGCCGCATGGCACAGGGATATTGGCTCAGTGCTTTGTGACAGCCTGGAGGGGTGGGATAGGGAGGGTGGGAGGGAGGGAGACGCAAGAGGGAAGACATATGGGAATATATGTATATGTATAACTGATTCACTTTGTTATAAAGCAGAAACTAACACACCATTGTAAAGCAATTATACCTCAATAAAGTTGTTAAAAAATAAAAAAAAAAACTAAAATTAGAATTACCATATGACCCAGCAATCCCACTATTGGGCATATACCCAGAGGAAACCATAATTCAAAAAGACACATGCACCCTAATTGTCATTGCAGCACTATTTACAGTAGCCAGGACATGGAAGCAACCTAAATGCCCATTGACAGACAAATGGTTGAAGAAGATGTGGTACATATATACAATGGAATATTACTCAGTGATAAAAAGGAATGAAATTGGATCATTTGTAGAGACATGGATAGATCTAGAGACTGTCATACACAGTGAAGTAAGTCAGAAAAAGAAGAACAAATATTGTATATTAATGCATATATGTGGAACCTAGGAAAATGGTACAGAAGAACAAATATATATTAATGCATATATGTGGAACCTAGGAAAATGGTACAGAAGAACAAATATTATATATTAATGCATATATGTGGAACCTACGAAAATGGTACAGATGAACCGGTTTGCAGGGCAGAAACTGAGACACAGAAGTAGAGAACAAACATGTACACCAAGGGGAGAAAGCGGCTGGGGGGTGGGGGGGGGGCATGTGATGAATTGGGAGATTGGGATTGACATGTATACACTAATATGTATTAAATGGATAACTGATAAGAACCTGCTGTATAAAAAAATAAAATTCAAAAAAAAATCTTAAAAAAAAAAAAAAGAAGTGGAGTCAACGGGACTTGCTGATGGTCTGTATGCAAGATGTGAGAAAGAAGAGTCAAGGATGATGCCCATGACCTTCAGCCTGAAGAACGAGAAGGATGGAGTTGCCATCGAGTGATATGGGGAAAGCTGAGCGTAGAGCAGATTTCTATGTGAGCAGATGAGGAATTTGGTTTCAGACGTGTCAAGCTTGAGATGCCTGTAACCTCTCAGAGAAGTTACTGAGTAAGAAGTTGGATTTGAGTTTGGGGTTTAGTGGAAAGATCTGGTCTGGAGGTAGAAATTTATCACCAGCTTAATAGATGGCAATAGAAGACACGAGACGGGCTAAAATCCCTAAGGGAGTAAATGGAGCTAAAGAAGAGAGGTCCAAGGACTAGGCT
The DNA here is from genome assembly GCF_963455315.2 of Globicephala melas. Classification (NCBI taxonomy): domain Eukaryota; kingdom Metazoa; phylum Chordata; class Mammalia; order Artiodactyla; family Delphinidae; genus Globicephala; species Globicephala melas. The sequence continues at coordinate 179,311,178 of NC_083314.1, forward strand.
TGGAGGTTGGGAGTGAGGCGGGACCGGCGGAGACCGAGGCCCTATGAGACAGCGCGATCTAGCCCCTGCCTGCCCCGACAGCTGCATCTCGGTCTTCCTCTTGATCACGCTGGCCTTTCAGCAGATCCTAAATGATGCCAAGTCTTACCCTACTCCAGGACATTTGCATTTGCTGTTCCTTCATCCCTGAAGGACCCAAATCAGAGCCCGATTCTGCCCATGGCTGGCTCCTTATCTGTCAAGTCTTAGTTTAAGCGTCACCTTCACAGAGAGGACCTATTCCATCCACCACTACCTGATACATTCATTCTATTTCAGCACCCTGCTGATTTCCCTCAGTGAACTTTTTACAATTGGCTGCCAGGATACCATAGTCTCTTGCTTTTCTTCTTTCTCCTCCAGATGCTCCACTGCAGTTCCCTTTGCCTTCCTTCTACTCTCCCCACCTCTTAATGTTGGAGTGCCCCGGGGCTCACTCTCAGGTCTATCAACACTGCCCCGCTCCGGGATCTCCCCCCAGTCGTACAACTTTATCTACGTGCAAGACTCCCAAATGTCTCTATCTCCAGCTCAGACCTCTTCTCCGAAATCAGACTCATACCCAACTATCAATTTGACACCCCCTTGGAGATCTAATACATTAAGATGTCCAAAGTCAATTTCTCAACTTTCTCTCCACAGGCCTATCTTCAACCTTCTCTCTCTCACTAGGCATCAACACCACTATTCCAGTTACTCAGGACAAAACCTTAGAGTTATGTTTAATTTCTGTTTCTCTCCTGCCTCACATCCCAACTATCAGCAAACCCTGTTTACCTTCAAAATAAATTCAGAATCTGACTACGTCCCTCTCCACTACTCCCACCCTGATTCAAGCCACCAGACATCTCTTGCCTGGTTTACTCAACAGCCTCCTTCTGGGTGCTCCTGCTGCTACCCTTACCCCTCTTTATCCATTCTCAGTACCTTAGCCAGAGTGATTCTTTTAAAACATTAAGGCTTACAGCATTTTTGTGCCACCCTGCCCACCCCCCAACGAACTTCTCTTACTTTCCCTCCTTTTACTCTCTCCCTCATTCACACCCTGGACTCCATGCTATTCCTCCAACTCTTCAGGGACACGCCTACCTTTGGCAACTGCTGTTCCAAGATACTCTTCCTCCAGATATCTGCTCAGGCAACTCCCTCACCTGTCACCTCTTACAATCTTTGTTCACATGTTACCTTCTTTACGAGGCCTACCCTGATCAAACTAGTTAAAGCAGACAGCTGTGTCCTCCTTCCTTGCTCTCCTTCTTTTCCCTATAGCACTTATGTTCTTTTCAGGTACTGTAACCAAGGTACAAATTCATCCTGGCTTACCAGGAACTCTCCTGGTTTCCAAAGCCCCACATCTTAGGAACACTCACTGCTGAGCAAACCAGGATGTTGGTCATCCTACCCATAATTTACTATTTTTATTTTCTGTCTCTCCTCATGATATATAAAATCACTTCCACAAGGGCAGGGAATTGACTGCTGTGTTCACATAGAACAGAGCCTGGCACATAATAGGTGCTCAATAAATAGGGCTTAACCACCAGCCCATCACCACCTTAATCAGCCTGCTGCAAGGGATCACCTAGCAAACTAGCTGAAAATAATCAGGTGTATAATTTGAGCTTTTCAAATTTAATTACACTAAAATTTGAAACTGTGGCATTATAAGGTATGACCAACCAGTGGAAACTAGACACAAAAAATTTCCATATATAAGTTATTCCTAACAACCATAAGCCAAACCAGGAATGCTATCCCCCAAATCCACACGACCCAAACATTATAGATTTCACATAAAGTGGCCTAATTCAGAAAATAACCTTTGAGGACTTCCCTGGTGGTCTAGTGGTTAAGACTCCAGCTTCCACTCCCAGGGGGCACCGGTTGGATCCCGAGTGGGGGGAGTTCCGCAGGCCACACGGTGCGGCCAAAGAAAAAAGAAAATAACCTTTGACATCTCTCCACTAACCCTATAATTCCTATGCAAACCGCAGTTTCCAATACCTGCAACTAAGACCTGCTGCACAGCAAACAGGCCAATTCTTACCTCCTGTGTAGAGAAAGGAGCCAGACAGGCCTCCGAAGTAGATGAGAGCTAAGTGCTCCAGTTTCAGAGGGGACAGGTAGTACAGGCAAGCAGCACAGACACAGCCCAAGGTGTAGAGGAAGACTCCAAACCGGACGACATCCTGGGGCTCCAAGATTCGGTCCACCAGGGTCCTGTCATCACTCTTTTTGTGGTCAATGCCCTTGGAAAAGTCGTAGTAAGTGTTGACCAAGTTGCCAGCCCCGTGCACAGCGAGGACAGCTACGGCACAACCCACCAGTAGCCTGGGATCCAGGACGCCCTGGGATCTGTAGGCCAGGGCACTGCCCAGGGCCACCGGGGTGAGTGAGGCACTGAAGCTCCAGGGCCGCAGGGCCAGAACATAGGAGGCGCACTTCTGCCTCCACGAGCGCTGCGGCGGTCTGTCCTGCTCCGAACAGCCGTTCCCCAGCAGGTCCCTGTCCCCGACCTTGGCCGTCTCTCCTGCCTGGATGTTAACCTTCTCCCCCGGGACCTGCGAGGCCGCCATGGAGAATGCACTTGGGTGAAGTCAATGTTAAACAGTGAGCCACCCACACACAGCGTCCGCCCTGAGGCGAGGACAGGCGGGGCGGCGGACCTGACCTTCTTCGGTTCCACCCGGGGGCAGGGATAGGGAGGCGGCGGGGCCCGGGGACTGCAGCGAGTGGGCCTGGCACCCCACGAGGCCCGGCGGCACCTCCCCGACCTCCTGTCACCTGGGCGAGGACCGCTTCCAGACGCCCGCCTCGCCCTACAGCCCGAGACTGAACCGCTGCCGCCTCTACGCAGCTGCGGGAGCGACCATCTTGGGCACCCGCCACTGTAGGCCCGCCGGGAAACAGGGACCGGCTGCGCGGGCCTGGGCCGGGGCGGGGTTGAGGGCGGGACCAGGCTGAGGGCGGGGCCGGGGCTTGGGGCGGGGGCGGGGCCGGGACAGTGCAGCGACCCAGCGGTCCAGCCCTTCCTCACCCCGACGGTCCGCGAGTGGCAGTTGCTCCCGCACTTGCTGGGAACAGCCTCACTTAGTATCTCAAGAAGGGCCACGAGTGCGTGTCGCTTTACGACTTACCAAGAGCTTTCTCTCACGGAAATAGGACTCATTCATTTTTTTTCATTCAACATGCATTTATTGAGCGCCTACTGTGTGCAACATTTACTGAACACCTACTATTGCACGCAGCAGTGAATAAAACAGATAAAAATCAGGGAGCACATTGAGGGTGATAAGAAAGGTGTAATTAAACTTCCTTTCCAAATGAGAAAACCGAAGCTCTGAAATGGGAAATGACGATGTCTAGGAAATTATTAGCTTAGCCAAGACATTGAAGCAACCTAAAGGTCCATCAACTGATGAATGGATAAAGATATATGAAAAATGGAATATTACTCAGCCATAAAAAGAATGAAATATTGCCATTTGCAGCAACATGAATGGACCTAGAGAGTATCATACGAAGTGAAGTCAGACAGAGAAAGACAAATATTATATGATATCACATATGGGGAATCTTAAAAATAATACAAATGAACATTTTTATAAAACAGAAACAGACTCACAGAAACAGAAAACAAACTTATGGTTACCAAGGAGAAAGGGGGGGATGGGTAAATTAGGAGTACGGGATTAAAAGATACACACTACTATATATAAAATAGATAAATAAGGATTTACTGTACAGCACAGGGAACTATATTCAATATCTTGTAATAACCTATAATGGAAAAGAATCTGAAAAAGAATATATACATATGTATCTGAATCACTTTGCTGTACAGCTGAAACTAACACAATATTGTAAATCAACTATAGCTCAATTTAAAAAAACTAAACTAAAATTAAAAAAAAGAAATTATTAGCTCTGGTAATAATCACAACAGCAATAATTCCCACTTTTTATTATGCATATTCCATATACTGCCCTGACTGCCTTTTTATCTTTCTTCTAATTTATTTACTTATTCATGCACAGAACTGCCCTCCTCCCCACCCACCAGTTGGCCAGCTTTGTATCTCCACTTCCTGCCTTCTGGGAGCTTATGGTCCATATCTGTAGCTTGTTCTGGCTGGAGAGAGCCAATTGTTAAATTTTTAGGAATTTTGTGAGCAGTCATTAAGCAAAGCCATTATTAAAAATTAAATTAGGGCTTCCCCTGGTGGCGCAGTGGTTGAGAGTCCGCCTGCCGATGCAGGGGGCATGGGTTCGTGCCCCGGTCCGGGAGGATCCCACATGCCGCGGAGCGGCTGGGCCCGTGAGCCGTGGCCGCTGAGCCTGCACGTCCGGAGCCTGTGCTCCGCAACGGGAGAGGCCACAACAGTGAGAGGCCCGCGTACTGGAAAAAAAAAAAAAAAAAAAATTCAATTATACAAACCTACGAGTAGATCCATTATATTAAAAGCCAAGGTAACAAATACTCAAAACTCATTACTTCCTAATTATTTCACTACACTTTACCATTTATGCTCTTCAGGTTATTTATGTCTATTTTATCTGCATTGTGGAAATACTACATAATGATGTGCTGCTGCTTATCTCTTCCTACCTGTTCATTCAGTGATATCCGCTGGTGGTTTGAAATCTGCCATGATGGGAGTATTCATACCACACAAATCAGCAAATGCTTCATAATTGTTTTGTACATCATCTGGAATTAAGAAAGTGACAGAGAAAAGTTAATAATGCAGATTAAATTTTTTTTTTTTCTTTGCGTTACGCGGGCCTCTCACTGCTGTGACGTCTCCCGTTGCGGAGCACAGGCTCTGGATGCGCAGGCTCAGCGGCCATGGCTCACGGGCCCAGCCGCTCCGCGGCACGTGGGATCTTCCCGGACCGGGGCACGAACCCGCGTCCCCTGCATCGGCAGGCGGACTCTCAACCACTGCGCCACCAGGGAAGGCCCAGATTAAATTTTAAGTGTGTCAACTCTGTAGCTGTTTCGTTTTGAGTAGCAGCAAAAATTTGAGGAAATATACTTCCAGTATTAGAATATTATCCAATTCAGCAAAGAAGCCATTCATGTCATTGACGAACTAGCAAAGTTCAATATATCTCGATTGTTTCACTTTCCACCTACTCCTTAACGTAAAAGATAATACTGGGACTTCCCTGGTGGTCCAGTGAGTAAGACTCCGCGTTCCCAATGCAGGGGACCCGGGTTTGACCCCTGTTCAGGGAACTAGGTCCTTCATGCATGCTGCAACTAAGCGTTCTCATGCCGTAACTAAAGATCCTGCATGCCACAACGAGGATCCCACAAGCCGCAACTAAGACCCAGCACAGCCTAAATAAATATTTTAAAATATATATGTATATTATTTTATTTTATTTATTTATTTTTGGCTGCATTGGGTCTTCATTGCTGTGGGCTCTCTCTAGTTGCAGCAAGCAGGGGCCACTCTTCATTGCGGTGTGCAGGCTTCTCATTGCAGTGGCTTCTTTTGTTCTGGAGCACGGGCTCTAGAGCGCAGGCTCAGTAGTTTTGGCACGCGGGCTCAGTAGTTGTGGCGCCCGGGCTTAGTTGCTCCGCAGCATGTGGGATCCTCCTGGACCAGGGCTTGAACCCGTGTCCCTTGCATTGGCAGGTGGATTCTTAACCACTGTGCCACCAGGGAAGCCCATATTTTTTTTTTTTAAAAAAAAGATAATATCAACCAACAGCCATGTTGGAACTACACTCATTGGTCAATGCAACCACACAGAGGCTACACAATATCAAAGAAAGCATACTGTTAGAATCAACTGGCTATATGGAATTTATAATAAAAAGTATCGTGTATTTTATTATTATTTGTAAGTTTTGTGCTACACATTCTTCGTATTAGTGAACGTTATAATACACATGTAACATATATGGACACAGGACTGACTACATGATTTTGGTGCCCAGTGCAAAATAAAAATGCAGGAACTCTTGTTCAAAAATCATTAAGAATTTCAAGACAGAGCATTCTGACCTCACAAGTCACACATGATGAAGGAAGCCCAGTATATACATACATGCCGCCCTCCCGTCCCAGGTGATTGTTAAACATTTACAACTCCACCACCCAGCACATACTTGCAATGCTGGACAAACCTGAATATCCAATGCTGCCGAATCAGACAAGAGGAAGAAGCAGATATATGCAAATCCTGGCTCTACCACTTACCAACTGTATAACCCAATTCCTCTGGACATCAGATTACTCCTATACAAAGTGGGAACAATATGAACTGCCTCATTCATAGAGATGTTCAGGAACAGCAGTGACAGCATTTACTGACTGTTCATATGTGTCATACAGTGTTTTGGGTATTTTACATGTATTAGCATTTAACCCACACAATACCACCTACCGAAGTAGGTGCATTATAATCCTTCTAGTTTTATAAATAAGGAAATAGGTACATAAGTGCTTTCTCATATAGTCAGTAAATGTTGGAGCTAAGTTTCAGATTCGGTTAGTTTTGACTCCAAGATGCTTTTAGCCACTACTCTATAAGGTCCGCCAAAACGCCTGATAGCTTGTAAGTGCTCAATAAATATTAGTTATTATGTTAACATAATGGACAAGAAAGCTCTGAGTAAACTGAAAAGAGACCTATAAATGCACTGATTACTATTCTATAAAACCATCTGTGATTGTTAATTAGAAAACAGGGCCATACCACGTCTTAGGGAGACAAAAACCTCATATATTGCTGGTGGAAATAAAAATTGATACCTCCCTTACAGAGATGAATTTGACAATATCCATCGAATTACACATGCATTTACCCTCTGACCCTATAATCGCATTTTTGGTACTATTTTGTATAGCTGCCAGGGAATAAAATTATATATCTACAAAGGCATTCATTGCAGCATCATTAGTAATAGCATGAATTTGAAAATAACACGTGTCCATCAACAGAGAAATGGAAATATAAAGTATGATATATCCATGTGATGGAACACTATGCAGCTATAAGAATAACAAAAGAACAAGGAAGCCTTCTATACAGTAAGAAAGAACTCTAAGATACCGCAGAATTAAAAAAAAATTATTTAATTTATTTCTTTTGGCTGCATTGGGTCTTCGTTGCTGCGCGCGGGCTTCCTCTAGTTGCGGCGAGCATGGGCTTCTCATCGCGGTGGCTTCCCTTGCTGCGGAGCTCAGGCTCTAGGCACGTGGGCTTCAGTAGTTGCAACACACGGGCTTCAGTAGCTGTGGCTCGCGGGCTCTAGAGCGCAGGCTCAGTAGCTGTGACGCACGGGCTTAGCTGCTCCGCAGCATGTGGGGTTTTTCCCGGACCAGAGCTTGAACCCATGTCCCCTAGCATTGGCAGGCGGATTCTTAACCACTGCGCCACCAGGGAAGCCAAGGTATCCTAGAATTTTAAAAAGTACAGAACAGTGTATATAGTGTAACAAAAGAGGGAAATAAGAATATATATTTATATTTGTCTTTTATTTACATAGAAATGTAAAAAATGTAAAATCTAGAGATACATAAGAACTAAGAAAATTAGTGAAGGGGCAGGGGTGGAGCAAGACTTATAATGATAAGCATAATTTTTAATTATTTTGAGATTTGAATAGTAAATGTATTACATATTCAAAAATGTTTAACGACTAAATATAGAGATGTTGAAAACAAGTGAAAAATATGAAATTCAGAGGAACAATTATTTCACAGAAGAATCAGTGTAAAGATTCTAAATCTAGAGAAATAGTCATGGGACTTCCCTGGCGGTCCAGTGGTTAAGGCTTCACCCTCCAATGCAGGGGGTGTGGGTTTGATCCCCTCAGGGAGCTAAGATCCCACATGCCTCATGGCCAAAAAAAACCAAAACATAAAACAGAAGCAATATTGTAACAAATTCAATAAAGATTTTAAAAATGGTCCACATCAAAAAAAAAAAAAAGTAGTCATAACTTCCTTTTCTCTTAAATCTGCCAAAGCGTTTTTTAGCCACAGAACATTACCAAACCTCTTTTATTTGGTAATTTAGTACTTCTGGAAACTCACACCTCTTCAACAAACACTTTTTATTTAATTAAAGTAAAAAAGTAAATGATGGTAATGTGTAAAGAAAAAATATGCCTTCCCCAAATTCCATTACATCTTAGTTGTATATTTTCCCCATGTGAACATAGACACATAAGAAACATATAAATTTTTAATAGGTTATATTATACTTACATGGTATAATTGTGAACCCTTTTCCTTCTTAGCAAATGTTCATCTACATTACGATTATTAATGGCTACCTACATTTTCCTTAATATAACTTACTATATTTTATTTAATCGGACTCCTATTGTGAGGTATTTAGGAATTTTCAGTGCTTATTATAATAAACAGACCGTGATTTTTTTTAAAAAAGAGATGTAGTCAAATTCCATTTTTGCTATTGATTTTCGAAAGGATGTTTTTTAAATGATACTACTTTGAAATTATTTGTTTACGAGCAGCTTATTTAGCTAAAACTTGTCTACGGTTTCTCGCGGATGATCTTGTGAGCTAGATAATTTTGGAAAAGTGGGGAAATCTAAAAACGCTTTCAAATGCGTATTACATTTCACAAAAGAGAAATCGCGGATGCACAAGTAGCGCTAGTCCGAAAATTCCACTTCTTTTGCTCCAGTGATTACAAGGCGCTGGCATCGCTCACACTCTGGTCTCGAAAATTAAATCCGGCGGGGTCGCGAACCTCCGCTTACCGCCTCGTGGTTCCATTCCACGGTACCCAGACAGCGGAATACGCACCTCCACGGCCCAGGTGCAGAGGGGAATTATAGTAGCGATGCACCGGATGTGTGCGTGGAAGTGACTGAAGTCAACTCACGACCGATTGGTTCTCCCGAGTGGACCTAAGCCTCCTTTCGCCTGCCACTGGCCACGGGGTTTGTCTATTTGAACAGTCCCCGCCCCCTTGAGAAGCCGGGTCACGAAGCCTCACTTCTCCTTAATGCCTATTGGCCGACGTTCCAGTCCATCTTCTTCTTACGCCCGTCGATTGGTCCTTAGGGCTGGGAGCCCGCCTTCCCTCCCGCCCGGCTTAGAGGACAGCGGGGAAGGCGGGTGGTGGGGTCGGCGGCCTGAAGCGGCGGTACCGGTGCTGGCGGCGGCAGCTGAGGCCTTGGCCGAAGCCGCGCGGTGAGTCTGGGACCTGGCACCGACCCCTCCAAGGCGGCGGAATTTCCAGACCCACGGTCAGCCTGGTCCGTGGGGGGACCCCGGGAAGTCGTCCGTCTGGGACGTGGGGTCCCCTCAGTACTGGCCCCCACGGAGTTGGGCGCCGCCTGAGCCCTGGACCCGCACCCCCGAGGCAACGCCCACCTCCTCCCGAACCCGCAGGAAACCCCCGAACCCTTTAGCCTGTTGTGCGTCTCTGGCGCCACGAAGGCCGGCCCATCAGCTCCTGTATTGCTGGGGCGCCTTTGGGTCTCCTTGCCCATCAGTCACCCCTTCTTCAGAGCCCCCTACAAATTGTCCTCAAAGAGGACCAATGTCAGTGTCAGCCCCTTGCGGTCCACCGTGGAGGCCTCTCAAGGACCCATTCCCCGGAGGTGAGCTCGGTTCCATCCGAGCTTCCCCCGCCCCCGCCTGACTTTTAACTTCTGTAAGCCCTCGCCACGACCCTTCGGATTTAACTTCTAGTATTTTAATTGAATTCTCCCTGGAGCAGATGGCCTGTGGGCCTTAGACCTTATAAAGATATGCTGGTTCCTTCCTGAGACTGGAAATTCCTTGCTAGCCTCCCTCCCCCAGACAAGCGCACACACTCTGGTTTTCTCATCTGGAGTCCTTGGGTTTCCTCTCTCCTGAAGGCTGACACTTCCTTCTGCACTCTTCTCGGCACTGGAGTATTTAAAAGCTTTTCAGAACCAATTATTCCCTGTTTTTTTTTTTTCTCTGCATGTCACAAATTCTTTGAAAAATAAGAAATTTTGATTTTCTAATATAATCCGGACATACCTAGGAAAGGTGCATGTGTTACTGCCATAGCAGTCTGCCAGAGCGCTATCATGGCCACTTTATTGTGGTCGCCTGATTATTTGTATTTCCCCCTAGACTGTAAGCTTATTGAGGGAAGGGACAGGGCATAACTGAGGAATGAATGAGTGATCTGAGAAACAAATCAGTCTCTTTTAGAGCACGTTCCAAGTGCTAATGTTCTATAGAACTGCGCTGTCCTATACAATAACCATCAGCCACATGTGGCTTAGAGCACTTGAAATGTGATTGGTCCAAGTTGAGATTGCCCTAAGTGTAAAATGCACACTAGATTTTGGAGACTTAGTACAAAAAAGAGAATAGAAAAATATATCAATAATTTTTATATTGATAACATGTTGAAATGATATTTGGGATGTATTGGGTTAAATAAAATGTATTAATTTTGCCTGTTTCTTTTTACCTTTTCGATATGGCTACAAGGAAATTGAAAGTTATTTTTACATTTGTGGCTTGTATTTCTATTGGGCAGTGCTGCTACAGAATAATAATCAATTTCCCTCTTTAAATTGAACTCCTGGAGGAAAAGGACAGTCTTAGGCATGCTTTATTTTCTCTCTACCTCCCCACCTCTAGTACCTGACTCTGTGCCATGTACGTAGTAGTCATAATGATAATCATAGCTAACAACTATTAAGAACTCACTGTGCGCCTGGCACTATTTTAAGCACTTTTTAACTGTTTAGTGTGTTAACTCATTTAATCCTTACATCAATCCTATGAGTTAGGTGCTGTTATCCTCTTATTACAGTTTAGGAAACTGAGACATTTTAAGTATCTTTCCTCAAGGTATATAATTTTGGACTGGATTCACACCCAGGTAGTCTGGCAGCACAGCCCATAATTTGACCCTCTCTCCTATGCTGCCTCTTTTAAACATCAGTCATTGTTGAATAAATCAAGTCTCTCTGCATGTTTTTTAGTGAGGTATCCCAACCTTTTTAGGATCCCCAGCCTGACGTGGATAGGGTGAAGATCTGTGTTGAGGAGCTGGGGCCATAAATGAGTTCATCGCCATGGTTTGTTATTCAGAATATTAAAGGAAGCTTCTCTCCGAAGAACCTCAGGGCAAGATGCTTGGAACCGGCCCTGCCGCCGCTGCCACAGCTACCACCGCATCCAGCAATGTGAGCGTCCTGCAGCAGTTTGCCTGCGGCCTGAAGAGCCGGAATGAGGAGACCAGGGCCAAAGCCGCCAAGGAGCTCCAGCACTATGTCACCATGGAGCTCCGAGAGGTTGGGATTGCTGTGGTTCGGGCCGTTCATCATGGAGTGTTGGGGTGACATATACCACCCCTGGTTTAGATGCCTCTTGACAGCTAAGTGAGGACTCGGAAAATGCAGAGATTCCATTTTAGAAAGGCACCGATTTCTCATGTCTGTAGAATGGGCAGGTTCCTTTGCAGTTACACATTTCTGTGGCATTTCCTATGTTGTGATATTTTAGGAGTCGGCTGCTTCTTTTCATTTTTTTTCTTTTTCATGCCACATTCCAGACCATCCACTCTTTCTGCCTGATAACAGTGGTTGGGATGGGTTTGACGAGTTGGTTGTTTGGGGCTTGCTTGCTTTCTTTTTTTTTCCCCTTAATTTTTATTTATTTATTTATTTTTATTTTTGGCTGTGTTGTGTCTTCATTGCTGTGCACGGGCTTTCTCTAGTTGCCTTGAGCGGGGGCTGCTCTTCCTTGCAGCGCGGGGGCTTCTCATTGCTGTGGCTTCTCTTGTTGCGGAGCTCAGGGTCTAGGTACGCAGGCTCAGTAGTTGTGGCTCGCGGGCTTAGTTGCTTCGTGGCATGTGGGATCTTCCCGGACCAGGGCTTGAACCCGTGTCCCCTGCATTGGCAGGCGGATTCTTAACCACTGTGCCACCAGGAAAGTCCTGGGGCTTTCTAAATAGAGACCAGACTTGAGGTCAGGGACAATGTCTTGTTTATTCTTATACCCTTGGTACTAGGTAGAATCTGGGACGGGACATGTCCTGCAGAGGAGTAGATACTCGATAAGTATTTGTTAAATACACCGATGAATTGCTCTTCAGTTTGAAACTATAGAAATAGGCAGTAGCCATGTCATCTTTGGCTGGAACTGTACCTCCTGGCTGCCTCTCGGGTCCTAGTCTTTGGAAGCCACCCCACCACTAGGGAGACATTATAAACTGTTCTGAGCACATCTTCTTTTGTAGATGAGTCAAGAAGAGTCTACTCGCTTCTATGATCAGCTGAACCATCACATTTTTGAACTGGTTTCCAGCTCAGATGCCAATGAGAGGAAAGGTGGCATCTTGGCCATAGGTAAGGACAGAGTTTCTGGTAAGGTGAGAACTGGGAATAAAGGACTCTTCAGCTTTGTGTCTACTGCACCCTGGGTCTGCTTCTTACTGGACACTTAGTTCACATTTGTTTAATGAATTTTAAGGAGCCTTGTGGCTTTCAGTGTACTTATCCAGCTGTTAATTCTAGCAATAGTCCTGGGACATCGACAAAGCAGGTTTTTTCAGATATGGAATCTCAGAACTGTTAAGCGACTTTTCTAGGGTCAGTGTGCCTGAACTGAAACTAGAAGCCTGCTTTCTTTCCACTGCAAAAATGCAGGCTCTGATTTCTCTGTAGAGCAAAGTTTGGCATAGTGGGGCTTACGAATAGAAAAGTAAAGTTGGGGTGCAGTGAATGAAAGGCAGGTAATTGTCAACCTCCAGGGACTGGTCTTCCGTCCTGTGAACTATTATTCAGACCCAGTTTGTTTTCCTTTTCTTCTTGGGAAAACAAATTACGTATACTAAAATGAGGTTATTTTGCTTTATATAAGTAGTTCTGGCACAAATATGAAATCTGTTGGTTAAGATGAAAATTATTTGCATCCTTACTGTCTGGAAATTGCAGTCTGCACTTAAAGTAAAAGGAGGGGGTCACTGGCTAGCTTTCCTCTGAAGGCAGCATACTCTCCTGGACAGCGTGTGCCCTTCCTCACCTTTTGCTTTCCTCTCTTTTCCAGCCAGCCTCATAGGAGTGGAAGGTGGGAATGCCACCCGAATCGGAAGATTTGCTAACTACCTTCGGAACCTCCTCCCCTCCAATGACCCAGTTGTCATGGAAATGGCATCCAAGGCCATTGGTCGCCTCGCCATGGCAGGGGACACTTTTACCGCTGAGTATGTGGAGTTTGAGGTGAAGCGAGCCTTGGAATGGCTGGGTGCTGACCGCAACGAGGGCCGGAGACATGCGGCTGTGAGTGCGTGGCGAGTGGTGGCTCCATGTCGGGGTCCTTCACACGATATGCTCAGGTCCCTGAAAGGCAAAGAATGAGAGGGGACGCTCCAGGCAAAGGCCCTGGGCTTCTTGGTGGCCTTTGGTTCTGTCCTGAATCCCTTTCTCTCTTCACCCTGAGCTCCGTACCTGAAGGGGAGGCTTAACGTTCTCTTTTGTTGCTTGAGAGGCAGCCCTATGTGCAGTGCTTATCCTGACCTCCAGTTTTCCAGAATCAAAAATGCCTCCCAGGCAGGAGGCACCCCCTCAGCTGTAGGCAAGAGAAGAAGCCACAAGCCAAGAGGCTTACAAAGCCCCAGACCACCGCGCCATCTGTAGGATCCCTCTGTCAAGGCCCCTCCATATCCTGTGGGAAGATGGGAGTACTGGGCTGAAGAGAGGAGCCGGGGAGGGACTCGCTCCCCGCGCTGGGAGAGTTGGCCTGCCTTCTCCCAGGCCTTTCCTGTGTGTTTTTTAGTCATTTATTGATCGGTCGGTACGTAGTCCAGACTTCCTCTTTCCCGTTGGCTATTCTTCAATTGAGGAAGTGGTGGCTTCTTACCCTCTTCTTCTAGACGCACATACTCATTGCTTTCTGAGGTTCATCCCTGAAAGAGGCTGGTTGATGGGCTAGGAATCCAGGCTGTGAGATGGGGGAGAGTCTGTCCTTAAGAGAGAGAATCTATGAATGAATGTGATGGGGATCAGAAGCTTCAGTTGGATCCTTTCCAGTCGGTTCCCTCTTTCGGGGACAGCACCACAAGGAGGGAGCCGGCCTGGGTGAGGGGCCCACACATGGACCCTGGTGCTACTTCCTCACTCTGTAACTTGGGGCAGCCTCCGAACCTTCAGTTTTTCCAGGGTCAGATGAAAATAATAGCAAGATTAAATATTAAACAGGATTATTCATTCATTCAATACAATGTTGATTGAATGCCTGCTGTATTTCGGGCGCATTCTAGGCGATCAGTAGAGCAGTGTACAAAGCATTAAACACGTCTGCCCTTTCAGAACTTGTGTACTAACGTTACAAGCATTCTGCTTCTAAACACCCTAGGATAATGAACACTGAAATGTTTGATCAATTTCACTCTCCTTCCTAGGTCCCCAGAATTTCTGAGCTAGAAGAATGGGCAAGTGTGCTCTTTTGCTAGTGTATGTGGGCTCTAGGATGACAGGAGGCTGTGTTCCTGAGAGAACAAGACTCTGACCCAGATGAAAGTTCTCTGTGCCTTTTCTCCCAGGTCCTGGTTCTTCGTGAGCTGGCCATCAGCGTCCCCACCTTCTTCTTCCAGCAAGTGCAGCCCTTCTTTGACAATATTTTTGTGGCCGTGTGGGACCCCAAACAGGCCATCCGTGAGGGAGCTGTTGCTGCCCTTCGTGCCTGTCTGATCCTCACCACCCAGCGGGAGCCAAAGGAGATGCAGAAGCCACAGTGGTACAGGGTGAGGAGATGGTTCCATTCCAACCTCCAGCAAAGCGCATTTGCGTAGAGTATCATCGGGCCTACAGGGCAGCAGCAGGCCCCTTGCCAAAGAGCAAGTATCCTGTCTGCTTTGATCTCCCATGGTTTTTTAAGCTCAGTATGAATCAGTAGTTATTTTATTGTTTTTCACGAAAGCAAAGATTTATCAATAGCCACACCATTGCTTTATGTGCCACTAAGAGTGAGACTGTAGTGCCAGTTAAACTCACTGCCTTCTTATCAACAATTATAAGACATCTTTTTTCAGAGGTGTTAAAATATAGAAATATGGGCATCTCTGGAGAGATGCCAGTGTTCCTGTAGTATCGAGAGTCCTGTGCTGACTGCCGCTGCCAAGTGAACCTGCTAAGGACCCTTGTCCTACAAAAAGAGCCCTGAACATGGGAACCTGGGATTGGAGACCTGGGTTCTCGTCTTGGCCGCTCTGTGACCTTGGACAAGTCACTTAGCTTCTTTGAGCCTCTTGTTTTTTCTCTATTAAATAGGGGCGGTAGTGGTGTCTCCCTCGTGGTATTGTTGTGAGAGTTGAAGCTAAATGAAACGAGAGAGCTCAATGAGTTGGGATTGTTGGTGACACTGGCACGAGGCCCTTAGCAGGCATGGTAACCTCAGAACCCCCCATATAGATGGGTGGGGCTGCTTTCTAACTCTGGACGTTGGGTAGTTTAGGCATTCTGTATCTCTCCGTAGCACACGTTTGAGGAAGCAGAGAAGGGGTTTGACGAGACCTTGGCCAAGGAGAAGGGCATGAATCGCGATGATCGGATCCACGGAGCCTTACTGATCCTCAACGAGCTGGTTCGCATCAGCAGCATGGAGGGAGAGGTGAGAAGCGCGTCTGAGGGTGTCCAGTCTTCTCACGTGCCATTCTGGGGGCGAGACGAGGCAAGATCCCTGTCCTCAAAGAGCTGACGTTTTGTTGGGGGAGCAGGCAATAGACAAATAAATAGGAACATTTCAGGTAGCAGCAAGTTCTGCGAGGAAATGGGGTGGTGGGTAACAGGGGTGCGGGTGACTCCCTCCCTGAGGTTGGTGCCGTTTGAGCTGAGACCGCATGACATGGAGGAGCCAGCCTTGCAGCGGGCAGGGAGGGGGTGCTCCAGGCAGAGGCTTTGAGGTGGAAGAGCGTTTGATAAGTTCAGGCGAGAAGGGAAGTGTGGCTGGTGCACCGTGAGCAAGGGAGAGGGCGGGAGGGGCTGCACCAGGGGCCTCACAGCTCATGGCCCCTACTGGCTCCCGTTCTCCTCACAGGGCTGTGTCCACAGGATGACATGATGGCATCCATCTTTAACAGTCATTGGCTACTTGTGGGGAAGAGCTTGTGGAGAGGCAGGAAGGGAAGCAGGGAGGTGAGTTAGGAGGTGTGCTGGCTCAAGAAGCAGCTGCAAAGGTGGGTTTAAAAGTGCAAGGACTGTATTAGGGAAATAAGCTTTGAGAGAAAGTGGGCAGGGAGCTGGGAGAGGCTGGGAGAACCATCAGGCCTCAGTGCGGATCTGACCCTGAGAGAACAAGAGCGGGAGGAAAAGTTGGATGGAAGCACCCTAGTCTGCTGTGCGGAGCCATCACAGGGTCCTCAGGCCAGAGCTGGCCGTCAAGAGGAGGCCCACCGTAGCCTTCCTACTGTGTTCGTCATCGGCTAGAAGTAGCTCACGGAAAGTGTGGCCTTGGCACAGACATGGCCATGGATTTCAGAGTAGCAGCTGGGGCCCTGGGTCAGTTACTCTCCTGGTAGCTGGAGGTCCTATTCTCACGGCTGCCCCAGGAGGCGATTGCAGTCACCTGGGCGAGCAGTGGTGGTGGCTTCGACTGGCACTGGCAGCGTAGACACAAAAGTAGATTCAGGGTCAGTCCACTGACACCAGATTCAGGGTATATCTGGGAGGTAGAGCCCCACCTGTGAGTCTTCCTGTGGGGAGCTGGTTGGTGTGGACTTTCCCCCCAGGGCTTCCTGCTTTCGTAGACCCAGCGATCATCTGGTGATGACTGTGCCCTAGATGTGGGAGCAGCGTGTGCTGCAGTATGTGTAGAGACACAGCGAGTCTGGCTTTGGATCCCCACTCCTCTATACTGTGTGACACGGGTAAATTACCTTCCCTCCTTATTTTCCTCAATTTTAATGGGGATCTTATCCACCTCATTGGGCTTCTGTGAGGTTTCTAAGTATGTGTGAGGTGCTTAGCACAACACCTGATACCTAGTGGGCGTTCCGTAAATGGTCACCCTCAGAGTTTTCCCCACCCAAGTATAATGTGGTACTTTCCACTGTACCCCACACAGCTCTGGGATCTTTGTTTTCTTCCAGTAAAACAGGGCAATATCACCTAACTGATAGGTTTAAATGAAATAGTACTTGTGGTGGTGCTTTGTAAATTATAAAGAACTATCCAAATGTGAGGTGTTACAATTTCATAACTTTTTCATTCATTCAGCAAATACTAATTGAGCACCTACTGTGGGCCAGCTATACCGTGTCCTAAGAGCTAGAAGAATAAGGCAGCAGTGAATAAAACAGTACATTCTAGCAAGGGGAGGCAGACAATACATAAATAAGTAAAAATACATAGTGTAGCATATGGTGATAAATGCTGCGGAGAAAAGTAGGGCAGGGAAAAGGAATAGGGGATACTAGCATGGATCAGGGATTACATTTTAAAATATGATGATGTTTGGGCACAGCCATGAAGGAGGTAAGAAAACAGCCATACAAACCTCTGGGGATGAGCTGTCTTCCAGACCACTGGTCCTGGAAGCACGAGGCCCCGTGTCAGGAATGTGCTGCTTTATGAAGGGAGCAAGATTGCCGCTGTGACTGAGCTGAGTGAGAGGAGCTGGGAGATGGGGTTGGGGGAATACCTGGGGCAGGGAGGGGGCTCGTCACCCAGGGTCTCAGACGCCCCTGTACAGACTGTGTTGGGAATGGATTACGGGAGGGGCCAGGGCTGAGGCCAGGAGTCTAGTCAGGGGGGAACTGCAGCGTCTCAGCAGTAGTGGGAGCTGTCGGGGTACAAGGGATTTGGAGGTCGATAGGAGAGAAAGAAGAGTCAAGGTTTGGGGCCTGAGCAACTAGAAGGGTAGAGTTGCCATCTACTGAGATGGGAGGAACAGGTCTGGGGTAGAAGGTCAGGAGTTTGCTTTTGAGCGTGTTAAGTTTAAGATGCGTGTTGGGCATCTGAGCGGAGTTATTGAGTAGCTCTGGGGAGAGATCTGAGCAAGAGAGACAGATTGGGGAGGTCACTGGCATATAGATGTTATTTCCAGTCGTGAGACTGGATGAGGACCCCCGGGGAACTAGGATAGTTGGAGGAGAGATGGGGGCTGAGAACCTGAGGTCGGGAGATGAGGAAGAACCAAGGGAGACCAAGAAGGAGCAGCAGCAGGGGTGGGGATGGGGCGCCAGCAAAGCTCAGCGTCCAAGGAGCCAAGGGAAGAAGGGGTTTCAAGGAGGAGGAAACACTAAGTTGGATCAGGTGCTGCAGACTATTCAGTGTAGCAGCCTAAGAGTCCTGGTGACCTTGACAAGAATAGTGGATAAGATTTTCTGAAAAATGAAAATATCTGTGGAAAGAGTTAGAAGTTTGGAAATTAATTGGTTTGTATCTTTCTCAATTTGGAAAGCTGGAGAATGAGTTATTAAGCAGCCCTTTGAGTAGGTGAGAGATGGAGGTTCTCAGCCAGTCAGTGTACTCCATGCCTCGTATGGAGTTCCTAGGACTCTGAGAACATTAACTTGCCTGAGTTGTCTCTACCTGCATTTCTGGTGAGAAGAGGGAGAGCAGAACGTCCTTAGCAGGATGCTGGCTTGGGGCTGCCGCTCACCCTCGCAGGAGGCTCCGTTGCTAGATCCTAGGTCTGTTGTCACAGCCATCCGCAAGTCAGCTTTCCCAAACCAAGGGTGGGGTAGGGGGTTCTTGGGGGCCAGACCCCTGCTGCTGCTTCATTGTTGTTCAGTAGGTGGTGCTCTTCTGCCTAAATTAGAACAGATTCAGGCCCCCTGCAAGGTTCTGGGGAAATCGAATCCTAGAGATGAAGAGTGGCCGCCGCCCACTGTGGGAAGAGTTGCATTTCAGGGTTGGGCTCGTGTTGTCGGCAGACTCCCTGGTGCCTAGGCAAATGCCACTTGTAAGTAAAGGTGACTCTTCCCCCATGTATATAGCGCCTGAGAGAAGAAATGGAAGAAATCACACAGCAGCAATTGGTACATGACAAGTACTGCAAGGATCTCATGGGCTTCGGAACGAAACCTCGTCACATCACCCCCTTCACCAGTTTCCAGGCCATGCAGCCCCAGCAGTCAAACGCCTTGGTGGGACTGCTGGGGTACAGCTCTCACCAAGGCCTCATGGGCTTCGGGGCTTCCCCCAGCCCAGCGAAGTCCACCCTGGTGGAGAGTCGCTGCTGCAGAGACTTGATGGAGGAGAAATTTGATCAGGTCAGTGGCAGGAGGTCCACTCCCTCTTCTCCCAAGCTCCACGCCTCCCTTTCCTTTGCCAACCCTGTGTCCTTCCTGTCTCAGGTGTGCCAGTGGGTGCTGAAGTGCAGGAATAGCAAGAACTCGCTGATCCAAATGACAATCCTGAATTTGTTGCCCCGCTTGGCTGCCTTCCGACCTTCTGCCTTCACAGGTGAGGATGTCCACGGACGTGTCATGTCATTACGCATTCAAGGGTAATTAAACAGAGAAGACGAGATGCCAGAAAGTTATGTCTGCTTCTCATTTGAAGTAGTGCCTGCTGAGGGGCTAGTCACTGGTCTCTCGCCTCTATCCAGCTTCAGTGGCATCTAGTTCAGGTTTTCTGTAAATGTCTGACGCAGCAAACGCAGGAGCAATGCGAACGTGCAGGCAGAGAGGCACTTCTAGAGCCAGGCAAGTTCTCGTGTGTGGAAGCCAACACATTCATGAATGGACTTCTGAGAGACCACAGGAAGGGCAGTTTCGGTTTCAGTGGTGTGCAGCATCCAGTCTGTGGGGCAGGGAGGATCCGGGGACAGTCCTGTGGCTGCCCCCCCCTCACAAGGAGGAAGGACTGGATGCTTCAGAGGCTGGTTTCACGGGTAATAGACTGGGTTCCCGAATTCCTGAATTCTTCTTGCCCTGTTCCCACTGGGCGGTGTGAATTCCTGGTTCCTGAAGCTGGCCCAGCTCAGACACTGGCTTCTCCCTGAGGCCTTGCTGGGTCACTCTAGCTAGAAACGTGCTTTTCCTCTTCCGTTACAACCCTCAGCTGTGGAAAGGCTTTGGCGTCATCAGACCTGGGGTGAATCTTGCCTCTGTTCTTAACTGTGAGGTTTGGAGCAGGTTATTTGACCTTTCTGGGCCTCCACTTCCTGACTTGTCAAATTAGAATGACAGTCCTTGTCTCATGAGATGAGCTGCTTTAATGTCTAGGCACCTGTCTAAGTGCCTGACACAGAGTAAGGTCCAAGAAATAGAAACCGTTATTGTTGCTGCTTCCCCTAGCTATTTCAAAGCCATTTTAGAAACAAGATAAAGGTAAAAATTATAATAATACTCCAGTTGCCTGTTCATATTTAGTGTCCTTGTCTCACCTCCCTCCTTGCTGAGTGTAGAGACCCCGGACCTACATCTCTTTCCTCTTCACTATGGTGCGTGCTTAATAAGCGTTCAGGACCCAGTGAGAGGCAGGATGGGAAATGAAAGGCCAGCCTTTCCAACAGGCTTTCTTAATTTATTCTTAAATTTAAGTGTTTTATAGGAACTTTGACCTTTCATATGTAGACCACCCCTCACCTTGAGCCATATATACACTTTGTTGTTTCTGTGCTCAGATACCCAGTATCTCCAAGATACCATGAACCATGTCCTAAGCTGTGTCAAGAAGGAGAAGGAACGGACAGCAGCCTTCCAAGCCCTGGGGCTACTTTCTGTGGCTGTGAGGTCTGAGTTTAAGGTCTATTTACCTCGTGTACTGGACATCATCCGAGCAGCCCTGCCTCCTAAGGACTTTGCCCATAAGTAAGCATCTCTGTTATGATTTCACCTTCCACCCCATTTGGTTGGAGAGGGAGGATGCTGCATCCCAGTTTCCGTGGAGCTGAAGCCTGTTCTCTGCGTCATTAACCAGCAAATCATATAATGAATAGCCCTTCTTCAGTTGAGTTCCAGCCTTTCCCAAATGAAGTGACATGGATGTAAATATTTGGGGAGGTTGAATACCTGTTCATACCAATACATGTTAGATACCAGTGCTGTTCTCAATATTATTTACTGGGAATCTCCTAGTTTTGTTCTTTTCTCTGGCTTTCAAAGGTCTGATTTTGATAACAACTAAAGCGAGGGTTCCTAGACAGGAACTGAGGGGACCTAACGGTCACCTTTTTCTTTATCATTGAAGTTGGATACATTATCCTACCTCTTGAAACGTCCCAGTGAATAAAATATGAGAAAGACCTTCAGCACCCTGCAAGGTGGCGAGGCTAGGGTATCTTCTCCAAGTCTTAGAGGGTCAGTGTTAATTAGAATTGTGTCTTCATAGTTCCCTGTGTTAGTAGCGAGGATTGTGCTGGTGAATTAATAAGCCTCGCCCGTTTCAAGCCCAGCATTCTCCTCATAGGGAGAATTTCTTCTCATATGATGGCTGTGCCCTGCACTTGTGGTCCCTGATGTGCACGTTGTTCAGTTTGCTTCCTAAATAGGGACCTTGGCCAGCACCACAGTAACCCACATGGTGCCTTTTGTGTGAATTCTGAAGTGGGGCCCCTTCCTCAAGAGACTTTACTGCCATCTGCTGGTCATTTGTTGTAAATACACAAGTCTGCAGTGACTACAGTGTGACTACAGGGACTACAGGGTCCCTAGACTGTGCAGTAGGTAACCTGCACACCCACATGGGGTGGCCCCGCCTGGGTAACCTGCCCTCCTTGCCCCAAGGTAATTTTGAGGTAGGGTATCACAAAATGCCGTTATGTCTAAACTAGCCACTCTTCGGTTCTCTGCAGGAGACAGAAGGCAATGCAGGTGGATGCCACGGTGTTCACCTGCATCAGCATGCTGGCTCGAGCGATGGG
Organism: Globicephala melas; assembly: GCF_963455315.2. Taxonomy (NCBI): domain Eukaryota; kingdom Metazoa; phylum Chordata; class Mammalia; order Artiodactyla; family Delphinidae; genus Globicephala; species Globicephala melas. The sequence continues at coordinate 179,333,020 of NC_083314.1, forward strand.
GCCGGGCATCCAGCAGGACATCAAGGAGCTGCTGGAGCCCATGCTGGCGGTGGGCCTGAGGTGGGTGTCGGGAACCTGAGCTGTCCCCGACTCGGGTAGCATGAGGCTTGAGTCACAGTCCTGGGTCTGTGTTGAAAGAGCGAGGCATGGCTATTTACACGTTAAATTGGATAGGTAGGATAGCTCACACTAAACTCGTAGGCTAGTTTCAAATCCAGATTTCATCACTGTCTAGCTGGGTGATCATAAATAAATTATTTAACTTCTCTGAGCCTCAGCTTTCTAGTCTGAAAAGTGGGTACAGTAGCAGTTCCTATGGTCTAGGTTTGTCGTGGGGATTAAGTGAAAGAGTTCACGAAATAGCCACTCCTAGTACAATGCAGTCTGTATAAGAAATGCACCACTGGGAATTTCTTGGAGGTCCGGTAGTTAGGACTCAGCACTCTCACTGCCCGGACCCGGGTTTGATTCAATCCCTGGTTGGGGAACTAAGATCCCACAAGCCATGTGGCGTGGCCAAAAAAAAAAAAAAAGTGCTCCGTTAGTGTTTGCAGCTATCATTTATATTATGATGGGCAAATTGCTTAAGCTCCCTACACTTTTGTTCTCTTCATCTATAAAATAAGGACGATGCTCTCAATCTGCTTCCCAGATATTTATTGAGACTTGGTTTTCCATAGTGACTGAATTACAGTAAACAAGTTCTCTCAAGGCAAAACCCAGAAAATCATAGATTGTTTTGAAATATGGGATCAGGCCAAGAGAGTTTAAGATATATATTCTATTTCATTGTATCCTTTCTGCTTTAAAGACTAAGCAGGGATGGAGCCCAATCCCCTTGCTGGACAAGAAGGGCTGTTTCTTCCCAAGACCAGACCAAATATCATATATCCAGCTCCTTAAGTGACTGGTTTCCTTTCCCTCAGCCCTGCCCTCACAGCTGTGCTCTACGACCTGAGCCGTCAGATTCCACAGCTGAAAAAGGACATCCAAGATGGACTCCTGAAGATGCTGTCCCTGGTCCTTATGCACAAACCCCTCCGGCACCCAGGCATGCCCAAGGGCCTGGCCCATCAGCTGGCTTCTCCTGGCCTCACGACCCTCCCTGAGGCCAGCGATGTGGGCAGCATTACCCTTGCCCTCCGAACTCTTGGCAGTTTTGAATTTGAAGGTAAGAAATTGCGATGGTACAGATGAACCAGTTTGCAGGGCAGAAATAGAGACACAGATGTAGAGAACAAACGTATGACACCAAGGGGGGAAAGTGGCGGGGAGGGGGGCGTGGGATGAACTGGGAGATTAGGATTGACATGTACACACTGACGTGTATAAAATAGATGACTAATAAGAACCTGCTGTATAAAAAAATAAGTAAAATTAAATTTAAAAATTTTTTTTGGAAAAACCAAGAAATTGTGGTGGTTCTTGCCAAGATAGTCAGTGATACTGGGAACCTCGAGAAAAGAATGAGGGTACCTAAAATTCCTGGATCTTGCTAGGGGTCCTGGAGACAGGGTAGCTGATTCTACAGCAGCTCATCTTTTTATAGTCTTTCCGTATATGGTTAATTCCTACCGTTTGTTTCTTTGTCCCATACAAAGACAAAGGAAAATGGGGTGGGGGCAGATGGTGTTGAGGAAAAGTATTCATTGATCCAAGGAACTAATGCTGCAGAGATGGATCCCCCTCACCTTGTCACCTCCCTTTGGCTGAGATGGTATTGAATTCTTTAAAATGTATAAGCAGGGCTTGGGGGTATTTTCATTCCAATGGTGGTGTGATTTCTAAGACTGCTGTACTGTGTAGTTCAGTTTGGAATTCTAGGCTACAGATAAACCCACATTAATGCCTTAGGAGATACGTTTCAGGAGAGAAAAATGGACTCTTCTGAAATTTAAGATTGTGTAGGTGGTATTGGTTAAGGCTACAGGGAAACAAACAAGTACAAAAAGCGTAGACATGCTGTCTGAATATTTACACAGCATCGCTAGTTTCCCTGTTGCAGTTCCTCCATTTACACTGATTAACACCCAGGATAATCTATTTCTTTTCTTTTCTTTTTTTTTTTTAACATCTTTATTGGAGTATAATTGCTTTACAATGGTGTGTTAGTTTCTGCTGTATAACAAAGTGAATCAGCTATACATATCCATATATCCCCATATCTCCTCCCAATCTATTTCTAAGGAATAGAAAGTAGCTATATTTAAACCCAGCCTATATCAAACTCTCTTTTTGGTATTTAAATCTGGGAACTAAAATAGATGAGGTAAATTTGATCAAAAATTGTTTTACTCTCTGAGAATATAAAGGGCTGGGTCCGAATAAAACAAAATAATTCACTTTTTGAAGGAAATAAAGGATTGGGATGGAGGCAGGGAGGAAATGCCTTTTTTATGTCTCCCAGCTCCTTTTCTACCTCCCTTCTGCCTTTCTGCTCATTGGAAGATCATTTGTTACTTTTTTAAGAGAAGAGTTGGGGGTCAATATCTTGCTGGTTGAATATCTTGTTGAAAATTAAATTAGTAGCCATGGAATGGAAATGGAATGGAAAATGCAGCTAGCGAGTTGCAGACCTACTGTCCAAAGCAGCAGTGTTTATTCTGTCTTCTCTCTGCCTTTGTATCCAGGCCACTCTCTGACCCAGTTTGTCCGCCACTGTGCGGATCACTTCCTGAACAGCGAGCACAAGGAGATCCGCATGGAAGCCGCCCGCACCTGCTCCCGCCTGCTCACGCCCTCTGTCCACCTCATCAGTGGCCATGCTCACGTGGTTAGCCAGACCGCAGTGCAAGTGGTGGCGGATGTGCTCAGCAAACTGCTCGTGGTTGGGATAACAGATCCTGGTAAAGTTTGAGATGGAGGCAGTCTAAGGAAGTGTAGGTGCCTGGGGCAGTTGGAAGTAGCCAGTTTCCTTTCATGGCCTCAACAAGCTGATGTCCAGCATTTTCTCTGGCAAAGCCTTAGGCTTGGCTACACCAGCCTATTTCTGTAAGATAATCGGCCTTAAATTCTATTATCTTGGACTTCCCCGGTGGCGCGGGGTTAAGAATCCGCCTGCCAATACAGGGGACATGGGTTCGATCTCTGGTCCGGGAGGATCCCACATGCCGTGGAGCAGCTGGGCCCATGTGCCATAGCTGCTGAGCCTGCGCTCTAGAGCCCACGAGCCACAGCTGCAGAGCCCGTGTGCCACAACTACTGAGGCCCACGAGCCTAGGGCCCATGCTTTGCAACAAGAGAAGCCACTGCAGTGAGAAGCCCACGCACTGCAACGAAGAGTAGCCCCCGCTCACCAAAACTGGAGAAAGCCCATGCGCAGCAACGAAGATCCAACGCAGCCTAAAATAAATAAATTAATTAATAATTTTTTTAAAAAAAATTCTATTATCTTTGCTCCTGTGAGTAGAGAAAAAAATGACAGGTTTGGTCAGAGAAGGGTATCTGGAATCCTCTCCCTAGGCTGATGGCAGTGGAAGCAGAAACTGGGAAAGGACTGGAGGGAGGAGAGGGGTGAAGAGGCACTGAAAGGCTCGATTGCTCTTGCAGACCCCGACATCCGCTACTGTGTCTTGGCATCCCTGGATGAGCGCTTTGACGCACACCTGGCCCAGGCAGAGAATCTGCAGGCCCTGTTTGTGGCCCTGAATGACCAGGTGTTTGAGATCCGGGAGCTGGCCATCTGCACCGTGGGCCGGCTCAGCAGCATGAACCCAGCCTTCGTCATGCCCTTCCTGCGCAAGATGCTCATCCAGGTAAGGATGTGACGGTCACACCTCGCGGTAGTGGGGAATGCACGTTCATCGTGAGTGCTCTTTGGGGAATGAGAGTTGAGGAGGAAGGGAGAGAAAAGAGTGAGATGCCTGGTAGAAGCCACATTGGCTCCAAGAGCCCACGTGTTTTCCCGGCTTGGTGATCGCGATTCTAGTGCTTATCGCCTCATAAGCCTCTTGTCAGCGTGACTCGCAAGCTGACCTCTCACGTGGCTCTTCCTTTTTCCTGGGAAGTCACCAGTGAGTCCGTTCCTTTGCCCCTCTTCACTGCCTCTGCTGCAGATGGTGTCAGTCTGCCCAGCACCTCGCAATTCCGCTCCTGCTTCTGCTGATGCGAGGCCAGGCACAGAGACCGAATATGGGAATGGCTCCAGCACTGTTTCTCGTCATCCTTGCCCCTGGTCTGTGGTCCCTGGCTGTCGTTCCTAAATAATGTGAGATGCCAAGCTAAGCTGCTTGGACTAGAGCCTCAGGTAGATGCGGGTTGGCATTGCTGCTAGAGCTGGTAGGATTTCCATTTTCTGCTGAAGCCTGTCTTCTAGTTCTTGTCTTCACCCGGCCGCGTAAGTCCTCTGGCTGAATTGTGAACGATGCACAGAGTCCAGTCCTTCCTGCCTCAGGTTATTTCCACCCACCTCTTCTGGGTCTCAGTGTGGCTCACCCGGTCATCTACTGTCCCCCGACTCCATCCTGTCCCCACCACACCCTCTGCTTCATGATCCTCCCCATGGTTTCTTTTGAAATAAACACTTTTCATAACATATAAAGAACTTAAACATAGAAAATTATTAATGTAACTTCTACACTAAAGAAATGTCATTTATTCGCAGTCTATCATAATTAAAGTGACTGTGAGTTATATCATCAGTGAACAAATTAAAAGATTATACTTATGTTGGCACTTGTGTTTTTAGCCTAATGGTTCACTCCTTAACTGCTGGCCCGTGTTAGGAGTGCCTATCCTTTTAAGTCTTTGAAATAGCTAAAGTTTGGGGAAGGAAAAGAAATCATTGTTGAGCCTGCCAGCTCAAACCATGCTAAATAAGCTTGATAGAGAAATATCTCCTAATGAGAATATCAGTACGTTCATCCAGACAACAGATGTTTTGAGCACCTTCTGTGTTCCAAATACGGCTGGGTTCTGGAAGCATGCCAGTGAACAAGGCAGGCATGGGCTGTGTCCTCAAGAAGCTTATAGTAAGCTATCAGGCTATCCGTTTTTCTGATACTGGAAAATGTGAAGCATCATTAAATGAATTTACCATATACTGAACTTAGCCCTTGAAACTCCAGAATTTTATTTTATTTTATCTTTTCTGTTTTAACAGAATGCAGCAAATCTACAAACACTTTATTAGCAAAGGGAATGAATAAAACAAGTCAGCTTGGGAAAAAATTTTTAATAATTTTTCTTGTTTTTAAACTTTGATACAGATTTCCCCAAGTTGAATTGTACATTTTCATGCCTTGGTAAGGAACCTTACCTAAATGTGCTTTGGCCTTTTCTTGGCGTCTTGCTCATCTAGGTGGGCATTGGGTATTGTTATTAGAGTGCAGTGGCGCTCTTTGGCTCTGGAGTAAATTGGGGGCTGTTTGATCTGGTCCTGCGCTGTCCCAGAGAGTTGTGCTCTCCTCACTGGTACCCATTTCCCCGCAGACAGCCATCTCTTGAAGTTATGCTTCTGTTCTTAGTATCCTTCTCCATCCCCTCTCACTGCTGTATGCTGTGACCAGGTGAAAACAGACTGCCAAGGAGGTCCAGGAAATCAGGATTATTAAATCAATAATGTGAGAAAAAACATAGCATTGAATTGGAGACGACTCCTTTGGGTAACTGAGTTAACGCGAGCTTTGTTTCTCACTTTTCCCACTGTGCAGAGATTTCCTTCTGGCAACTTCAGCTCTCCAGAAGTCTGTCTATATTAAGTTGTTTATGTCTGTGTCACCAGGAGCATAACGTGCTGATTTGCTGGTGTTTTCAGCGTGTCAGTTAGATCGCACATGTTATCTCTGTTCATTAAGGTCCAAGGGGATTCTATTGATATAATCCCTAACTGTTTGGGTTTATCTAGAGGTGCCCGAAACCACAACTGAGTATCAGTATTTCTTTCCACATCACAGCTGTTCTGACTAGTCTTTGATTCCATTGTCATTATTTATAGGCACTCTGAGTGATTTGCTGTCTGTACAGCTTTCTTGCAGAGAGCCTTTCCTTCATTCTTTTTTTTTTCAATTAATAAATTAATTGATTTTATTTTTTGGCTGCGTTGGGTCTTCATTGCTGCACGTGGGCTTTCTCTAGTTGCAGCGAGCAGGGACTACTCTTCGTTGCAGTGCGCAGGCTTCTCATTGCGGTGGCTTCTCTTGCTGCGGAGTGCTGGCTCTAGACACGTGGGCTTCAGTAGTTGTGGCACGCGGGCTCTAGAGTGCAGGCTCAGTAGTTGTTGCTCACAGGCTTAGTTGCTCCACAGCATGTGGGATCTTCCTGGACCAGGGCTCGAACCTGTGTTCCCTGCATTGGCAGGCGGATTCTTAACCACTGAGCCACCAAGGAAGTCCCCCCTTCATTCTTTTTTTTTTTTGCGGTTCGCGGGCCTCTCACTGTTGTGGCCTCTCCCATTGCGGAGCACAGGCTCCGGACGCGCAGGCTCAGCGGCCATGGCTCACGGGCCCAGCCGCTCCGCGGCATGTGGGATCTTCCCGGACTGGGGCACGAACCCGTGTCCTCTGCATCAGCAGGCGGACTCTCAACCACTGCACCACCAGGGAAGCCCCCCCTTCATTCTGTATTTTTGCAAAACCCTGCTCACAGCGAGCCCTGTTGGTTTTCTCCGTCTTCTATGACTAGCTACACTGTTAAAAGCTATGCTTTGCAGAGGGCTGAGGGACCTTGGAGTACTGTGACAGAAGGAGAAAGGGCCGGTTTCAAACAGTTTTTCCTCCGGTCACTGCTGTTTCCAGGACTGTTCTGTGAGCTGCAGAGATGGCCTTGCTTGTGGAGTATCTAGCAGCTCCTTGATCCGCAGTGAAGTTCTGGTTCCTTCCTCTAGTTCCGCGCCTCATTCTCACTTCAAACACACAGTCCCTCTCGAATTTCCTTTGCCGTAGTCGTAGTAAGCCTTTCTTCCCTACAGATTTTGACAGAGCTGGAGCACAGCGGCATTGGAAGAATCAAGGAACAGAGTGCCCGCATGCTGGGGCACCTGGTCTCCAATGCCCCCCGACTCATCCGCCCCTACATGGAGCCTATTCTGAAGGTAATTTGCAACAGACAGAGACTGGTTCTTTCTCTCTAGGATGTCTTGGGATGATGAGAGTGTTTTGGTGCTCACTGGTACACTGAACAAAGTAGATAATTTCTTTGGTCCCAGGCTCGCAGACAAGGGCCACATCAAGCACCCTCAGTTCAAGAATACCAGGAATCTCACCAGTTGCAGGAAAGGGCTCTCCTTCTAAGAGATAAGATATGATGTTTCAAGCACCTCATCCAATGTGCTTGGTGAGGAGAAGTAAGATAGTGGTATAAAGTAACTCCCCCAAAATGAAGAAAAAGTGAGCTTTAAAATCTGAGTCTACCTTCAAGTCTATGTTAGACTCATGTGAGGTCTTTCACAACTTACGTGAATCTGGGTACATGATCACACAGGTACAGTTTAGGGAAGGCATGGGAAATGTTTGTAGGTCATGGCACTTGCCAGCTCCCTCATACGTCAGACTTGTGTGCAGTATGGAGAAAGGCTTAAGAATCCACATTCCAGAGGAATCCTGGATTCATAAAGCCTTAGAAGTAATTTATCTATGACTGAGATGGTCTCTTGGGTGAATTGTACTTATGTGAAAAAAAGTTTTCTAGTAGACTCTAACCAGCATTCATTTTCTCATACCTTCTTTCCATAGGCTTTAATTTTGAAACTGAAAGATCCAGACCCTGATCCAAACCCAGGTGTGATCAATAATGTCCTGGCTACAATAGGAGAGTTGGCTCAGGTAAGGGGACAACTGCTTTTTCCATAGGATGGGAAGAATTATTTCACCTCTAATGAAGTCAAAATACTTCTTAATGCCATAATTTCTAATGCTGTCTACCACTTCCTTTTTCACGTTGTAGGTTAGTGGCCTAGAAATGAGGAAGTGGGTTGATGAACTTTTTATTATCATCATGGACATGCTCCAGGACTCCTCTCTGTTGGCCAAAAGACAGGTGAGTACCACTACTTCGTGTTTGAGCAGGATCGGCCCCATGAGGCCAGGGACCTCGTCTCTCTCAGTCACCTTAGTGTGCCCAGCCAGTAATGCCTAGCCCTAGTAGGTACTTAGACATATTTGTTAACTGAGTAAAAAGAAGAAAGACTTGGAGCTAGAATTAGCATTCATCCTGACCCAGAGTCACTGTCAGTATCAGGGCTGACCAGTGCCATTTCCTCTAGACTGAAAAAAAAAAAAAATGCAGGTCATCTATCAGAGCCCCGGCCCCTAAAGGGAAACAAGAGAGTCTTGGCCTCTGGTTGTGGAGGGAAGCGGAGCTTCAGCTCACCCTCCCCCGGCCCTGGCTTCGCTTTGGTCATCGAGGTCATTAGGTGACTAGACTGAAAGTAAGAACAACCTTAATTTCCTTTTGAGTCCGATTTCTCCTGTCAATCATCCAGGGTACAGAAGAACTATATACTTCCTGAGAAAGGCGGGACTGTTCTTTACCTTTGATCCAGCGATTGTTGTGTTGGTTTGTAGCCTTGTTTTTGTGTCCCAGCTCTCAGGATTTTAGTTTATGGTTAGTGCCTTAACTGGGCATTCTTTTCTTGTAATAGCCTCTAACACTTTGTTATAACCATTTAATGAAGAGTACGGAGTATGCTTTCTTTTCTCTCTTACTGGTGCTACGAACCATGTGATCTTTTGCCTGTCCAGGTGGCTCTGTGGACCCTGGGACAGTTGGTGGCCAGCACTGGCTACGTGGTGGAGCCCTACAGGAAGTACCCCACATTGCTTGAGGTGCTGCTGAATTTCCTGAAGACTGAGCAGAACCAGGGTACACGGCGAGAGGTAGGAAACACCGCAAACTTGGTGTTTAAAGACTTTGCTGGGAGAATGGAGAGACGTTTGCGTCATTAACGTGCTGTGACAGTACTGATGAGACTTCCTGTCCCTCTCCGTTTTGTCCCTGTAGCTGGTCGTGGGATATGAATTGGGCATCATGGAACATGAGTATCCATGAGAGCTGCGGTAGTCAGGTGCTGTGATGAATGTTTTCTTCTCCCCTCCCCTTTCCCACGCAGGCTATCCGTGTGTTAGGGCTCTTGGGGGCCTTGGATCCCTACAAGCACAAAGTGAACATTGGCATGATCGACCAGTCCCGGGATGCTTCTGCTGTCAGCCTGTCAGAATCCAAGTCAAGTCAGGATTCCTGTAAGTTGAGGAGAACCTTGAGTGGCTGCCAGGTTCTTGCCTCACTAAGCCCCCACTGGCTGTGTTTAGAAAGAGCCTTGGGCTGGATAACTGAAATTATTGCATATTGACTCACCTTGTGACTTTTGAATGGAACGTCAGTAGTTTCCTCTTGAGTCACAGCAGGGGCGCTGCTTCCCAGTGTGTCCAGTCTTGCCGTTTGTCCAGGTTCTTTGTTAAAGGTCAACAGGCTATGTCTGTAGTCACTCTTAGGTGCTGATGAGAGAGACGTGAATTATCACCCTATCACCCTTGTTCATCTGTCATTCTTTGTTAGTGCATCTTTGATGTTTTCTATTCCCATGGCACCCAAGGAGGAAGAGGGTAGAATGTATTCTCCCTGTTTTAATTGATAGGGAAATCTGACGCTAAGGCTCAGAGGGCGTGGAAAAACTAGTAGCAATCAGGATCCAGGGCTCTTTCTTCCATCAAGTGGTCTAGCTGTAGAGTTCCTTTGTCTTTAGATAGCAGCCTAAGAGATTGGGCAGGGCGTGGGGATGCAGGTGAGTTTTCTAGGCTTAACTCAGTGTCCATCAGGGCAGGCGTATTTCTCAACGTGTGAAAGTTCAGCAGTGGTTCTCCCATCTAGTTCAGCAAAATGTTATTTTCCCCAAATAAAATAATTTGTATCTGAACTCTGTGGATGGGATCATACTGCTTCCAGTTTGTTCTTCTGTATATGAGAGAAGTGTGCCTGCAATGTTAATTCTGTCAGACCCACAGCCTTCGAGCAGAGCCTGAGCCACATCCTCCAGCGTTTCCTCCGTCCTCAGCAGTGCCAGTCATCCAGTCTCTTGGATGTTCTGGTTCTTAGCGTCCTTATTGTGCTGTTAAACCGCTACCCACCCCCATACCCTCCCCTCCCTCTCCCCCACCCTCCATCACCTCCTCCGCCCCTCCCCACCTTCCATACCCTCCTCCACCCCCAGTCCTTGAGATCCTTGTTGTTCAGGTCAGGTAGCATTTGTTGTTAACTTCTCTGAATTCCCTAGGGGGACCAAGCAGCTGCTGAACAGATGTTTGCCTAATTTAATCCCCTTTATTTTCATTTGGCGGAGTAACTTTTTATTGATGGTTTCAGCTACTGAAGTTGTGAACTGGAATGGTAAGAAGCTAAATTAAACGTAGCAATTTAAAGGAAACCCGTCATGTACTGTGTTAGGCTTTTGTAGTTTAGATAATAGACAAGCCAAAAACTGCCCTTCATGGTGAGAGTCTATTCACTGGCTCCTAATATACCTGGTATTCCCAGTGGTGTTAGAGTACAGCAGGGAGAGAGGTGTGAATGCTGGTGACCCACAGGAGGTTTTTTTGTTTGTCGGTAACCACGCTTTGTCCAAAGTCAGAGTCATGTATAGCTCGTGATCCTCACCTTTGTTTGGTCCTAGCTGACTACAGCACCAGTGAGATGCTGGTCAACATGGGGAACTTGCCTCTGGACGAGTTCTACCCGGCCGTGTCCATGGTGGCCCTGATGCGCATCTTCCGAGACCAGTCCCTCTCTCACCATCACACCATGGTCGTCCAGGCCATCACCTTCATCTTCAAGTCCCTGGGGCTCAAGTGTGTGCAGTTCCTGCCCCAGGTCATGCCCACATTCCTGAATGTCATTCGGGTTTGTGACGGGGCCATCCGGGAAGTAAGTGGGTAAACCCCCAACCCTTGCTCCTCCCTGCTCCGTGCCATGCCTGCGTGGGAAGTCCATCTGTGCCTCAGCTTCCTAATAATGTACTCTGCTTGCCGTTATGCCTAATGCCTTTCCTCCCCCAGAACTTCTAACACCTAAGTGTACAGGTATAATCAGTTCAGCTCAACTTCCTGTTTTATACCTCAAAATGGCTAAAAGATGAGTGGCTGGAGGGGAAGCGGGGGGACAGCATTGTTATTCTCCGTAACCTACTGTTCAGTCCAATAATCTGATGGAATATCCCACAGTGGATTTCTGGTTGTTTCGGCATGATTAGATTTAAGTCAAACGCTTAGTGGGAATACTACAGAGGTGCAGTAACAATGCTTCATAATGTCATTTTGTCCAGTTATTGTTGGTCCTAAGTTTGAGCACATGGTGAGGTTGGTATGTATCAGATCTCTCCATTGTAAAGTTACCTTTTTTCCTTAGCCTTTAAGTAATGTGTGGGGTGATACGTTGAGACCGTGTGACTGTCCTATTCCCCAGCTACCTTTTACCCAGTGATTTTAGCCACCATTGATGATCCTTGTTGGAATCAATTATCACGTTGGTTGCAAAGTAATGACTTTTTTTTTTTAATTTATTTTTGGCTGTGTTGGATCTTCGTTGCTGCGTGTTGGCTTTTTCTAGTTGCGACGAGCGGGGGCTACTCTTTGTTGCAGTGTGCGTGCTTCTCATTGCAGTGGCTTCTCTTGTTGCGGAGCACAGGCTCTAGGCGCGTGGGCTTCAGTAGTTGTGGCACACAGGCTTCAGTAGTTGTGGCTCACGGGCTCTAGAGCGCAGGCTTAGTAGTTGTGGCGCACAGGCTTAGTTGCTCTGCGGCATGTGTGATCTTCCCCGATCAGGGATCGAACCCGTGTCCCCTGCATTGGCAGGTGGATTCTCAACCCTTGGGCCACCAGGGAAGCCCCTCCTTCTACTTTCAATAGCTGGCATTTTTCTGTAAAGAAGAATTTCCCCCTTTCCCTCCCTCTTTCTCTCTCTTGCTCGCTCTCTTTCTTTTTTTTTTTCTCTGAACCATAGAGTACGCACAGTGGTTCTGTGATTACCATACCTGTACCACTACCAACAGCGATCCTACTGAATACAGTTCAAGGTGGCTTTATGGTTCCTACTGTTCTTAGAAAGTATTCCACAAGGTGTATGGTCAGAGTACTGCGTTTTAAAGATCCTGGAATTAAATATTTTTTCTTCTGTGATTACATATTCAATTTGATGTACATTCAGAGGAAATAGTATTTTTTTTAGAAAGTATATTTTCTAATTTTCTGCCTGGAATATACAAGTGCATTTTATTTTTATATAATCAACCTCATTGAATTCTTACTAATTCTAATAATTTACCTGTAAATTTTCCCAGGTTTTCACTCTAGCTAATCATATAGTCTGCAGAACATAAAAAACAGTTTTGGCTTTTTTGTTTTGGTCGGTAAAGCAGTTGTTACTTTTCCTTACTGCTTTCCTAGGACCTTCACTGCAGTGTTGATTAGACTCTGTAATAGTGGAAACCTTTAATCTTGTTCCTGATTTTAATGGGACTAGTGTTAAGATTTCATCACTAAGTATAATGTTTGCTGTAGGTTTTTTTTTTTTAATCTTTATTGGAATATAGTTGCTTTACAATATTGTATTAGTTTCTACTGTACAGCAAAGTGAATCAGCTATATGTATACGTATATCCCCTCTATTTTGGATTTCCTTCCCATTTAGGTCACCAGAGAGCACTGAGTAGAGTTCCCTGTGCTATACAGTAGGTTCTCATTAGTTATCTGTTTTGGGTTATTTTTTGCGGTACGCGGGCCTCTCACTGCTGTGGCCTCTCCCATTGCGGAGCACAGGCTCTGGACGCGCAGGCTCAGCGGCCATGGCTCACGGGCCCAGCCGCTCCGCGGCATGTGGGATCTTCCCGGACCTGGGCACGAACCCGTGTCCCCTGCATCAGCAGGCAGACTCTCAACCACTGTGCCACCAGGGAAGCCCCAAAATGTATGTATTTTTGTATACATATAAATAGTATATAACCAGTATTAGTATTAACAATATGATTACTGAATGCAGTTCAAGGTCTTTTGCAATTTGTTATTGTTTTTAGGATGTGTGTTGTTGGGGATATACACCAAAATACTGTGTTCAAAGTCACTTGAAATAATTTTTTGAGTGATTGTGCAACCAACTTGGTTTATAGTTAAACTCATTTGTTCCTATTTATTTTCAATTTTTAGAAATTTCTTGTGAGTTTTTGTAATTTAACTTTCATTCTAGTTATGTAAGATGTTAGCATAATTCAAGAGTCAAAACTATAAGATATATTCAGCAAAGACTAGCTTCCATCCCTATTCTTATACCTTGTTTCTTCCTTCCTCTGTCATTTACTATTGCTGCTATAACAAATCACCACCCATTTAGTAACTTGAAACAACACAAATTGATTATCTTACAGCTCTTTAAGTCATAAGTCTGGCATAGATGATACTGAACCACAGTCAGGGTGCCATTAAGACTGTGTTCCTTTCTGGAGGCTCTAGGGGGAACCCCTTTCCTTGCTTTTTCTAGCTTCTAGAGGCTGCCTGCATTCTTTGGCCTCCTTCCTCCATCTTCAAAGTCAGCAACATTGTATCTCTTTGACTCTCCTTTTTCTCTCAAATCTTTCTCTCTGAACATAACCAGAAAAGGTTCTCTGCTTTTAAGGACTCCTGTGATTAGATTGGGCCCACCCGGATAATCTCCCCATCTCAGCGTCCTGCTCCCTCATCACATCTTCAGAAGTCCCCTTTTGTCATGTAAAGTAATTTATTCACAGGTTCTAAGGATTAGGACTTGGAGTTTTCGGTTACCGAAATCCTGCCTACCACACTTCCCCCTAAGCTAACCAGTTTTATCAGTTTTTAAATTTATCTTTTCAGTGTTTATTTTTGAAAATATAAGGAAATATATGTCCCCCACCTTCCTTCCTCAGAAGAATAACATAGCATAAACTTTCTGGATCTTACTTTTATCCACTTTCACAGCAGCATATCCTGGAGTTCATGCCATAGCAGTATAGTGAGAATGTCTTCATTCCTTTAGAGGCAATTGGTACTTCATTGTGTGAACATGCCACAGCTATTTGACCAGTCCCTATTGATGACTGTGTTTTCCAGTCTTTGATATTTAAAATAATCCTGCAATGAAAAGCTTTGTGTATACATCATTTTCACCTCTATTTCTTCTTGTACTTAAATGGCTTCACCTTTTACATTTAGATCTTTGAGCTCTTTGGAATATGTCCCAGTGTACAGTATGAGGAATGCATCCAATTTTATCTTTTTCACCCATAAAATTTGACTTGCATACCTTATTTAACAAAGTCTAAAATTAGTCATTGTCTCCATCCTTTCCCTGAACAATATACAAAACTTAGAATGACTGATCAAAGTATTATATCTCCCTACCCTCTTATGTTATTATCTAGTATCACTTTTTTTTAACTCCAAATTAAACGTTACTGTTATTTTATGCAGACAGTGTTTATGTTTATCCCTTTTGCCACTTCATTACTGTCTTCCATCTCAGAGCTTCCTCCTAGGACCATTTTCCTTCTCGCTAAGGCAAATTCTTCTGAGCATCCATCAAAGTAAATGCTCTGTTTTTGTTCATCTGAAAAAAATCTTTATTTCACCCTCTTATGAAATCTTTATTTAGCTGAGAATACAATTCTGGGTTCTCCTTCAGCTGTAGATATTATCCCACTGTTTTCTGACTTCTTTTGTCACTGTTGAGAAATTATGATTCCTTTTCATGTAATCTCCCTTTCCTCTATGGCTGTTTCAGACCTTCTCATGTTTTTGTTGTCCTGAAGTTGCACTGTTGTAAATCTAGGTATGCATTTCTCTTTCTTATCCTGATGGGGATTTGTGGGCTTTCTGAATATGAGGACTCCACCCTTCTATTTTTTCCTTCCAGAATTAGATTCAACATTTAGAGCTTCTCACTCTGTCCTTAATGTCTCTTAGTTTCTTATCCTTGTTGTTCATCTTTGTCTCTCAGAGATGTATTCTGGATATGTCTTCACATCCATTTTCTATTCACTGATTCTTTAGCTATGTCTTTTTGACCTGTCATTGAGTTTTTAGTTCCTACTACATTTTTTTTTTTTTTTGCGGTATGCGGGCCTCTCACTGTTGTGACCTCTCCCGTTGCGGAGCACAGGCTCCGGACGCGCAGGCTCAGTGGCCATGGCTCGCGGGCCCAGCCACTCCGCGGCATGTGGGATCTTCCCGGACCGGGTCACGAACCCGTGTCCCCTGCATCTGCAGGCGGACTCTCAACCACTGCGCCACCAGGGAAGCCCTCTTATTCCTTTAAGCATTTTAAACAGGTTTACTTTATATTTTCTATGCAGTAATTCCAATATATGTAAGGTTTTTGATGAGTCTAATTCTGTTGTTTATTGTTTCTGCTGAGTCATACTCGCGGCAAGTCTGTAAGTCTGTCCTTATGTGTTTTACAATTTTGGATCATGCATCATATTCAGCTGGACTTCCCCTGGAGCAGTTAATACTGGAATATCTGCTCTGAAGTTACATCTCTCCAGAGAGGGCCTGCATTTGCTTCTACCAGGTGGTCTAGGAGAACTTTTAGTTAGTTTCTTGGCTTAGAGTTTCTCAGGCCACACAGGTAGTTAAAATAACCCCCTAAACTCATATGAGAGTGGCCTGAAATTACAAACTCTTAGGAAGGCTTTCTCTTCCTACCTAGACCTCACATCAAGACTCACAGATTACTTTGTCTCCTTTGCCAGTGGACAGATTTGGGGGTAGGAGGTTTCACCATTTTTCTTGATATGTAGCTTTTTGAAGGTCTGGCTTTATGTGAAAGGTTTCAGTTCTGATAATCTAATAACAACATTTATCTTTTATGCATTACTTTTAGGCTTTTCATAGCAAGGGGATTTAGGAGGGGATCTAACCCACCATATTTTCAGGAACAAAGCTACATGTTCTTTTAAAATACAAACGTTCAGGAGGGAAAAGAGAAAACAGCTTGTGAAAGAATCTAAGGGAGAAGAAATGAGGTGGCTACTCGGGCCCCCTCCCTGGGGATGAGGCACCTGCCTGGGTGTATCCGCTGACCCTTATGAATCAGCCACCAGAGAGGCTGCCCCATGGACACCTCATATGAAGTGACAGCAAGGATCAGGAGGCTTTTGTCCTTTCGTCTCAAGGTTTCCCCTGACCAGCCATCCCCGCTGCCCTGCTTTTCCTCCAGTTTAGATTTTCTACCTTCTTTCAGGTTCTGCATAACAAAAGTTTAACTCAAAAACCATTGTATTTTAGAGTCTCCTGTCCCTTGATCTCTGTAATATACTTTCTTAGGGACCATTGCACAAGAACCGTCAGCAGTGATTCTATGAGGAGGTGCCCAGGAGATAGGTAGGGATGGCTCTACCAAGTTGAACCTGTGTGCCATGTGAGACCAGCTTCTAAGCCCCTTAGAATCCACTGGTGTCCCTGTCCTTAGAAATTAGTCCAACTCTCTCTGAGCCCAGTCCTATGTGTCCTGTCAGTCTCACCTCTTCAGGTAATGAGTTCTATAAGTCCATTACTCACTATTTGAAACATACTTTTTATTTTTCCCCAACTTACTCAAGTTTTAAAATGTGGATAAGGGTGAAAATACATACGTACGAAATTATTCTTGTTAATGGAGGGCAGCAAAGGCATAGAGAGCTATAAAAATTGGGAGGGGGGTGAGGGGGAAAGGGAGGTTTACAATATGACTTGCAACTTGATATTGACATGTAGCACTATCTGAGGATCATAACAGAATAAAAACTACACCCTGAAGACATCTTTAACCTGGAAAGTAGTTGGGATTTCTCTTACCTAAGCCATCTTTATTCCCAAATTTATTTCGTGAATGGCATCTCTTAACAGTTGCAAGATACCAACCTAAATAGAATCTCCTAATCCCAGCCCTCCCTCAATTTGCTTGCTGTTTTGGTTCACAGTTTCTTTCTTTCTTTTTTTTTAAATTAATTTATTTTATTATTTATTTTTGGCTGCACTGGGTCTTCGTTGCTGCACACGGGCTCTCTAGTTGCGGCGAGCGGGGGCTACTCTTCGTTGCGGTGTGCGTGCTTCTCGTTGTGGTGGCTTCTCTTGTTGCGGAGCATGGGCTCTAGGCGCACGGGCTTTAGTAGTTGTGGCACACAAGCTCAGTAGTTGTGGCTCGTGGGCTCTAGAGCGCAGGCTCAGTAGTTGTGGTTCACGGGCTTAGTTGCTCCGCAGCGTGTGGGATCTTCCTGGACCAGGGCTCGAACCCGTGTCCCCTGCATTGGCAGGCGGATGCTTAACCACTGCGCCACCAGGGAGGTCCCCACAGTTTCTTAGAGACACAATTAACTAATTAATTAAGACCTAATTAATTGAGTTAATTACTATAAGTGAACCACAATACCCATAATAGTTAGCTGTATTTATTTTAGAAAGTAAGTGGTAGTGAATTAAGACTGAATAAACAAAAGATACATCTACAGTTAATTAAAAATTTCATGTCCATTTTTAAGTTTTCAGTGACTCCAGAAATCCTTCAATGATAGATGATGTTCATTGGGCATTTAACAGTATTTGTGTCCCTGTTCTAGTGCTTTCCAGGTATTAGCCCAGTTAACTCTTACCACAAGCCTGTGAGACAAGAACTGTTATCTCCCATTTTCCCACAGAAGAGGCTGAGTGCAGAGAGATTAAATGAAGGTCACAAAGCTAGTAGGTAACAGAAACAGTTCAGAACAGCTAGTCTGGCCCCGAAGTCCCTGCTGGGCAGAAACTGCCTCACCTGGTGAGTAAAGCCACTGACATATTTTTCAGCGCTCACCACCGTTACCACCGATGGTTACCACCGATGGTTTTAAGTCTCATTCTTTGAAGCTTATTCTCAGAAGAAAGGGTGGTGCAGAAACCGATTCCATAGTTGCCTTTATTCATTAGCGTGCACTTGGGGTAAGCCTGGGAGTTCTACATCCTTCGTGGTGCCAACTTGCTGACCTCTTCTCTGTTTCAGTTTCTGTTCCAGCAGCTGGGAATGTTGGTGTCCTTTGTGAAGAGCCACATCAGGCCTTACATGGATGAAATAGTCACACTCATGAGAGTGAGTAGAAATTAATGCTTTGGCCTGTTCCTCAGTGTTTGGGCCCAGGAGCATTCAGCAGCAGGTTTGGATGATGTGGACATTTTTTTCATGGGTCATCATAGAGACGTTATAACCTGAGGATAAAAAGTGGAACAAGGTATCCCACTGGATTATGAAAGGGGGTGGAGGGGCTCTCGCTACAGGCTCCCAGGTACAAGAGTTCAAGGTGTGAAATCTGAGGAGAAATCCTGAAGGAATTGTTCTGCCAGAAATAAACTGGAGTTCTTTGCCTCACACACAGCAAAGCAATTTCACTTTAACATCACAACAGTGCTTTACTGTTCTCACAAAAGCCCTCTTCCTTACTGCCTGTAAAACCATGGCCTTAAGAGAGGATTGGGGATTGGGTTTTCCTGGGGCCATTAAATACGATGGAGTGCTGTCAGGCTCTGAGGAAGAAGGTAATGCTTTTCCCTGCTACCTTCAAAAGCATAAATACCGCCTTCTGACCGTAATAGTGTTGTGGTTTTTTTAAGTACATAAATTTATTTATTTATTTATGGCTGCATTGGGTCTTTGTTGCTGCTGCGCAAGCTCTCTCTAGTTGCAGCAAGCTGGGGCTACTCTTCATTGTGATGTGCGGACTTCTCATTGCGGTGGCTTCTCTTGTTGCGGAGCACAGGCTCTAGGCGCGACGGCTTCAGTAGTTGTGGCACGCGGGCTCAGTAGTTGTGGCACACGGGCTTAGTTGCTCCATGGCATGTGGGATCTTCCCGGCCCAGGGCTCGAACCCGTGTCCCCTGCATTGGCAGGCAGATTCTTAACCACTGCACCACCAGGGAAGTCTCTGCAACAGTGTTTGAGAAGAGGCTCTCGTCCCAATTTTTTTTTTTAAACATATTTATTGGAGTATAATTGCTTTACAATGGTGTGTTAGTTTCTGCTTTATAACAAAGTGAATCAGTTATACATATACATATGTTCCCATATCTCTTCCCTCTTGCGTCTCCCTCCCTCCCACCCTCCTTATCCCACCCCTCTAGGTGGTCACAAAGCACTTAGTTGATCTCCCTGTGCTATGCGGCTGCTTCCCACTAGCTCTCTATTTTATGTTTGGTAGTGTATATATGTCCATGCCACTCTCTCACTTTGTCACAGCCTACCCTTCCCCCTCCCCACATCCTCAAGTCCATTCTCTAGTAGGTCTGTGTCTCCATTCCCGTCTTACCCCTAGGTTCTTCATGACCTTTTTTTTTTTTCTTAGATTCTATATATATGTGTTAGCATATGGTATTTGTTTTTCTCTTTCTGACTTACTTCACTCTGTATAACAGACTCTAGGTCTGTCCACCTCACTACAAGTAACTCAATTTCGTTTCTTTTTATGGCTGAGTAATATTCCATTGTATATATGTGCCACATCTTCTTTATCCATTCATCTGTTGATGGACACTTAGGTTGCTTCCATGTCCAGGCTATTGTAAATAGAGCTGCAATGAACATCGTGCATGACTCTTTTTGAATTATGGTTTTCTCAGGGTATATGCCCAGTAGTGGGATTGCTGGGTCATACGGTAGCTCTATTTGTAGTTTTTTAAGGAACCTCCATACTGTTCTCCATAGTGGCTGTACCAATTCACATTCCCACCAGCAGGGCAGGAGTGTTCCCTTTTCTCCACACCCTCTCCAGCATTTATTGTTTCTAGATTTTTTGATGATGGCCATTCTGGCTGGTGTGAGATGATATCTCATTGTAGTTTTCATTTGCATTTCTCTAATGATTAATGATGTTGAGCATTCTTTCATGTGTTTGTTGGCAATCTGTATATCTTCTTTGGAGAAATGTCTATTTAAGTCTAGGTGCAAAGGCCTCCCCATTGATGGCAGTATCATTTTTCTGTATTGGCAGTGGGAGGGTGCTTCCTACTGTTCTCTATAATTTCAGTGTCTCTGCTTAGGGAGATTGCTTTGCAGAGATGGCTGTCTCCTCAAAGAACTGGAAGACAATTATTCCAGTGATTTTTGTTCTTCTACACCAGACCTTTGTAGTTAGCTTGGAAGAAGCAGCAGGACTAAAATGAAAGTGGCCGCCTTCAAAAATGGAACTTCCCCGAAAATGAGTCTCAGAACTGAAAAACTCCTATATGTATAAATAAGCAAAAGCTGCTCTGTTCCCTGCCTCCTGCCACAGGGGCCTCTGTACAGGAAGAGTTAGGTAGGATGCTAAAGAGCCTGCGGGTGGTGTTAAGGGAGTTGGGGGTGGGGCGGGGAGGGAGGAAGCAGTGCACTCCGGGGTTGAAGCTGAAGTAATCTGTGACTTATTCCCCAGAAATGACTGATGACAAAACATGTAGGGGTTTGAGGCTGGGAGCCTTACACCTGCAAAATACAGCTTTCATTTCCTCCAAGACAGAGAAGGTGCCAACAGGGCTCTTCTTTGGCTCTTGCTCCTGGGCATTTCAGTGAGCTCCTCCCAGGAGGGCTCGAGGCTTTGTGAACAGTGATCCAGCCGGCATCCCTGGGGAGGCTGCCTGGTTTCTTTGACGTAGAGAAAACCCTTTGTGAGGAGTCCCGATGACCCAGCAGTGGAAAGGTAGGCGGGCTTTCTCTAAAGAAGGCAGAGTGTGGTCCCAGTGAATGAACATCACACAAACCACGGAGGCCATAAAATTTGTGGTGTTTCTTTGTCGAAGCTTTTTATCTAGAGAAAATAGCTTTTTCAAAGAGAATACCTCTCTCCAAGCAGAGAGAAAGAAAGTTTTACCAGCACCTTTTAGTATAGATTTTTTTTGAAATGTTTTTACTTTGTAAACTACTATGAGTTAAGAACAATTTTTTCTAAATAAAAATACCTTAGGCTTCTTTTAAAGCCTTCCATCTGAGGAGTTATCTTTTTTTTTATTTTTTCACTGACTTCTACTCTGAATTAAATGGGGGCCCAAGAGTACTAATAAGCATATGTTGCCATCATTAAGTCTCCTACTCTGGAGGTTTTAAAGAAGGCAGTAGGCCACTGTCTTTCTGAATTGATTTGAAATGACAGCTTTTCCTGGAGTGAGAGACTTGGACCAATTTGTGTTGCAGTACCGAGACAGGATCTGGAGCCAGTTGGCCAAGTTTTTATTTTAGTAATTTATGTGGGATATAATTAGATGAATGTAGAAAAATGCTCCTCTTGTGGCACTTTCCAGGCCTGAAAATGGTTTGGGACAGATGTCAGATGCTGTCGAGCAAAGTCTAAATCCAAAAGGGCAGGAAATCTTGTTAACACTGAAGTCACCCTCTGGCAGAGCCCAGGTGCTACCCATAGTGGGACCACCCCTAGACGGCTGGAGAGCTCCTAGAGTGATGCAGGCCTGGTCGTTTGTTCATTCTGCCAGATGGGTTTGGGTGGCTGGAATATGCCAGGCGCTCTGCTAGATTCAGGGAGACAGAGGTGGACCGAGGGTTTCTTGCCCTTAACCAGCCTACAGTCGAGTAGAGGGAAGGCGGCAAAGAACATTAAGTATTACAGGTGCTAGAAGAGAGCAGAGCAGAGGGACCCACAGTGGATAATGGAAGGAGATAGGAACGCCTTCTTAGGCGAAGTGAGGCTTGAGCCACGTCTGGAAAGACAGATGGGCTTAGCTGAGCAAGAGGTGGGATTCTAAGCCGAGAGCAGCATGAGCAAAGCACGAGGAGCCATGTAGCCTGGTGCTTTTGGGGAAATGCAGCTTAGCTGCTCGCTGTGACTGACGTAGGCTACAGGGAGGCCTGGGGAGAGGAGGGTAAGGAAGGCGTCCCATGGCACAGACCATGCTCGCTGCATTTGTGCTTCGTTTGGCTGTCTCAGTTCCTTGGTTCATATTTCAGCAGAAGGGCCCCCGACTTTGCTCCTCTGTCTCTTCCCTCTTTATAGGAATTCTGGGTCATGAACACCTCCATCCAGAGCACGATCATTCTTCTCATTGAGCAGATTGTGGTAGCTCTTGGGGGTGAATTTAAGCTCTACCTGCCCCAGCTGATCCCACACATGCTACGAGTCTTCATGCATGACAATAGCCCAGGCCGCATCGTCTCCATCAAGGTGAGTAACCTGGGATGTCCTCTGGAGAGATTTCCAGAGTCCATCAGAGTCCCTGGATGATCATCTAAGAGACCCTGTTCTGAGTGACAGGGGGACGCTCGGTCCGTAAGACTGACTCTAAAGAATGCTGTAGTATCTGATGCGTGCAGTGTACAGTTTACAGAATGTTTCTCATCCTCTCTTGATTGTCCTTATGTTTTGTCTCTTTTAATGGATTATTCTTGGTAAATATTTTATTTAGCATACCAGTTTTCTCTATTATCCAGCAACTGATTCCTTACCAGTTGAAATAAGTTCAGAGAAAGCAAAGTAACATATAAGTGAAATAAAATGACGGGGAAAAGTGCTACCAAGAGAATGTAATTCAGAGCCATTTAATAAAGGCTTTTCAGAGTCCCCAAAGAATTTTGAGTTATCCATACCACTGCCGCCCCTCAGGTGCTTAGATACTTGACACCTGACTGTATGTGCTCACCGCCGTGCCTTTACTCCTTTTTGCAGTTGCTTGCTGCAATCCAGCTGTTTGGCGCCAACCTGGATGACTATCTGCATCTGTTATTGCCCCCTGTCGTGAAGTTGTTTGATGCCCCTGAAGTTCCATTGCCATCTCGAAAGTGAGCACCTACCCTTTAGGACTAACAGTTATCAAGCTTTTAATGTTTTGTTGAAAATGCCCTTTTCTTAAGTCCCCAGGCCATCTCTCTATTTTTTTGTTATTTCAACTCTCATTAGTTTACTCCAGATATGTACCAGGTTTATGGAAATCTTCACTGTCCCCATCCCACAGGAATGTGTGTTAGATCTCTGTACCCAAAATAATGTCAGAAGCCATTCCTTCCCGTTGGGTGCTGATTGTAAAGGTAGCCCTCAGCCACTTCTCTGATTCTTGGGCTGTGTGTTAGCAGTTACTGTATGTCAGCGATTGTTGTAGGGCAGCGTTAGAGACAGTGGACCGCCTGACGGAGTCCCTGGATTTCACTGACTATGCCTCTCGGATCATTCACCCGATTGTGCGAACGCTGGACCAGAGCCCAGAACTCCGTCCCACAGCCATGGACACGTTGTCCTCACTCGTGTTTCAGCTGGGGAAGAAGGTGAGGCAGGAGTCCTCGACTCCTCCGCTTGTTAATCTGTAGGCCTCAATCACTGACAAAGAGCTAGGAATTGTGCCTTTTTTTCCTTTTTTATTCAGCAAGTATTTATTGAGCCACCTGTGTGGGCTGAGTGCTGTTCTGGGGATAACGCCGTAAACAGAATGATGTCCTTGTTCTCACAGAGCTTACGTTCCAATGAAGCAAAGTTACGAGACATAATTTATCTCATAAGAGGGATGGGAGGGAGTAGGGAGAGATGCTGTTTCTTTAGAGGCAGACCTCTCTGATAAGGTAACATTTCAGCAGAGACCTAAATAAAGGAAAGGCCCAACGCCAGGGAGCTGGCTGCAGGCAGAAGGATTAGCAAAGGCAAAGGTGCGAGATGGCAGTGTGCTTGAAGGGTGGGGGCAGCAGGAGAGCAGTGACTTCAGGGGAGGGAGGCGGGGGAAGGTACTTGGAAAAGGGCATAGAGAGAACCTTGTAGAGGCTGTGCTGGCAGTAGGCATGGAAGCTAGGCGTTGTGGCCAGTGGTCCTCAGAATGTGGCCCCGGGACAAGCAGCATTAGCATCTGCTTAGCTGGGGCTCCTTACAACTGCAGAGTTTCACGCCTCACCCCAGACCTACCAAGCCAGCAATTCCGACCGTGGAGCCCAGCAATCTCTGCTTTCATATGCCTTCCAGGTGGTTCTGATGCCCCCTAAACTTTGCACATCACTGTTGTAGGCCATCATAGCTGGCTTTCACTCTGAGCAAGACTAGGATTCTTTGGAGATTTTGAGCCCAGGAGTGCTGTGACCTGCCCTAGCATTGTTAAATGATTATTCTCAGTGCTGTGCGCAAGAATAGACTGGGCCAAGAGGGGAAGCAGAGAGACCATTAAAATCAGAGGCTGTTGCAGTGACGCAGGTGGAAGGTGAGGGGGATGAGGTAGCACAAGCGGTCAAAAGTACCACAGAGCTAGTCCCAAACCCAGAAGTAGTAGCTGTAATGTGGTAGGGGTAATATTCTTTTTTCTATTTCCCACTCTCCAAAGTAATGGTTTCTGACCTGCTTCCTCTCTTGTTATAGTACCAAATTTTCATTCCAATGGTAAATAAAGTTCTGGTGCGACACCGAATCAACCATCAGCGCTATGATGTCCTCATCTGCAGGATTGTCAAGGTGAGCTGCGCTTTGTTTCTGTTTGCAAGTCCCGCATTGTCCTTCTCAACTGGTATTCTTGTAATCTTAGCAGTGGGGGTATATCTAGCTTTTTAGCTCTGAACTAGAGATTGGCAAACTTTTTATGTCAAGATAGTAAATTTTTTCAGCTTTGTAGGCTGTGTGGTCTCTGATGAAACTACTCAGCTCTGCCACTGCAGCCTGTAAGCAGCCATATGCGTATGTAAACGAATGAGCCTGATTGCGTCCCAGTAGAACTTCATTTATGGACACCAGAATATGATTCTCTAATAATTTTCACATGTTGCAGAATAGCAATCTTCTTTCAATTTTTTTTCAATCATTAAAAAATGCAAAAACCATCCTTGGCTCTCAGGTCCTACAAAAACAGGCAGCAGCTCCTTGCCGGCCCAGCTCTTCGTCATGTTTATGACACACGGTTGTCTCACATTTGCCAGTTGCATGCTCATACTACTAAGTCAGTGCTTGTCAGTGGCCAGGAGTGACCAACACAGACTGGTCTCAGTGCGGAATACAGCCCACCTATGATTCATTCTGTCCATATGTGGAATCTTAACCTAAATCCTGGCTCTTCCAGAAGGTGTGGCCCTCCCAAGGTTTAAGGATGTTTTCTAAACTGGGAGCAGCTTGTGAAGTTGCAGAGGGTTCTCTAAATCTCTGGTTGCAGGGATACACCCTTGCTGATGAAGAAGAGGACCCTTTGATTTACCAGCATCGAATGCTGCGGAGTGGCCAAGGGGATGCCTTGGCTAGCGGACCAGTGGAAACGGGACCCATGAAGAAACTGCACGTCAGCACCATCAACCTCCAAAAGGCAGGTCCATCGTTTCCTGGGGGGGCTTGGAAAGGAGAGCCCCTGCTCTTCTCTCTTGTTCAAAACTTTCAGCTCTTGCTGTTTTCTGTCTAAAACAACCAAAAACCAAGCATCTTTCTGAAAATCTAGATACCACGAACTTAGGTCATTTTATTTTTTCTCCAAGTATCTGAATTATACAATTTTTTAATAGAAGGAAAATAAAGAACAAGGTGTCCTTTTGTGTTCCCTTGGAGCTTTGACAGTGGAATGCATTGTTGCAAATAGCATTCTCATTTTTTACATGACCAGAACACAACCAGTGAGCCTCCTAGTTAGCACTGAACCTGATGCAGGCTCTTTAAAGCACTGCTTCTCAAACTTCTCAGACTCGCTGGGCTTACCGCATGCTGGGGAGCTTGTTGTTAAAATGCTCGTTCTGATTCAGGCCCAAGCTCAGGCCTTGATAGTCTCCATTTCTGACAAGCTCCCAAGTAATGCCGATGCCAGTGGTCCACGGACCACACTTTGAGTAGCAAGGTTTTAGATCTCTGCAGATCAGTACTGGATTCTCTATGCTGACCAAAGCCTGGGATATAAGCAGCTTCTCATCATGTATGCCACCAGCTATGCACTTAAAAACAGGCAGTTTCAAATCATCTCTAATGGATGGATCTAAACAGAGTAATCATATACTTCACTGACTTTTAAATAAATATACCAGGTTGCTTATTTTCCACATTTTGCATTAGTCTTTGGTACTTCTAGGGACTGTAAGCAGCTCCCAGTTTGAATTTCAATGTGGTGGTTTTCTTTCTTAGCAGCTGATGCAACACAGCTGCATTTCATGTGTAGCAGCAGGTAGAGGTAAAGAACTGGGCAGGGCTGGGTCCTAGTTGGCTTGGTGTCTTCTTTTGGCCAAGCCCATAACGATTTGCACACAGACCTGTGTGCGTGTGCTCACCCACAGCTTTGAAACACTGGCCTGTACTCCTGACATCAGTCTTTACCCACACAGACAGCTGCAAAGTGACCACTACTGAGAAACGTTTGATGATTTAAGATGAAAGTGGTAAAATACCCCTGGGTCATGAGTGATGCTGCTGTACCTCTGCGTGTTTTGTAACTGCTAGTCCAAGACTTCAGGAGGAGAAAGGTCATCAACACCTGGCATTCCCAAGCAGTTGTTGAGGCCACCATGCTGACACCTCACATTTGAGGGAGGAGCCAGACAAGGAGGCCAGATGCACGTTTCCACCCAGATGTTTTCAGCCTGCCTAGGTTCAGAATGTCCTTCCAACCAGGCAGCTGTCCACTCAGCTTTAGGGCTTTGTTCTCTCTGTTTTAGGAAGTTCCCCAGTGGTCTAGTTTGCTTCCAGAAAGTTTTGCTTTCTACCCAGGACTTGGAAAAATAAGCATAACCTTTGCCAAACAGAAAAAAGAATCTCCGCCTGTCTCACCTGAGAGAACAGATCAAGTTAAAAAACCCTAAGCGGGCTCCCCTGGTGGTGCAGTGGTTGGGAGTCCGCCTGCCAATGCAGGCGACGCGGGTTCGTGCCCCGGTCCAGGAAGATCCCACATGCCGCGGAGCGGCTAGGCCCGTGAGCCATGGCCGCTGAGCCTGTGCGTCCGGAGCCTGTGCACCGCAGCAGGAGATGCCACAGCGGTGAGAGGCCCGCGTACTGCAAAAAAAAAAACACAAAACCCTAAGCAAAGCTTTCCACAGCTGACTCTCAGATCCATTTCATCGAAAAGTAAATTGTGCTTCTACATATTCATGTGATGATAATTAGGGATTGGTATATTTGTCAGCTTTAACCAGCTTTCAGAATAATAATTTGCCACCTCAGTCACCTTTCTGTTGGCTGTGCTAATAGAGGATTTACATAGTACAGAAAACATACAAACCATTTACGTGTACCTCTAGGATGCCTTCCAAGATGCTCAGCAGCTTTCCTGTCTCATGGTAATGTATTCGGGCTTACCTTCTAAATGAGTAAGCTGGCGTTCCATCAGCGTGCACCAGTGTAACCAGATGAGGCAGTCAGCGGTGGGTGGGTGAGGAGAGGAAACTGGCTGGAGTTTCAACAGTTACTGTAGAACCCAGAGAATTGAGAGTTGATTATGTTTTAGATTACAGAGCAGTGGGGAAAGGCCCAGGTGAGGGACATATCCTGTTTGATAGATTGTGCAGTTGTTCCTTAAGCTGAAATTTTTTGAAGAGCCTTTTGCTACCATTTATCAAATGGTACCGATGTTAATGATAGCACTAACCACCACCACCATTTGTTGAGCGCTTCCCGTGTGTCAGGCACTGTTGTGAGCACTTTACGTGTATTGACTCATTTAATCTTCACAGTAACCCTATAAGTTTGATGCTGTCATCAGTATCCCTCTTTTATGGATGTGGACATTGAGGCACTGAAAGGTTAAGTAATTTGCTCAATGTCAGCCAGTAGATGGTGGAGCCAGGATCTGACCCAGGTATGACTCCAGAGACCAGTCTCTTAACCACTGTGTTTTAGTGCCTTCGCCTTACCCAAGCTCAACCTCATATCATTAGAGGGCAAAAGATATTAGTAATGCTTCCTTGTATGTGTCTGACTTCTAAATGCCTTGTAATACAGTGCTGGTATCCAGAGACTCGCTGTATAGGAAGGAAACCAGAAATCTGTGGATCGAAAAGGACTTGATGTTCCCATTTCGTTCAACAGAACAAGGTCTAAAAGTCTTTGGTATCTTCTTCTAGTTCAGGGGTTCTCATTGTATGGTGAGTGAGAATCCTTCACATAAATTTTTAATTTGTCTCTCGTAGTATCTCTACTTCAGTTTTTGACAAAAAATATTAGTTTATGTAATGTTACGCCTTGGTAACTCATCAAAAGCTATAGCAAATCTCCATTTATCCCAGGAGGTGATGGATTGAGTCATTGATGGTCAGGTGGTGTAGCACATGGGTGTCTCTTTCACTCCCTGGACTACTTCACTTGAGAACTTCTGCTTTAACTTACCTGATTTCCCTATTTAGGGAGGATTGACATGTCTGTTCTGCCAGAAAAATCTTTTCAGAATATATTTTAAAAGTTAGGGATTTAGTAGTTAGGGCTAAGCCAATTCAACGAGATGTCATTTTGATGATACGAGCCACCATGTTTTGCTCATCTATTCCAGCTAGGCCCTTTAGCTGCATTATCCCTAAATGAGGACGATTAAGACTCAGACAGCAGTGTACAAGTAATTTGCCCAGAGTCCCTACAGCAGGTGAGTGGCAGGGCCAGGGTTCCAACCAGGTGTTTCTAACTTCAGAGTAGCAGGCACTCAGCGTAAAGCACTAACTTGTGCTGAGCACTGTGCTAAATCTGTTACACATATGAACTTAGTTAATCTTTTTTTTTTTTTTTTAAATCTTGGCCATGCTATGTGGCATGCGGGATCTTAGTTCCCTGACCAGGGATTGAACGCGTGCCCCATGCAGTGGAAGCATGGAGTCTTAACCACTGGACTGCCAGGGAAGTCTCTAACTTAGTTAATTAATCCTTAGAACACCCTCTGGGGGCTTCCCTGGTGGTGCAGTGGTTAAGAATCCGCCTGCCAATGCAGGGAACGCAGGTTCGAGCCCTGGTCCAGGAAGATCCCACATGCCGCGGAGCAACTAAGCCCATGCGCCACAACTACTGAGCCTGCGCTCTAGAGCCCGCGAGCCACAACTACTGAAGCCCACACGCCTAGAGCCCGTGCTCCGCAACAAGAGAAGCTACTGCAGTGAGAAGCCCGCGCACCACAGCAAAGAGTAGCCCCCGCTCACCACAACTAGAGAAAGCCTGCGTGCAGCAACAAAGACCCAACTCAGCCATAAATTAATTAATTAATTTAAAAAAGAACACCCTCTGATATGGGGACTATTATCGACACTTTACAGATGAAGAAACTGAGGCACAGGGAAGTTAAGTAACTTGCCCAAGATCAGACACCCAATACGTTACATACCTGGGATTTGAACTCCAGCCACTGAGCTCCACAGAGTGTGGCTGCTGACCACTCCCCTTTACTGCCCAGCTCCAGGGCCTGAATCTTCCCATCCACCTCCCTAAGCTGCCCCTGCTAGTACCTCTTGGTGCCTGGAGAGCTCAGAGTTTCGAGGAAAGTTGGAGGGGATAAACTACAAAGTAAAAATTCAGGGCTTCCCTGGTGACACAGTGGTTGAGAGTCCGCCTGCCGATGCAGGGGACACGGGTTTGCACCCCGATCCAGGAGGATCCCACGTGCTGCGGAGTGGCTGGGCCCGTGAGCCATGGCCGCTGAGCCTGCGCGTCCGGAGCCTGTGCTCCGCAGCGGGAGAGGCCACAACAGTGAGAGGCCCCCGTACCGCAAAAAGGAAAAAAAAAAAAATTCAATCTGTTCAACTCCTTTTGTCTCATTCCACCATACTGCCGTGTACTCTGGGCTCAGTGCTCACCTGATGGTCACACTATTGAGGATGATGTCAACCTGAGCATTTCCCCTCTCCCTGTGTGACTCTGCTGTAAGATGAGCCAGTGTCCCACTGCAGGGTGTCCCAGGCCCCTCACACACTGCTGGAGGCCATTCGGCTTTGTTGGATGCATTCTGAGTGTGATGGTCCCCATCCACTTTTAGGGCTGTAGAGCTCTCTGCTTTGCAGATAGAGTCCAGCGCAAATGAGGTGTAAAACAGGCTTTCTTTATATTATGAGAGTTTGCTGCTTTTGTTTTATGGCTTTAAATATTACTTTTTTGTATTTGCACTCGGGGATTTTATCGTGAGAGGTATAATTTTATAAATCAAAGAAGTGGAATAATCATTAGATAGTCAAGGGCTGTTTACAATTGGCCCTTACAGTTGATGGTTTTCCTTTGTCGCCTGTGGCATGATAGGCCTGGGGAGCTGCCAGAAGGGTCTCCAAAGATGACTGGTTGGAATGGCTGAGGCGGCTGAGCCTGGAGCTGCTGAAGGACTCCTCCTCGCCCTCCCTGCGCTCCTGCTGGGCCCTGGCACAGGCCTACAACCCGATGGCCAGGTATGGTGTGTCAGGGCTCCCTTCCTCCCAGCTTCAGATTGGGATCAAGAAGGTCAGCACGTAGAAAATGTTGTATAAGAATTAGTTTTTATTAGCAGTAATAGTAAAAGGATTTTTTAATTTTGTTAACCTCTGGGGGAAAAGATAAAAAAGCAAATTAAAGAAGCTCTTATTATAGGAAAAACATCCATTTTAACCTTGCTAGTGTACCTTCCCTTGGTAGATCTAGGTCCAAAACTTTAATTACAAAGTCATTTATAACTCTGAAAACAACTATGTAATAGCTTAATATAACCTGTTTTCCAGTAATAGTGATACTCCAGTTATTTATTGCTGCATTACAAATACCCCAAGACTTAGTGGTCTAAAACAACAGCAGTCTAAAAAAATTACTTATTTTACTCACAAATCTGCAATTTGGGCAGGACTTGTGGGAGCAGCTTGTCTCTGCCCCACACAGTGTCAGGGGTATTTGTCCAGGGGCTAGAAGACCTACTTCCAAGATGGCTCATCCATATGTCTGGTAAGTTGGGGCTGACTGTTGGCTGGAAGTTCAGCCCTGGCCAGGGGCCTTGGTTCCTCTCCACGTGGATTGCCCTATGGATTGCTCAGGCTTCCTCCCAGGAAACTGGCTGGGTTCAAGGGTGAGTGTCCCCAAGGGAACGAGGCAGAAGTGCTTGGTGCTTGTGTGACCTAGTCTTGGAGGTCACATAGTGTTACTTCTGTCCCACTGCGTTGTTGAAGGCAGTCACACAGGCCTACTCGGGCTCAAGGGGAGGAGACGTGGATGCCACCTTTTTATAGGGGAGTGGGAGGCTCCTAGAAGGGCGCATGGAACAGGAGCTAGTGCTGCAGCCGTCTTCGGAAAGTAGAATTTGCCATAAAAAATACT
This sequence comes from Globicephala melas, assembly GCF_963455315.2. NCBI lineage: Eukaryota > Metazoa > Chordata > Mammalia > Artiodactyla > Delphinidae > Globicephala > Globicephala melas. Next base: position 179,364,098 of record NC_083314.1, read on the forward strand.
ATAAACCTTTAACAGGGAATCTTAAAAAGTCATTGAAAATTTGGTTTATAAAAAGTTTTAATGCATGTAAAAGATTCATAGTATGATGTAAGTGAATAAAATGGAATACAAAATGGTATAAATGTGTGATTTCAGCTATTAAAAATATATGTACATAGGAAAAAGATGAGAAAGTAATACATAATGATTATCTCTAAGTAGGAGGATTTAAGGAGCAGTTGTTTTTTATTCTTTTCCTTATTTTCTAAATTTTTCTACAATGGACAGTTCTTATTTATAATGAGGCATTAAATGGTGATTTAATTAACAATCCTTTTCATTAACAAGAAGCAAAACATGAGGTATTCCATTTCACTTTCATCAGCACAGTTGGTTTGCTATTTGGAGTGTATTTAGCAAGAATAGCGATGGTCCCTGAGGCTGTTGCTTGGATGCCATGATTTAGTTCATCTGATTTCTTTCAAATATTTTATAACGCTTAAAAATCATTCCTAGGACTTCTCTGTTTCCATAGTGTGCGGATTTCACACGCTGGCTACTGTAGCGTCCCTCTCATCTGCTCCGAGTCCCTTTTGGGCACACTGTCATCTACAAGAGGCTTGTGAGAAATATACACATGTGTGCCTGTCCCCTTAGTGCCAAGTGTGTTCATTTGGGAGCCAGCGTGGCCTTGGACCTAGATCAGAAAGCTTACTTCTTAATTTACACAGGGTTTCTTTTGATCTTCATGTTATCCTTTGAATTTCAAATTTTGTTTTCTTCCATCAGATTCCAAAATTATATATACATCGATCTGACTTAACCTTTTAAAATATGTAATGAAAAGTAGATGTATAAGCATCAGATCCCTTACCCCATACATTATCTAGGCATATCCTGTGGTTTCCAACTCCCCTCTCCACACATTCAAAAAAAAGAGGGTAGGATTAAAATTCAAATGTCAGGGGTAGCAAATATATTCACCCAAGTGGTGCTGTAGTGATTTTAAATAGTTATAGTGATCCTAGAAATGATACCTCTGCTTCCAGGTCTTCCCAAGGCCCCGGCTGTTAGAGGTTTGGCTAAGAGAATCTTTTAAGACTTATGGATTTGGATTCTATTTTCTAATACTGCTAGTTTCTTAAGTTCTGTTGTCATTTTGTTTATGACCATCGTACTAAAGGTTCTGCTTATATTTTGAAAAGCAGTAGCAGATGCTGCCTTTGCCGCTTCTGATCTTAGGACTTTGGACATTGCCTGAGAAGAAGCATCCCAAGAATCATTTGAAGATTATTGTTTTCTGAATCTGTTATGTCAACTGCTATGTTAGAAGTCCCTTTCTGTTCATCCCCTCCAGTGAAGAGAAGTGATGCAACCACTGTGGAGACAAGTTACTTTTCTCTGCTCTTCTTTCTCCCCACACACCCCGCCCCCACCCCCAGTGCCCTGTACCTGCACTGTAAAATACAGCAGTCACTAGCCACGTGTGCTTATTTTAACTTAATTAAAATTAACTAAAACTTAAAATTCAGTTCCTTAGTCACACTTACCAAAGTTCAAGTGTTCATTGACCAATGGCTACCATATTGGGCAGGGAAGATATAGACCATTTCCAGCAAGTTCTTTTGGACAGCCCTGGCCTGTATAACCATAATCAGTGATGCTGGGAGTAGATTGGTAGGTGTGACTTTGTGGCACCAGGCAGAGGCAGGAGAGGCATTTCCAACATTTGTCTTCACTCCTGTCTGCCTTCAGGGATCTCTTTAACGCTGCGTTTGTGTCCTGCTGGTCTGAGCTGAATGAAGACCAGCAGGATGAGCTCATCAGAAGCATCGAGTTGGCCCTCACCTCCCAGGACATCGCTGAAGTCACACAAACCCTCTTAAACTTGGCTGAATTCATGGAACACAGTGACAAGGTGAGACTTTGCCCAGTTGTCCAGATGGAGCCTGACGGGGAACCAGCTGGTGAGAGGGGAGAAGCACCCTCACAGCCCACTCTTGCTTGTGCCCCGTCTGCCATTTTCCTATGCTGTGGGGTTCTGCTCTTCTCCAGGGCCCCCTGCCATTGAGGGATGACAATGGCATTGTTCTGCTGGGTGAGAGGGCTGCCAAGTGCCGAGCATATGCCAAAGCGCTACACTACAAAGAACTGGAGTTCCAGAAGGGTCCCACCCCTGCCATCCTAGAGTCTCTCATCAGGTAGGCCATAAACCCTTTTTAATTGCTGCCTTCATCTAAAATGACCTCTCTTCTCCCACTACCTGGTGACAGTTCACTGGAGGCACTTGGAGACCTCTGCTCTATGAAATCTGCCATCAGGCCTGGCCAGCACGTTTAAATGAGATGTGGTTGCAGATGGCTCTCCCCAGTATTCTAGCCAGAATTGTCGTTTCTGTTGACCCTTAGCACCTGGGCTTCTGTTGTTTTCCAACCTGTGCTTACTTGTCCCGATGAAATTAGCCTAGAAGCAGTTCTGTGGACGGAGCAGCCTAGGAAGGATAGATTTTACGTCTGGGTTAGATCGCGCCCTCTGGCTTGGGACTAGGAGCTGGATTCTGTGCCTCAGAGACCACCCAAGGGCAGGGTGGGTTTTTATTGGCTAAATACGTTGGTGCCTGAGTCTTCCTCCTTGGAGTTCTATGAATGTAAAAGACAGAGTCTGAAATTCAGTGGTCTTTTCCCTCATTTGCTTATGTTCTCTCATAAGATGGTTTTGAGTCTTCTGGGTATGGAAAAAAATAGGTTGTTTAATAAATTTTTTGCTGTTATGAAATTACAAGCAGCCTTAAATGTTAGCTCCACAGCTCCTAGAGAACTGTTCACTCCCCCTAATGATCATCAGAGAATATTAGCTTCAGGATCTAATTATCTTCATGTAAATGCTAACATGGTTGATTATTTCACTACAGATAGTTTAGGAAAAATCACCCAGCTAATAAGTACCTCCACTGTGGCTGAAACAGCCTGCTGTGTGTGCTGCTTCCTTCATTTGAAAGGATAATCAAATAACCAAGTTTTCTGCTGGCTCTGCTTTTGAGTAGATGCTAAAAAGTGTTCCTTTCAACACTTTAAAAAGTGACCAGAGGGCTCCCCTGGTGGCGCAGTGGTTGGGAGTCTGCCTGCCGATGCAGGGGACGCGGGTTTGTGCCCCGGTCCGGGAGGATCCCACATGCCGCGGAGCGGCTGGGCCCATGAGCCATGGCCGCTGAGCCTGCGCGTCCGGAGCCTGTGCTCCGCAACGGGAGAGGCCACAGCGGTGAGAGGCCCGCGTACCAAAAGAAAAAAAGAAAAAAAAAGTGACCAGAAAGATAGAAATAGGGCTTCCCTGGTGGCGCAGTGGTTGAGAGTCCGCCTGCCGATGCAGGGGACACGGGTTCGTGCCCCGGGTCCGGGAGGATCCCACGTGCCGCAGAGCAGCTGGGCCCATGAGCCATGGCTGCTGGGCCTGCGCGTCTGGAGCCTATGCTCCGCGGCAGGAGAGGCCACAGCGGTGAGAGGCCCGCGTACCCAAAAAAAAAAAAGGATAAAAATAGAATCATGTCTTTCCCCAAATAAATTGGACTTTGAATGTCGATTTCTAAAATACCACATATGGTGACATTTTTTTTTGACATTAACCTTGTCACAAAAAGTTTATACTTCAGTTATTCAATTGTGTATCTATAAAAGTATGAGTAAATTTCAGCAACTATAGGTTTTGATTAGTGTAATATAGATGTTTTGTCCCCCCCAACTTTATTGAGGAGTAATTGACAAATATAATTGTAGATGTTTAAAATGTACAGCACGATGATTTGGTATGCATTATGGAATGATTACTGAGATCAAGGTAATTAACACATCCGTCACCTCACATGGTTAGCTCTTGTGTGTGTGTGTGGTGAGAATGCTTAAGATCTACTCTCAGCAAATTTCAAATATACAAAACTGTATTATTAGCTGTAGTTGCTATGCTGTGCATTAGATACTCAACTTACTCATCTTACAACTGAAAGTTTGTACCCTTTCACCTACATCTCCCTGCTTCCCCATTCTCCCATCCCCTGACAACCACCATTCTATTCTGTTTCTATGAAATCAGCTTTTTAAAAAATGATTCCACATATAAGTGATACTATACAGTGTTTGTCTTTCTCTGTCTTACTTTACTTAGCATAATGCCCTCTAGATTCATCCATGTTGTCACAAATGATAGAATTTCCTTCTTTATGGCTGAATAATATTCCATTATGTGTATATTATATGTGTGTATGTACATATATATATACACACATAATATATATATACATAAACTATATTTCACATTTTCTTTATCCATTCATCTTTTGAAGGACATTTTAGGTTATTTCCATATCTTGGCTATTGTGAATAATACTGCAATGAACATGGGAGTACAGATATCTCTTTGAGATAGTGATTTTGTTTCCTTTGAAGTATATCCAGAAATGGAATTGCTGGCTCACGTGGTACTTCTGTTTTCAATGTCTGGAGGAACCACCAGTATAGTGGTGTAGTGGCTGCACCACTTTACATTCCCACCAACAGTGCACAGGGCTCCCTTTTCTCCACTTCCTTGCCAACCCTTATTATGTCTTGTCTTTTTAATAATCGTCATCCTGCCAGGTGTGAGGTGGTGTCTCATTGTGGCTGTGCTTTGCATTTCCCTGATGATCAGTGGTGTTGGGCACCCGGTCATGTACCCATTGGCCATTTAGATGTCTTCTTCGGAAAAATGGACTGTTTAGGTCCCTGGCCCATTTTTAAATTGGATTATTTGCTTTTTTGCTATTCAGTTGTGTAAGTTCTTTACATATTTTAGATAGTAACCCTGGGTTATGGTTTACAGATATTTTTCTCTCATTCTGTAGATTGTCTTTTCAATTTATTGATTGTTTTCTTTTGCTGTGCAGAAGCTTTTTAGTTTGAGGTAGTCCCACTTAATTTATTTTAGCTTTTGTTGCCTAGAGCCTCAATTTTCTTTAGTTGTGGGGTGTATAGCTGATAAGAGAAAATTATAAGCTACTTCTGCCCTAGGCATGTTGTGCTCTTCCTTCTCTTCATCTCCTAACCCCCAGTCTTTTTCTCCTCTCTCCAAGCAGTACTGTGCTGGCCCACGAACATCTCAGATCCCCTGCCTGCCTTAGGAAGTTTCTGTCTGACTGCCTGTCCCATGGGAAGCCCTATTCCAGTGTACTTCTTCTCTACTCACTTTACTTCTTTGAAAATCCTGAGGGTCTTGTTTTTAAGGTTAAGTAGGTTCCCAACAATCAAAGGACTATAGGTACAGTAGAAAATAGTGAGTTCGAGAATTATGCTTACCTTACACTGACTAGTTCAAGTGAATGGTTCTTTTTTACAAGGAAAAATTGCTTCCTGAAGGTCAAACTTATTTGACATCTGTTATGACTAAAGATGTTTCTTTTCCCTCTGCGTATATGTAAGTTTGCTCAAGTAGAAAGTAGGAGTGTTGGTTTGCAAAGTGTTTTGAAGCCAGGGGTGGCACTGGCCTCTGTGGTGGTTGGGTGGAGGTCAGACAGAGTCTGACCTCTTCCAGTGGATGCTGCTGCGCTTTTTGTCCCTCGCTTTTTCGTCTTTGGCTTCCTGCTCCTCCCTTGGTTTCCCTGAAGACTGCAACACACTCAGAGTCTCTTTCTCACGGCTCACTCTCTGATTTTTCACTTAAAACTTTCCACCATGTTCTCAGTGGTAATAGTAATAATTTTCAAAGGAACGAGGTTTAAAAGAGTTTATTGTAGAAGGAAGAAAAAACTTTGAATGTTTAAAACGAACTGCAATGTTGTATTTCTACAAAGCAAAATGCTTATATACAGCGTGAATTATTTCTTAACCATAGTGCCATTTAACTTCCTGTTTCAGCCATTTTTTATAGATGAGATAAAAGAGGAAGCTCTTTGAGCCCTTTTCTTACAAAGTAAATAAAAATAGACAAATCTGTATTGACTGTGAAGATTTTAAGGCAGTTTTTTGCAAGCGTCCACAGGGACTTATCTTCCCCTCCCACTGGAGCTCCTGCCACCACTGGACCCACTTCCTGCCTCTCAGTGCTGGGCCCTGACCGAGGCCGAGCAGGGGAGGTGCTCAGAGGCCAATTGCAAGGCCCAGAGCCGTGGAGTTTCCTCCAGTCAATTCCAGCCTGGGTCCGTTCACCTCCAGCAGAAAAATTTTTGTCTTTAAAAAAAAAATTGTGTAGACTGAAGATAATTTCATTGGATTTAAAAGCAGAAACTCCTCTCCTCCACCACCCTCTTCACTCCTTTCTCTAACACCCAAGAGAATCAAAATAATCTGGTCCTTTTCAGCAAAGGCATTTATTTTCTGCCCTCACGTAACCTAGGCCTTAAGGAAAATGCTTAAAGTGAACTCACAATTATTTTTCTTTCACAGAAAAATCATGTGGAAAAGAAGCTGCTGCTATGTCAGGGATCACAGGCAGACAGCCCACTCAGGCCAGCCCCCTGAGAAGTCTGTGTCTGGACCCACTGTGTTTAATTAAATATTTCCTCCCATTTACTGTAACATCCTCAGTACATAGATTTTTTGGTTCTCCTAAGAGACTTACTCTCTCACTGAAGATGATAGGCCATTTTCTGTCCCTGCCCTTTTTATACTCCCTTCCTCTCCTCCTCTGCCTTTTCCCAGCCTCCGTTTGTCTCCACTTCTCCAGCCCTGCTCCAGAGCAGGCTTCTTTTTACGGCTGGAAGTCTTCTGGGCGGATTTTCATCTCCACTCGTTTGAGGGAGTAGCTAGACCCATGCCAGCCGTACCAGGTGATGCCGTCCAGGTGCTTGCTGTGCTCCCCAAGGCGGTAGTAAACACCATTGAGGTTGGAGTCTGTGCAGCAGTTGTACCAGTATCCACCTGGGACAGGAAACAGGTCAGTGCTAGTATGTCCTTGGAAATAGCTGATAGACCAGGCAGCAGGGATTTGTGATGCTTTTTAAACTGTACCTAAGCCATTAGGGTCAGTGTCAAACAGGAGTACCAAAGCCAGAATACCAACTGCAGTTATAAATTCACTCTTTCTCCTCCAGTGGGACTATGGCCTTGTACCTGAACTCTGACTTCCCAACCCCAACTCTCACCTTTCCGGAGCTGGGCACACTTGTCTAAGCAGTTGTCATTGTCCTTGTCCTTGGTGCTGAAGGCTGTGTTGTTGTGATAGACAAGGGCATCGTTCCCCACGTTGCCGCTGTAGTTCCCCAGGAAGAGGCGGTAGCTGTTCCGCTCATTGCCCAAAGCAAAGTGGCTGTACTCAGCGTAGCGCATGTTGCCCTCCCAGTCCTGTCCGGGGGCAGAGCCTTAGAAAACTGCAGCAGGGCCTTCTTTCATACCATCCTGCACCGCTTCCCTCTCCCCAGCTGCAGCCACACACCTTTTTACTACTTCATTACTTGTCTACCTCTAGTTTAACACACTAACACACTTAGATACAGCGTGAATTTAACACACGTATATACAGCGCGAGTTATTTCTTAACCATAGTGCCATTTACCTTCTTGTTTCAACCATTTTTTATAGATGAGATAAAAGAGGAAGCTCTTTGAGCCCTTTTCTTACAAAGTAAATAAAAATAGACATATTTGTATTGACTGTGAAGATTTTAAGGCAGTTTTTTGCAAGCGTCCACAGGGACTTATCTTCCCCTCCTCCAGGGAATCAGAAAACAAGGGTCCTAGATCAGACTTCTCTCCTGGGTCACCACATGGCCCTGGTTAGTCTCTCATTCTCTTCCCCTTTACATCCCTGTCTGTAAGGTGTACACGTGTGTGTGTTTTGCTGTATCCCACTCTGAGATGTCGTAAGAGTAACCTGAGAACATAGTGACGCTTCAGGGCCTTTGATGAGGGTCACCAACCGATACCAGTAAGGTTTGCACGTAGAGGACCTCATGCCCCAGGCCAGGGCAGGGACCACAGTGTTTCAGCCCAGCTGACTGTTGGATTCCTCTGCTCTGGCCTGAGTCTGGCCTCTCCCTTGTACCTGCAGCCTTGTTTTTGTGAAAAATAGGAAAAAAAGCCCTATTCTTCCTCAACTGTACTGCAACCTGCAGGAAAACCATCACAACAAGTACACCAGCCGATGGCGAACAGGAGTAGGAATGACGCCCAGGAGTTGCACACAGTTGGGCATGGCGGCCCTGGTCTCATGCTCACCTCCATCTCCACGCGTAGCCGGGTTGGCCGCCTGGAGAGCCGGTGGATGTGGTCGTTCCCCAGCCAGAAGTCCCCACTGATGCTGCCAAAGCCCTGCTTGTACTGCTTCCAGTCCCGATAGAAGGAGACAAGGCCACTCTTTCTTCTCTGAATGGTGGTCCAGCCACCACCTGAAGTCTCCATGTCACAGAACACCTGGAGCAGAGGGGATGCCCTCCCTGGTCAGGACGTGCCGAGGCAGGCAGCGCGAGCCTGAGCGTGGCTTCCCACCTTTCTCCCACCCCGTAGAGCCAAGGGACGTGTGCCCTTCCACAGCCATGCTGGCTCACTAGGCAACGATTCTGCCCCAGGGTTGGCAAGCTGGGCAGGCTGGTGGTTTGCTGAGATTAAAGTTGAGGATAAGAGCAAGTGCACGGAGAGTCTGAAAGGAAAAAGTCCAGGTCCTTCTGACACACTCCCTATATGTTCTCTTTTTCTCCCCAAAGAGTCACTGCCGTAGGATGTGGCAAGGGATCGCAGCTAGTTAGGTGGTGGTTATAGCATTATCTAACTGTTAGAAGGTTTAGTGTTTGGTTGCTAATGATTTGAAGGAGCAAAACAGATGCCTGGATTTTTTTCCTCCATAAATTGAGTATTTAGATAGCTCTCTGGCGTTGATGTGTTTGCTTCTCTGTCTTTTTTTTTTTTTTTTTTTCGCGGTACACGGGCCTCTCACTGTTGTGGCCTCTCCCGTTGCGGAGCGCAGGCTCAGCGGCCCTGGCTTACGGGCCCAGCCGCTCCGCGGCATATGGGATCCTCCCAGACTGGGGCACGAACCCGCGTCCCCTGCATCAGCAAGCGGACTCTCAACCACTGCGCCACCGGGGAAGCCCTGCTTCTCTGTCTTGAGTTTCCCTCTCTTTAGACTGTGACTAGCCCTATTGTCCCCAGCCTTTGACGGGTGGAGGATAGATGGTAGTACATGGGCTGTGATGACCTCACCTCCAGCTCAGGGCTGCCCAGGAAGTCATCGGGAGGAAGCTTATACACTCCAGAGATGCGGTAGTTCTTCTGGTAGAGAGACGAGCAGTCGTAGATGGCATCTACAAAAGGAGAAAACCACAGGGTGAGCATCCAAACCCAGGGGCTTTGTGGCTAGCCGGCATCCCTGCTGCATCTAAATTGAAAGTTTAGGAAGGGAGACTTCATTTCTACCACAAAATTCACAGGAGTGTTCATTGCTGGGCAGTGTCTGGACTTGGGAGAGGTGGGCATCAGGAGGCCAGGAACGGGTGTGTTTTGGCCTCACTGGTGGTAGGGCTGAGGGCTAGGGAAACCCTTCACCTGGATAGCACAACGGTACAAACAGGTGGCTTCAGGTGTGTGCTGAAATGATCCCCCTGTAGTTCTAGGGCATGAATTCTGGAAACGTTACAATGTGTAAGGGCCACCAACAGATCCTCCTGTTTAATAAATTCAGCTTCTGGGACAGCCAGCCTCTATTCCTAAATAAGTCATGAAGATCTCATAGGGTCTGGTTTTATTGTTTTCTCGGTTTGTTTTTCTTGTTTTTCAGAGGTAATGGCTACTGCCTACTAGGTCCCTTATTAGCAGAGATTTATAATTTTATCTTTCCCTCCTTAATCCAACACTGCTAGACAAATGAAAATGAAACACCCTAAGGAACCCTTGGAGGCCTTCCCCTGACACCATTATTAAAACAAGGAAATGAGAGATTTGGGCAGGCGGGCTTTCACTCTGGGGTTGATTTTAATGTTTCCTCAGCTGCCCTGGGGGCTAGTGCTTTATGAAAGATTTTGTCTCCTTGTTGTTCTAAACATCAAAGAGCTTTGTGGAAGGGACAGCCTTTCCAGATAGGATTCAGAGAGCAGGAACTCTCGCCTGTCTAGGAGATGCCTCCTGCCCACTGTGTCTTGGGATTCTTTTCTTGGTGACCGCTGCACTGGGCCTTCAAGAAGAGGACACAGTGGGCAGTTTCCCGCTGTGGGAATTGTTCAAGGCAGAGCACTTTGGGGAGGGGAAACGGGAGACCCTTGTCTTCCCTATCAGAGGTCATCACTTCCTCTTACTGATGAAAGCATCAACATACTGCTTTCTCCAAGAGGCTAGCTACTTACAGAGTATAAAGGTGACCCCACACCTGGTAGCAGAGAAGAAAAGTAAGGAATGATGGCCTGGGCAGGAAGAGTAAGAGGCCCGGCAAGAGAGCTGCATTTGACTCCCAAGAAACTCCTTGCTGGGAGATGAGAAAATCCCGTTTGGAGGAGCAGGACGTGGCGTTGGTCAGATTCCTCTGTCTCTCCTGGTCTCCTGTGTGTCTGGTTTCATCACACAGACCAAATCAGGACTCACTTCTCTGGAAAATGGCCCGAGAAGACCTTTCTAGTCCCAAACTGAGAGTCAGGAAGTACATGCTTAGAAAGTGATTTACACACACAAAAAAATTTTTATTGGAGTATAATTGCTTTACAGTGTTGTGTTAGTTTCTGCTCTACAATGAAGTGAACCCCTCCCTCGTGGACCTCTCTCCCCCCATCCCCCATCCCACCCATCTGGGTCATCACAGAGCACCGAGCTGAGCTCCCTGTGCTGTACAGCAGGGTCCCACTAGCTATCCATTTTACACGTGGTAGTATATTTATGTCAAATCTAATCTCCCAGTTCATCCCACACAAAATTTTTAAGCTTAATTTCATGTTAAAACTTTTTCTTCATTTGAGTTGAGGATAACCAGTAAGACTTACTCTGCTCTTTATTCTTGGCTTGGTTTATAATATGACCAAAAAGATTTTCTTTTAAGTTCTTATATCAGCAAGAAATGACATATCTATAGACTATGCTCCTTGTAACTAATAATTTCCTGATAATTTCAGCAAAGCAAATTTCTGTCTGAACAATAAATTCACCTTGGCCTGTCTAAGCCAAGCTAAGTAGAAACTGAAAATTGTTTTGGAAAAGAAAACAGGAAACGTATCTTATTTTCGGCCTACTAAAAATGTAAATTTCAGCATTGCATTTTCCTGTATAACTGGGGAGAATTTTATTTGCAATTGTGGGAAAAAATAGAAATACCAGACTTGCGCAACCTTGAGGAGTCAGTCCTTTTTGAACATGAAGGAGTCCTTCAGATGACTCTGGGCAGTGTCTGTGCACTTAATTCTGAGCCAGTGAGAATTAGGTTGGCAGACAGGACACCGAAGTCCATTAATGCCCATTCCACTAAATCCCAGGGACCCGAGAGAACTGTTTTAGGCAAAACTTTGCTTCTAGAGATGTTATGATTTTGGTGTTCTTTCCTGCTTCCTTGGGACTGAGGGTACAGCCGGTCAGCTCTGGGTAAGGAAGTGGATTAATCAGGAAAACTGGAACCCAGTTTCTAAGACTTGCTTTGTGACTTTGAGCAAACCGCATGATCTCTCTGTGTTCCAAGATGGTAATTCATACCTTCAATATGCCAAAACATTGCAGGGATAAAAAAAAGCTGGGTAAACGTACAGAACCTTAGAAATCAAAAGAAATACTTCGTAAGCCTTTGCTAAAGAGAAAATAGAGCTGGTGGCACGTACCCAAGAAAGTAAGTTCCATGAGAACCCCCAGGGATCGTTCTGACGACCACGTCACCTAGAAGCAATGCTCCAGACAGGAGGCGCTCGACTGTGTGAGGGGGAAGGTGGTGAGTAGCGTGAGGACACGTCCTCCTTACCTGCCAAAGTCTGGGTGACAGTCTGCGCTGCCTGCAGCTGCATGATGCCCATCTGATTGTTCATCTCGGAGTACTTGCTCTCGGCCTCTGTGAGCCGCGACTCCATGCGCTTGGAATTGCTCTCCAGCTCCATCACCTGCATGACCACGCTGACCCAGTCCCTTTCCTGCTTCCTGCTCAGGTCGCTCAGCAGGCTGCTTAGGTTGGCAATTTGGGCCCTGAGCTCCTTCGCCTCCTCACAGCAGCCGGCCACGGTGAGCTCTGCAGGTGTCTTGCGCTTAGGGGGCTTCTGTGGCCACACTGGGTGGCTGACAAAGGCCACAGTGAAAATGCAGAGCCAGGCCACGGCCGAGAGAGTCTCTTTCAGCATCTTTCGTGGGCCTGGTTGAGGAAGGCTCTTCCTCTGGGGGAATCTGACTGTGTCCAGCTGAGGCGTGCAGAGCTGCGGCAAATTAGAACCTAGCCCTTTCGCTCTTGGTGGACTTAGCACTTTGTTGTTCCTCTCCCCTTGCTCTTTCTTAGCCTTTCTCAAAACTTGAGTTTCTGAATGCGCAGCTTAATTGGGTATCCTATAGCCTTCCTTCCCAAGACTGAATGCTCGACAAACTCAGCATCTTAAATATTGTTTTCTGCCTGCACCTCCACCCCTACCATGGCCGTGCATAGCGCTTTAGCCCCTCCCAGCTCATCTGGGAGGGTCAGGTGCCTGTTGGGTGAAGTCAGCGTAAACTTAGGCCAGAGGAGGGGAGGAGAGAGACAGGGGCAGTCTTTCTTTCCTTGCCTGCACAGTCTCTGGGCTAAGACAAGAGGACTGAATTTGTGTGTTTCCAGTTTTGCCTATTAGATTGTACCCCTGCCAGCCACTGGCTCTGCTCTATAAGCAAGCAGGGCAGGGTCAGAAGAATTTCCAGATTCCATTCTAAAGGTTATATAACCGTGGGGTGAGCATAAGGTAGGCAAAGAGAGTTGGGAATAAGACTCTCCACTCACAGGGAGGCCTGTTACTGCAATCCACGCTGTTTATACGAGGCTCTAGTCTATTTTGGCATCCTTCTGAATGTGCTTTTAACAAGGCTCATTATTCCTTTCTCTGATCATCATTCAGTGTTTTACAAAACCCTCTTTTGGCCTGGATCTAACGCTATCTCACATTTGAAAATTTCCAACTTAGAAAAGCTTTAGAAATAGAAGGATAGAGGAAATCTCTTAAGAAGCAAAAAAGGGCTTTGTAGCTTGTACCCACAGGCTTTACCCAGTTCTTTCTTTTTACATACTTTCTCCTTCAATAAAGAATGGGCCAGTGTTCGCCTCTCACAGTTGACATTTGGCATGAAAGTGGCAGCGATGGCAGCAGGGGTGAAAACGCAGAACTTGGTCCGAGGATGGGCACCTGCACGCCCACCAGTGTTCATGCAGAACAGAGAACAGGCACAGCCACGGCCCATGGTTCTAAGCCTGGAAAGTATGTTAAAACATAGAGAAAAACATCCCCATTGCCTAATAATCCATGTCTGGAGCCTCATTTCCCTTTTCCTATGGAATATGGTTTGCAGATTTATTCTCTGTATATGAGATATATATATATTCTCTATATATATCCCTGACAATAGGGATATTGTCATTTTTCATGTACTGTATTTAAAGGAGATTCCTCCTTTGAAAACAAGTGGGGAAAAAAACTGGGTTTTCAGCAAATCTTAAATCCTTAAAATGAGCTTTTCACTAAGAAGGTAAACAAAGTTCCCTCTGTCCATACACGGTAACTGTCTTCTGAACATGCTCTTGCTATTTCCGGGTGCAGTGCTTATACTGTTGTTATTCCATATGGGCCCTTCACACACAAGCCTGAGGCCTGGCAGCCCTCCTTCCCGCCGTGACCCCCAGAGCCTTTTTCCAGTCAGGGCTTCTGCTGCTCAGAAAGTCATTTCTGTTCAGGCAGCTGGAGTTACCAAACACTTTTTTTTTTTTCCTGTAAATCAAAAAGCAGGAGTGGATCAGGTGGATCAGGGTTTGTTTGCTAACCTGCTCATCTTCTTTGCCTGCTTAGGAGTGAGGATGTTGCTGGAGTCCTGTAGCAGCTTGTCATTCTGCTCAAAAGGGTCTTTTTAGAATTGGCACTGTCAGCCAGTCCCTGCTGTCTCTTTGCAAATGTCTAGTCCAGCCGGGCACTGCAGCCTTAGCTCATGGAGCTCACTTCACTAAGGCGAACCTGGCCCCGACTGCCAGCATCCGACAGGGTCATTCAGCAGGGTCTGCTAAACTCCACGAGGATCTCCTACCCAGCTTAACCGACACTGAGCACTGAGCTTAAACCGTGTGGCACACAATTGTATGTAGCCTCACACACGATGCTGCTGTCTTGGTAGAGAACATCATGGAACAATGGCGCTTTATGGATTCCTGGCCGGCTTTTTGTTTGTTCTTTCCAGTGACCATTTCCTCTGCCCAAACAGAAGAATTTTGTTATGAATAGATTTTCATATCTGGGCAGAAAATGAATCGATCATTCATATTTGCAACCCATGTAGCAGTCCTTTCCAGGAAAGGTAGGAAGGGGTTCCTAAGTTTGGATCAAAAGCATCTAGCTTTTAGCATGAGTGCCTACTCTCTGACATTTGTTTTCTGGAAACTTATTTCTAACATAAGGCTTAAGTTGGAGACAGAAGCTTTTTTTATTTGAAGATTTTCTTAAATTGTCTAACCTGCCCAAATCTTCAACACTGCCCCCCCCATTTTGAGAAAAATAGCTAGTTAAGAGTATATCCCATGCCAGAAGATTATCTGTCCTCCAAAACATCTACAACCCTAGGGTGTCCTAGATTCTGAATTTCTGAAAGAAGGAAAAATAAGTCCTTGTTTTGAGTACAGCTAAGCCAGTAGAGAAAACCAGGACAAATGCGGAAGACTAGAGCAGTTTTCCCTTCTCTGAGAGGCTTTTAATCCCTTCTCTGCCCTTCGGTGAACAGTGTGACCATAAAAAATGGGAATTAATTGAGAAAATGTGGAAAACCTGTGTTGGACACCTTACAGTTTTTCCTTTTCTCCATTTTGCTGGTGGTGAAAGAGGGTCAGCTTGGAGCTCTTGAGATAGATGTTTATGAAAATAAAGCTTATGTTCTTTTGAGAAAAGCCAGTGAGCTTTTACTTCACAGTCTGGGCTGTGCTGCCTTAGGCTGGCACCAAGGATTGGATGTGTCCGAGCAGCCTGGGAATTCCAGAGCTGAGAAGGGCCTAGAGCTGGTCTTTCCTTCTCCCCCAATAGGGGCGTCATGTCTCATTTTCTTGAAAATGTTCCTGTTAGAGAGACTCCTTGTTTTCCAGTGTATTCGTGCCCCTGCCTACTCTTAAACCATCCTTCCAAACTGGTGAGGGAGGAACAGCTGCCCTCAGTGCCAGGCTCTGTTTGTTGAATGAATACATCTCAGAAGAATCTGCCTTGTTGTTAGTTTAGCCGTGTGTTTGTGGTCATATTTTACTTCCGAAGTCTTCTAACGAGCCACAGCTGCCTTACTACATGTGGCTATTTGGTCCCTGACCCTTCTACCGCTCAGTCCTACTTCCATCTCAGCCCGAAGTCCAGGTCCATCGCAGAAGGTATTTGCACCTCTTCCCTAAGCCTTCTAGTTTGCCACTTCTCCCAAAGAGTGTGTCCTGGGCTTATTAGAAACCATTTCTTTCAGGCCTCCTCTTAGTGTCTACTGTTTAATTATAGCACTTAGCAAAAAAGTCTGTCTCTGAACCCTCTTAGGAATTTGCAGCCTCAGGTGCCTCACAGGCTAGGTGGAGAGACAGACAGCTGAACTCCAGGGCAATGTGACATGCTGGGGTGGGGGACACAGCAGAGGGGGAGTGCCCAACCCAGATGAGGTTCTGGAAGGTCTCCTGAGGGAAGTGATACCCAGGGTTGTTGTTTTTGTGGGGTTTTTTGGTTTTTTTAAAGGAAGAAGTAGCCAGAAGTGGGAGAGGGCATTCTGAGCCAAGGTGCAGCTGTATGAAAAGCCTGGGCTTATAGAGCCTAAGTGGTCAAGTGTGGCGTTAAGGGGCAAGAAGGAAGAGGAGTGGTGGCAGGAATTAAAGCTGGACGAGTGGAGGCGCGTCGGGCCTCAGGGCCCTTGTACATCCTGGCGAGGCTGTAAGTGTTACTTGGGAGACGGGGCTGTGGAAGGAAGCCAGGAAGCTTTTACTTCTTGCTTTGTTTTTTTCTGAGTCTCACCAGGACAGTGGCTCTTTGTAGTTACCAAACAAGATTTTTAACTGGAAGTGGGTGGCTTAGAACATCAGAATTTCTTAAAATTGTAATGCATTCATATTAAATGCCCTGAAGGGCTCATCTGGCTTGAGGATTAAGGAGGTGGTATCTGAAGGACTTAAAGTTATTAAGTCTAGAATCAGATAAATCTGGGTTCTAATCCCTTCCCATCACTTGATAGTTATATGACCCTGGGCAAATTAATTAACTTCTCGGAGCTGACCAATCTGTGAAATGGGGATAAAAATTTTAACTACTCCTGGACTTCCCTGGCAGTGCAGTGGTTTGGACTCTGTGCTTCCACTGCAGGGGGCATGGGTTTGATCCCTGGTTGGGGAACTAGGATCCCACATGCTGTGCAGCACAGAAAAAAAAAAAAAAGTTAAAAAAAAAAAATTATAACCACTTCACAGGATTTTTGTGAGGACTAAGTTAAATACAGCAAAAGATTAAAAATAGCTAAGGCATTTTTGAAGAAGAAAAATAAATTTGGAGGAATTACCTTATTAGAAATGAAGATTTATCTTAAAGCTACAGTAAGTAATTAAGGCAATGTAGTATTGGCACAAGGATAGACAAATAGATAAATGGAGCAGATTTGAATGTCCAGAAACAGACCCACACATATATGAACACTTGATTTATGACAAGGTGCCACTATAGAACAGTGAGTTCCTCTGGGTAGGCTAGATAGCCTTATGGGGGGATAAAGGTTCTTGACCCTTACCCCATACCACACCCAAAACCTCAAGTCCAGGAGATTTAAAGTCTAAATCGGAAAACAGTAGGGCTTCTAGAAGATAACATAGGAGATTATCTTCAGCATCTTGGGATAAGCAAAGATTTCTTAAACAAGATTTGAAAAACACTGACCATAAAGGAAAACATGAAATGCAATAAAAGGAGTCATTTCTTTTCACTGGAAAACACCATGAAGAAAGTAAAAAGGCAAGAAGGTATTCCAGTACATACTTCTGTGTATACTGTATCCAGAGTATATATAGAACTCCTAACAAACAAACAAAAGGTAGCCAGTTAAAACATTGGCAAGAGATGTGAACAGGTACTTATTTCACAAAAGATTATGTCCACAAGGCCAGTCGACACATGAAAGACTGCTCAGGCTCATTAGTCCTTATGGAAACTCAAATTTAAACTATACTGTGCAGGACTTCCCTGGTGGCGCAGTGGTTAAGAATCCGCCTGCCAGTGCAAGGGACACGGGTTCGAGCCCTGGTCTGGGAAGATCCCACATGCCGCAGAGCAACTAAGCCCGTGCGCCACAACTGCTGAGCCCGCGAGCCACAACTACTGAAGCCTACGTGCCTAGAGCCCGTGCTCTGCAACAAGAGAAGCCACCACACTGAGAAACCTGCCACACCACAACAAAGAGTAGCCCCTGCTCACCGCAACTAGAGAAAGCCCACGCATAGCAACGAAGATCCAACGCAACCAAAAGTAAATAAATAAAAATAAGTTTTTTAAATAAAAAAATAAACCAGAAGGTGCAACTTACACACCAATCAAAATGGCTGAAATGGAAAACACTAAATTCCAAGTGTTGACGAAGATGTGGAGCAACTGGGATTTCCATACCCTTCTGGTCAAAATGTAACGTGGCAGTTTGTCAGTATCTTCTGAGACTGGAACATGCCCCTGTAAGTGAGCAATTCTACTGCGAGATTTGTTCCCACCAGAAATGTGAGCACCCACGCGCCAAAGGCACATAGGAATGTTTGTCCAGACTTCGCTGGTGGTCCAGTGCTTAAGACTCCGCCCTTCCAATGTAGGGGGCGTGGGTTCGATCTCTGGTTAGGGAACTAAGATCCCGCATGCCACATGGTGCGGCCAAAAAAACAAGGAATGTAGTAATGTGACTTACCATAGCCCCAAACTGAGAACAGCGTAAACCCCCATCGACAGTAAGACAGATGAATTGTGGTGTGTTCATACAGTGACACGCTATTCAGCAGTAAAAGACAGAACTACTGCGGCATGCAATGACATGGATGTGTCTCGTAAACATAATGTTGAATGTTTATATAGAGTTCAAAACCTGGTGAAACTAACCAATTGTATCAGAAGTGAGATAGTTGTTACCTCTTATGAGTTGTTACCTCTGGGGATGAGAAGGGAAGCTGTGATTGGGAGAAGGCTTGGGTGCTTCTGGGATGCTGGCAGTGTGTTGTGTTCTGTTTTTTGGTCTGGGTGGTAGTTATAAGGGTATCTTCACTTTGTGACAATTTATCAAGCTGTACAATTAGGTGTATACTTTCCTGTGTATACATGTTGTACTTCAGCCAGGAAGCTTATTTAAAAATAGATAATGCACATAAAACACTTTGTTTTTTTTTTAATTTTATTGAAGTATAGTTGATTTACAACGTTGTGTTAATTTCTGCTGTACAGCGAAGTGACTCAGTTATACACATATATATATTCTTTTTCACATTCTTTTCCATTACGGTTTATCACAGGATATTGAATATAGTTCCCTGTGCTATACAGTAGGACGTTGTTGTTTATCCATCCTGTAAAGAATAATTTGCATCTGCTAATCCCAATCTCCCAGTCTTTCCCTCCCCCCACCACACCCCCCCACCTTAGCAACCACAGATCTATTCTCTATGTCTGTGAGTCTGTTTCTGTTTGGTAGATATGTTCATTTGTGTCGTGTTTTAGATTCCACATATGGGCAATATCATATGGTATTTGTATTTCTCTTTCTTACTTCCATTAGTATGATAGTCTCTAGGTCCATCCATGTTGCTGCAAATGGCATTATTTCATTCCTTTTTATGGTTGAGTAATATTCCATTGTGTATATGTATACCACATCTTCTTTATTCATTCATCTCTCAGTGGACATTTAGGTTGTTTCCATGTCTTGGCTGTTGTAAATAGTGCTACTGTGAACATAGGGGTGCATGTATCTTTTCAAATTACAGTTTCGTCTGGATATATGCCCAGGAGTGGGATTGCTAGATCAAATGCCAACTCTATTTTTAGTCTTTTGAGGAACCTCCATACTGTTTTCCATAGTGCCTGCATCAGTTTACATTCCCATCAACAGTGTAGGAGGGTTCCCTTTTCTCCACACCCTCTCCAGCATTTATTATTTGTAGACTTTTTTTTTTTGAACACTAGTCCTTTGTTTGTTTGTTTTTAGTATTTTTTAAAATTAATTAATTATTTTTGGTTTCGTTGCTGTGTGCAGGCTTTCCTTAGTTGCGTCCAGCAGGGGCTACTCTTTGTTGCTGTGCGTGGGCTTCTCATTGCAGTGGCTTCTCTTGTTGCGGAGCATGGGCTCTAGGTGCATGGGCTTCAGTAGTTGTGGCATGCAGGCTCAGTAGTTATGGCTCACGGACTCTAGAGCACAGGCTCAGTACTTGTGGCGCACAGGCTTAGTTGCTCCGTGGCATGTGGGATCTTCCCAGACCAGGGATCGAAACTGTGTCCCCTGCCTTGGCAGGCGGATTCTTAACCACTGTGCCACCGGGGAAGTCCCTTACTTGTAGACGTTTTAATGATGGTCATTCTGACCAGTGTGAGGTGGTACCTCACTGTAGTTTTGATTTGCATTTCTCTAATAATTAGCAACGATGAGCATCTTTTCATGTGCCTATTGGCCATCTGTATGTCTTCTTTGGGGAAATGTCTATTTAGGTCTTCTGCCCGTTTTTCAATTGGGTTGTTTGTTTTTTTGTTATTGAGTTGTATGAGCTGTAAGACACTTTGAATTGTGTCTGACACATAGTCCATATCTAGCAAATACTAAGTAGTATTGATATTTAGGTAATCGATTATCATTTCATCAGAAAAACCTCCCTGTCCACCTGAATCTAAAATAAGTCCCCTGTGCCATTCTCCATCTCTGTGCTCTGTTTTCTTCATGGTGTTTACCTCCACAGCACTTATTTCCATTTGTGTTTTGTATATCTACTTCACTGACCTATAAGCTCTGTGAAAGCAAAGAACATACCTGTCTTATCTACCATAGTAGCTCTAGCAACCAGCACTTAGCACAAAGCCTGAGACAAAAGAGATACTGTATTGGAACTTGTCAAATGAAAGAATGAATTCCCAGCAGAAGGTTCTTTTCTCCTAAATAAACATCTGACATGGAGACTTAGAGTCTCTCTCCATGGTCATTGCCAGTATTTTATCATGGTGAGTCCTTCATTGCAGGGGATTGCCTTCTCTCCTGCTTTAACATTTTCTTCCATAGATTTTAGTTATAGAATCAAAGAGAGTGAGAACTGGAAGAGTTGAGATCATTTGGTTCAGCCTTCTTTTTTTTAACCAGTAACTTGAGGTAGCAGCCTGATTGTATGATCACTTTGTATCCCTGGAAACCATCGATTTGCATCTCACCCCTGTTTCTTTACATATGAAGACGAGTGAGAGGGCCACAGAGCATTGTGGTAGGGTTTTGTACCCCCCAGCCCCCCACCCCCGCCGTTGATTCTGGAGGCCTGTATGAATGGCATATCTGATAACTTGACCCTGCATTGACCTGTCAGTTAATCCTTATCACGGCCTGAGGGGCCACATGCAGCAGCTCATGTTGAAGACAGAACACAGAAAGTAACATGTCATGTCTCTGGGCAGCTGTATTCCCCGTAATTAATCCAGGAATCCAACAAATCTTGTCTGTCTCCAAAGGGAAATCAAACACCCATTACATTGCAATTGCAAAAAATCACTCTTAGCCAAAGACGGATTCCTGCCAGGGTGCAGGACAAGATTTCAAGTCTATGTGCAGTCGCCCTGGGACTGAGGAGCTTCCCTTCAGCCTGGGTCTTAGCCTCCCTGACTTAGGCAGCACTAGTGGGAAATGGCCTGTAACTCTTTGAGAATGTTAAAGAAATTGAACCAGTTTGTGCCTGAGCAACCAATTAACAGTGAGGGTGACTGGGCTTTACAGCCTACAGGCAAGGGGCTAGATGGACGAACAAACCCACTCTGTGTCTTAATTCTAAACACATGTTCCCAAAGTGTCTCTGTTGCGTTGCTTGGAAGTATGAGCCCAGCTTTTACAGTTGTTTCCAGGCTTCCAGAAAAGGTACACAGTCTTGTTCTTTTCCCACACCTCTGCTGGAAGAGAAAACGCTCTGTCCAGAGGGGAAGGATTTGCTCAAAGCTTCGCACTTCTCAGTAAAAACACATTCCAAACGTCTGGACTCATGCTGCCTTCAGAAGTGCCAGTGTGCCTCGAGGAATCCATACCCCTGTCGAAAAGCTCCAAGCAGCAGAGAGTGTGCAGATGGAGGAAACCCCTTTGTAGCCCGAGCACAAGCACAGATTATATCTTTCTTTTTAGCCCCATCTTTTTCTTTAATGCCCTTTTACATCCAGCCATTACCCAAGAGGCCAAGTCCCTCACCAGTCATCAGTAGAGCTTAAATTTATTTCTGGCTGCTCTAAAGACTTCTTACAGGTTCACTTTACAACAGCTTGCCTCTATAGGGCATCTTACAAACTCCAAGGAAAGCTGCTTTTCAGTGCAGAAAGCTGACCATGAGTGAGGAGTTGTACAAAGGGAGGAGTCCTGGCGTTTCTCCTAAAGCTGACCAAAAGGACAGAGGATCTTTCCTTGTAACCCAAGACCATTCTAAAGGGTGCCGCTTGCTGTCGGTCAGTAGTTAACCTCTGCTCCTCCACTGCGTCTAGCTCATCCTCAGGAATGGCTGGAGATTCAGTGGGACCACTCTTACGGTGAGTTAGCAAAGCTGCTTCTGATTTTCATGTACCACTGCGAGGGGGAACAAACTGCTGGCAATTAAACTGGGTCACAGCACTCTGAAACCTTGAATTATAAGCTGTATCATGGTCTCAGAGCTGTTAAAGTGCACCTCTTAGAATTGATGAAATACGCTAGGTGCCCCATGGCCACCTCTGACACAGTCTGTCCCAGTGACAAGGAAATGGATCAGTGGTAACACCATTGATCTCTCCAGATTCTTTTGGACATCTCATTGGCTGTGAATCTTGGTGATTCAATTACAGTATGTTATGTTCCTCGTCTGTCAGCTTTTCCTTACTAAAAAGGTAGGCATATTTTTTCCTTCTCCTGATCCCAGAAGGGGCATCAGTATTACTACAATGTGGCCTAACTCCGTACTGGAGTACAAGGCCAGCGCACATCTGCTCACACGATTAGAAGTGTGGAGAGTTCAAAGCTCTGCCGAGTCACTGGATGCCAGGTCATTTCATTTTTGTTTCCCAACTTCATCCACATAATAGGCTGAGTCAGAGCTCTTGGACATGCAGAAGCCAAGAAATCAGAATTTTACCCAAAATATCAACTCTATTTTGAGTCGAGGTAGTTGAAAATAAGCTTTGGGCTTCAGTCTGTCAGCCCTCCCCGCTTTGTTGTTTCCTGACAGCTTCTTCTTCCTGATCGTCTCTCTCAGAGCTCTTCATTTCACTCTGGATATGAAGAAGCAGAAAGGAGGAGAAAAACCTCCAGGCATCACCAGAAAAGGAGCAGTGCTCACTGTTGTAGAATAAAGAGATAATGGCCAATTTGTCAAGAAGTGTTGACAAGAAAGATAAAGTTGGCAGTAATTAACTGGCTGACATGCTGGGAGTGATGCGCCTGCCAGTGGCTCCCTAAATCAGCCAGAGCCTTGGAAATGTGACAGCCATTCATCATTTTTACAGCACGCCTCTGACAGGCCCCTGGGTTGGAAACCCGGCCAGCACAAATCGTGTGCTTTGACACTCCAGGTCTCCGCGACCTCTCAGTGCCTTACTCTGGTTGTGCTGGGGAGCCCGGGCCCCGCATTCAGCCAGGAGGGGCGTGGAGGTGATGGGTGAAATGGGACCACTTGCCCCGCTTGTTGCCGAGCACTGTGCTCATCCTCAGGGAGGACGCTCTGATTCCCAGGACTGACCCTGCAGGCGTCTACAGGACAGACCACCTGTGAGCAGAGAGTGGGAGCTCCTGCCGCACTCCTGGCGCCCTGGCGGCTTAACTAGTGCTGCTCTCACCCAGCCACGAGGGTGCGCCCACGAGACGGGTTTGTACGTGCCATCCAGCAGCAGGGTGACATTCTTATGCAGCTGTTAAAAATAATTATGAAGGGGCTTCCCTGGTGGCGCAGTGGTTGAGAGTCCACCTGCCGATGCAGGGGACATGGGTTCGTGCCCCGGTCCAGGAAGATCCCACGTGCCGCGGAGCGGCTGGGCCCGTGAGCCATGGCCGCTGAGCCTGTGCGTCCGGAGCCTGTGCTCCGCAACGGGAGAGGCCACAACAGTGAGAGGCCTGCGTACCGCAAAAGAAAAATAAATAAATAAAAAATTATGAAGACTCCGGATAAAGTAGGAAATGCCTGTGATATGTGAAAGAGCAGAATCCAAAGCTGTATGATCACTCTAGCTAGCACTGTGTATAAAATATGTATTTATACAGAATATGCATGGGCAAAAGTAACATTCTAATATCGTGGTGAACTTCCCTCCCCCCACTTTTTCTTAATTAAAAAAAAAAAGATATACTTCCTCCTACCAGTCTCGAAAAGATAGTTTTTGTCTCTCCTTTCCGTCATCTACACAGTTGTTAGCATTCTATCTTTTTTATTCTTAAGGCCCACTTTCTCACATACAGATCTGGCAAGTCTTCTAGATATTATGACAGACGTGTCATTTACACTGTGAGCAGACAAAGGAAAGGGTGAAGACAAAGTGAGAGCTCATTATCCTTAAGCCGCTGTGGCCTGAGATGTCAGGAACCCATGTGATTGTCCAAGGCAGTCCACTCACCTCTCTTGCACCGGATTTTTTTTGTCTTCGTGCCTTAGGTCCCTGAGGGTGCCAAGGACACCAAATGTCCCAGCTTTGAAACCGTGTAATGAGGCCAGCCTCCTTTTCTTAATATGTAGAAAAGGAGTAAATTTACTCTTCCTAAGTTTCTGAAGCAAGAAAGGAAAGTTTGTCCTGCCAGACCCTGGGGTGCTATCTTCATGCCCTGACTGTGGCTTTAAGGGGGGGACCCTAAGGCCTGCCAGCCCCCTTCGCTCTCCCTACCCCTTCGCTCTCCCTACCCACCTGCATTTGAATTACCCCTCACCACCTTTCTCCGCTGTACATTTCGGATGTTCTCACGTTGCCTTCTGTCTTCACTGCTGTCCTGCTTGAAAAGAGACTGTCACACCCTTGAGCTCCCCAGAGTCCCAGGGGAACTGCCTGATGAAAAGACATCAGGGCCCCACCAATCCTGGATCTTCCTGGCTCTGTACAGGAATCAAGATGTTTTGTTTTTAATCATCCGTTGGACACAGAGCTAAGTCTTGGTGCTGGAAGAAGTAACAGGGATGGACAGAAGCAGCTACCGCTCTATAAGAGAAATAAGAAAGACTGCTTGGGGGACTTCTCTGGTGGCACAGTGATTAAGAGTCCGCCTGCCAATGCAGGAGACACGGGTTCGAGCCCTGATCCGGGAAGATCCTGCATGCCGCGGAACAACTAAGCCCGTGCGCCACAACTACTGAGCCTGCACTCTAGAGCCTGCGAGCCACAACTGCTGAGCCCACGTGCCACAACTACTGAAGCCCGCGCGCCTAGAGCTCAGTAACAGAAGAAGCCACTGCAATGTGAAGCCCACGCACCGCAACAAAGAGTGGCCCCTGCTCACCACAACTATAGAAAGCCCGTGTGCAGCAATGAAGACCCAACGCAGCCAAAAATAAATTAATTAATTAATTTTTTTAAAGTGCATTAATTAGGGCTTCCCTGGTGGCTCAGTGGTTGAGAGTCTGCCTGCCGATGCAGGGGACACGGGTTCGTGCCCCGGTCTGGGACGATCCCACATGGCGCGGAGCGGCTAGGCCCGTGAGCCATGGCCACTGAGCCTGCGCATCCGGAGCCTGTGCTCCGCAACGGGAGAGGCCACAACAGTGAGAGGCCCGTGTACCGCAAAAAAAAAAAAAAAAAGTGCATTAATTAAAAAAGATAAAGCAACAGAAAAGATTCATTAAAAAAAAAAGACTGCTTGATATACTGCTTGATACAAAGCAGGGTCCGTCTGGGCCTCAACTTGGCTCTTCAGGAGCTCCTCAGCCAGACCCGCCCAGGTCCGCTCTCAGCTGTGTTGCATGTGTCACCAGCCCAGCACCAAGGGTATTCAGAGTATTTTTACTTGACAGAGAACCAAATAAAATGTAGACTACAGTCTGCACTAGAAATAGGAGAGAGAAGGCCCAGAGCCATTTGGGAAGCAAGTGCGTGACGGTCTCGTAAATTCCTGATGCGAGCACTAGGAGCGCCTGAGTAGTCCCCCAGGTGTGACTGCAGATGCTCCTCGCGTGACCGGCTTTCCAGTGGGCTCCAGCTCGTGTTGAGTTATCCTGCATCACTTTGCTCTTAGTAGCCGAAGGTCCTCAAGGCACCAAGGCTAAGAGATGAGGTCGATAACCAAGTGAGCCGTACCGTGAGGAATTACCAGGCCAGATGACATTGGATTTGACACCAGTCCAGAAGCCCATGGAGCAATGACTTAGGAAACAACACAGTTCCTCAGGTTTCCCTTCAGGTGGTAGGAGTGACATTTGGATGCCGAGCCAGAGACCCTCCTGTTGGTTTGCTAGTGGGTCAGCATTAGTTAGGATGTGGAGCAGTTAATGACCCGCTGTTTCTTCAGTCTCATCCTCAGTGAGACTGGTCCCCACTTGCCTGTGAAAAGCACCGAGGAAAAGATTGAAGAGGCGAGTCACGGAGAAGTAAACAGTCCCCACTCCCAGCACTAGCTTCTCAGCCATCGCTCTCGGACAAGGAACGCACCAAGGCAATGAGAAGCTCCTTCACGTCTGAGTCCCTTACTCAGCTTACACACTTTCCCTACGTCTGGAAAGAGAGTTTCGGATAGTGGAGAAAAGATGCCTGGTGTAATCTGTTTGGTGTAGGAGGCATTGAGGCCATATCTTATTCTTATTTGTTAATTCGACTCAATTCTAAAAAGTGTTTCCCTCAATTGCCAAGAATTTTCCAGTTTCAAGCTCTTCAACTCAGCTTCCTTTAATAAAAATTAAATCTTGGAGTGAGGGAGGGGAGGTGGGGAATGAATGAGTGAATATGTCTGAATAATTGCCTTTTCCCCTCTTGATATCCTAATTCATTGTGTTTCCCTGTCTGTCTCTCTTCATTGTATTTCTAACACCAGGTTTATTTGTGGGCTCTGCGTTTTATTCTGTGGGTAGGCAGCTTCTGTTTGCTCTGTCGACTCGCAACTATACAAGAGCTCAACTGGATGTTCTCACTGCGCAGTGAAGTAGGATACAAATCTACCCCGACACCCATGCCAAGACAGCACTGGGACGGGATCCACTAGCCTAGAAATTCTTGCGCCGCAGCCATCTTTTCCTTCTGGCCTTGGTGAGCGTGGAGAGGAGACAGGCTATCTGGTTGACCTGTCATCCTGTGCACTGTTGTCGTGGGCACGTTGCTGCCTAAGCCTCCATCTCTATACTTGTTTGTTAGCGTCGGTGAGGCCTGGTTTGTGTTGTTAAGCACTCCTCTGCTGTTGGGCTGAGCTTTGAACAGTTTGCCCTTTGTAAGCCTCCAGCATTAATACGGAAAGACCCCGGGGCACACAAGGCAGCGTTTATTGAACGGGCTGTAGAAAACTCCCAGCTGCCCCATAAAACGAGAGCTCCTCATTAGGGGGCCTTTTGAGCAAAGGTGGTTTCTGCACATGAGCCACACATACGTCTCTCCCTTCAGTCTCATAAAACCACATCTGAGTTTAAAAAGGGAGTATTTGCACAGACAGTCTTGTGTCACCCAAGCAAGCAGGAGACTGGGGCCTTAGTAGCTGGGAACTTCTGAGTTTCCACAGAGGCTTATTCATCCCCCACTTTGCAGCCTGCGCTCTGTCTGTAAGCCTGGCAGCCTCGAACAAGCTGCCTCGGAAAAGCCCACTGTGGCCGCATGCTGACTGTCCTGCTGGGAGGTGTGGAGGCGTTGCCAGTGGCTTCTGAAAGGAAATAAAAAAATAGGAAACGGGAGCTTAGGGGTCAGAGCAGGGTGTTAGCCATGGTATGGGTGAGGAAGCTAAAGGGAAGGTGCATTACAGCTCCTTTTTCCCGTACGGCAGATTATATACAGAGTTCGCTCATGGAAACGTCCCATGCCATGCTTTCAGTCACTTATTTTACACGTATTTGCTCAGGCCCACTGATGCCGAGAGTAGACAGCTGACACACTTCTCTCCCACCGCAGAGTTGTACCCTTAGTTATTACTTCAGATCCTTTTAATGGTACAATTTCGAAGGGAAAGGATGACCGGCTGGGCCACGGTTTCCTTATACATAAAATGGGAGTGTTAATAATGTCTACCTCGTAGGGTTAAGATGACATGTATCAGCAGTAATCAGCATAGTGCCTGGCACCTACAGTGAGCCCTCAGTAAATTTAGATATCTTTTTGTTGTTATTATAATCCATTGCCTCTCGTGATGGAGTGCCAGAAGCCGTGGAGGAAGGAGAAAAAGTTAAGGTCCCAAACAAGATGGTAGACTCTGTCGAGCACCAGGAGAACCTCCAGAGCCTCAGCCCCTGCAGTTGCGTTCTCCAGCAGCCTTGTAGGCACACACGGGAGACTCCACGGAAGGAAAGAAGAAAGAAATGCATTTAGGGAGAAAGTTCTATAGGAAAGAAGAATGCAAACAGGGAGGAGGAAAGAATAAACAGGATGAGAACAGCTGGTTAACTTGAAATCTCTCCTCTCTGAACAGTCGAGAGTAGGTGTGTACAATCTCCTTTACTTTGAGGTCCTCAAACCAGAACTTAATTTATCAAAGGGACCCTTTCTCTGTGCTCCCACTCATTTTTCATGGGTTTGTTTTAGTCCATTTAGTCAGTTGTCATTTTTTCAGTGACTGTCCTTACTGTTGGACAAGAGCTTGTCATGCATCTCAAGGTACACCCCCGGTTTTCCTGGCCATTGATCGAGGCCTGGTCAGTGTGGGTCCGCAGTGAGCCCAGCCCCCTCTTTCCTTCCCACGGGGCTGTCTGCATCCTTACCTGCTTCCACACATATACAAGCGGGGAGTTCTGTGCAGGTGACTTATGTGGACTTTCTCTTAAAGGAGTTGGGGCCACGTGATGAGTTTTCTTTTTAAGTTTGCAAAGCTGTGTTGGTCTGTCCTTAGAGGAGGTATATCGAAGCCATAGCAACATTAAGGGAAAATTTGTATTTCTTCTCTGAAGTCTCTAGTCACAACTTCCTGATTTTCATCAGTTTCTTGTAAAATTCTCCTTTTTATGTATAACAAATGGGCGAGTGGGGGGAGGAGTGACTTTTGCTTGCTTTTGTTTTTGTGTTGCTTTATTCCCCAGAGTGAGGCAAGTTTTGGTAATGTTTATAATTTGTTCTTGAAAATTAGAGTATGTTCCAGAGCATAAGATTGGAAGACAGTTATTAGAACTCCTGGATTTTTATGTCTGATTCTTAGAGTTAACTTCTTTTGGTTCAGGCAAGAAACACTTTCCTTATCTTCCTCATCGGAACACTTTATGTTCCTACCAGGGCCATCCCAATAGTCCACATCAGGACTAAAAATAATATATAGACTATATCACTATATATAGTTACATATGATATATTACATATTTGAGTATAATATATAGAATATATACTGGCTTTCTTTTTTCCTGCCTTCTTATGCTTCCAAAATCTTTATTTGGGCTCAAGGAGCTAGATTATCACAAATCTATACCCAGTAATATTAATTATTAATACGCTTTACCCAGCCCTATGTGAGTGAGCAACAAAGCTGAGAA
Organism: Globicephala melas; assembly: GCF_963455315.2. Lineage (NCBI taxonomy): Eukaryota > Metazoa > Chordata > Mammalia > Artiodactyla > Delphinidae > Globicephala > Globicephala melas. The sequence goes on from NC_083314.1 coordinate 179,392,987, forward strand.
CCTGACTTAGAGGCCAACAGGAATGGGAAACTGCTTCACAATGAGCATGCAGTGGAATTAGTCCCTTTGGACTTGGCTTTTCATTCTCAGCTTAGAAAAACTCTCATAGGGCTTCCTAAAGGACCATGATGCTACAGCTTCACTTTGAAATTAAAAATATTTCTGAATCCTGCAGCAGAAAACTTACAGAGAACATTTGGGCTCATTGCTTTGCTTGGGACCCACACAGAAGCACCAAACAGTCCGCCCAGTAAATCCCACACAAGGTTGCCCATCTACTCCTGTAAATAAAGGAGAGGGATGTCTGTGCAGTTACTTTCGCCTCTGGTTGCAGAGCCTGGAGCCTTGAGCTTGGACACTCAGTCTAGACTCCCAGGGTGGTCTGTCACATTTTGCTCCCTGCCTATGAACAGATGTAGTCGTTGTTGTCCTGTGGTTTTCTCAAGCCTGCTCCCTCCCTCTCTTCCTTCCTTCCTTCCATAACTCAAGCTTATGTTTAGTGTTGGGTTAGTTGCTGCTTACCCTCTTACATAGGGCCCTATTGGAACAAGGGTCTGAGCCTTGCAGCTCCCCTACTTTCAGGACCTCTTCACAGCCTCTCTGATGAACCAACTTCAGGCAGCAAGCCTTCCAGCTTTTCTGCCCAGTTGCCCCAATACACTTACAGTTCTCCAGCCCCAACTGGCCATATGCTGCCCACAGATGACATCAGCAAAGTTGTGTGTTGTTAAGAAAAGCATCTCTCTGCCAGAGAGACCAGGCAAGTGACTTGGGATGCGGTCCCTTCACAGCCTGCTGCAGAGGGAGGGCATGGTCTTTGAAAAGGGACTAGGGAAACATCTGAATTTGAAAGAGATGGGCCCTGTCAGGGGAGCAGTCAAGACTGTTGCTGGGTTCTCTGTCATTGACGTGGATGACCCAGCCTCAGTGCCACTTCTTTGTCACCCACAGAGCCTGATGATTTTTATTCATTTTGGTTATTCTTACCACCAAGGGCAACTGATGAGAAGAAGTAAGAGTTAAAAGTTCAGAGGTACCTCATCTGGTTGTGTTCTACAACAGGAACAGTTCTGGAGCCAGGGTTTCTAGTTAAAAAACAGACGTGTGCTGCCTGACGTATGATATCTGAGAGGAAACCAGTCTGCTGCTTGGAGGAAGGGCCCCAGAGCAGGCAAGGCCTCCTGTCCACCAAATGTGGCCCCTTCAAAATTAGGAGTATGAGATCAAGATGAAATCATTCAGGCCGAGCTTTCTGGGTGGTAATAGATAATTGATGCTCTTTCTATATCTGTAAGACATTGTCCCCAGCATACTGGTGAGCCATCTGCCCACAAATGACCCTGCACCTCCCACCCTCTGACATGCTGAGTGTAACCACCTATTCCTTTTGTTTTCCCAGCATTAATAATAAGCTACAGCAGCCAGAGGCAGCTGCCGGGGTATTGGAATATGCCATGAAACACTTCGGAGAGCTGGTAAGTTGCCTCATTCCTTTTAGAAGAGCAAGAGGTAGCCACCTGGCTAGGGAGGCACTAAGCCACGACCTTAAGAAAGTTACTTTCCTTTTCTGTTTTTTTGCCAATTGTTAAAAATCTGATGCTGACTTACCTATATCTTGAGGTTGAAGGAGACAGTGGCTGTATGGAGTGTATTCAAGCTGAACAGAGATCGTGAGGGCAGAATCTAAAAAACAGTAATAACTTGTATTTATCAGACTCTCAGCATGCGCCTAGCCCTTTGCTATGTGCTCTATGTACTTCATCTAATTCAGTCCTCACAGGAACCCTTTGAATGTGTACTATTGTTATCCCATTTTACAGATGAGGAGACTGTGGTCCCGGCAGGATAACAACCTTACCTGAGCTGACCGTGAATAAGTGGCAGAGCCAGGACTTGAACCCCGGGCAGTCTGGTGTCAGAGCCCAGGTGTTTAACCCTGACCAGAGTTGTCTTTGTGTCCTCTGTGACAGCCAGCATTGCCACTGGCCCATAGTTAAGGCTCAGTACCTACTTCAGAGGAAACCATGGGTAATTCTCCAGAAAAAAATATGCCATAATTTATACCTGATATTGAGGGATTGTTCCATTTCATTATTGCTTATATAGCTTCTTGCCTCCTGCCATCTTTGCCCAACTGATATTAAAAAGATTCTGTTACTCTCTGTAGTCTTGGGAGAGTGCTTTGGTAACTCCAAACCATATATAAGGCATCGACTTAATCAACTTAACATTGATTTCCTGGAAGGTCAGGAAGTTCTGGGTCCATATATTTGATGAGGAACCTTTTATTAGTCAAGTAGGTCACTTACTCCAGTCTGCCTTAATCGAGAGCCCAGTGTGTTAGAGTGAAGAAAGTGACTACTTCACGGGCTTTTGCCTTCTACAAGGGCTGTTCGATTGGACTGAAACCTTTCAGGGAGTATTTTGCCATCTTGAGCACATATCTGTGACTAGACTAAGAAAGCATCTCCAGATGACAAGACAGAAGGGACTGTGTCTCATCCATCTTTGCCACAACCCTTGTTTGCAGAGGGAGGAAGGTCAGCAAAGAGGGCACTTCAGGTACTCCACCCAGAGGTGTCCTCTCCTGTGATATCCTTAGCGCTTAGACCGCAGTAATTGAAACAAGGATTCCACAAGCATCTGGTATTCAGGCGGTTTTATACCCCGGTGGCTCAGAGTCCCAACCTTAAATGAAGAGCTCCCCCGTCTCCAGGTTCTGAAGGTGGCCGTTGCTCCAGGGTGGCTGCTAAGCCTATGGTGGGTTTTCTGTTATATTGAGGTGGCTGAGTCACATTAAGCTCGACAGTGGTTGCTTTTTCTTGGCAGGGCCCGCGCTTTCTCAGCGCAGTTTAGGTAACAGCAATCTTGTTAGAATTTTGTGGGATTCATTGCTTAAACCTTATAGTTTCTGAAATCTGTTGCAATTCAAAACATCCTGCCCCCTACGTGACCTGCTCCGTACGCCGCCCCCCCCCGCTTTCTGCGTGTTCATACTGAGCGTGTGCCACACATTCGTCAGGAGCCTTTGTTCTTTTCCACCCAGTACAGAAATCCAAAGTGGGAAGTTTACCAGTGTTACTCTTTAATTTCGGAGTTTGTAATTGTACAGTCTCTGCAGTCACTGTTTTCTCTGTAAGGTTTTGCTTTCATATTTAGCGGAGCGGAGCGGCATGATTCTAGACGAGCTTGGGGAATGGAGCTTAGGCAGTTTTACCCTCCACAGAGTCCGTTTTGGCAAACCTCATTGTACATGGACATTGGGGAAAGGGCTGCTGTGGCCGCAGAATTAGGCCTGGGGAAGCAGGCACAAGTTAGCTACCTAAAATAGAAATGACCTCCTTACAGAGGTTCAAGGAGAAAAGATTCTGTCAGAGAGCTTAGCACACAGTAGCTGTCAGTGTACGTGCTGCTCAAATAAGACTTTCATTTAGAAAGGAGAGAAAGGTAATGGGGGAAGCAAATGTGGGCCCTGCATTGTATCATACAAATTCCACTGCAGGATCGTATTGTTGTTAAATAAATCCCTGGAGAGCCACTCCCCTGGCCCAGTAGAGAAATGGTCGTTTACCAAGCTGGTAATGAAGAAGCCCAGAAGACAGACTGAGGTGGAGGCAGATGGAGGGCAGACAGAGACATAAAACAGTCCCCGGGCCATTCAGAGAGCCGTAGTCTGCAGCTTCTAGACTGCAGTACCGCTCATTCACGTGGCCGACACTGAACTGCAGCGTGGCGCGCCATCTGCCGGGTAATGGGACCCGTCCTTTGGCCCCTGCCACTGGTAAAGCTGCCAAGTGCTAAGCAGGAGGGAACATTGGATGGGGGAGACTCTAGAAGAAGGGAGGAAGGTTTTTCCAAAGAATTTTAAGTGGCAATATTATATTGTATTTTAAATTATTATTTCCTGAAAGTTTAAAAATGCATTAAGAAACGCAGAGAATCGAGAGCTTTTAAAAAGCGAGTGGTTTTCCTCCAGCAAATATGCAGATGTGACCTGGTCTTTCTGGCCTCATCCGGAAAGCAGCTGCCGTCCCCGCCATGTGGCCCACTGTCAGCATTCCAGCAGATTGAGGCCTTGGCATCCTTATTGGAGCCCTGGTCGGGGCTTCCTGCCATCCTAAATGATTTCCCCTGTCTTTGTATCCCCACATGCTGGAGTTCTGCTGCCTTCTGTGTCTGGACTGGAAGTGACGGGGGGGAAAGCACGGCCTGACATCTACTCTCAGATTATCCCAGGGTTGTTCCATCACTGTGCCAAGGAACCAGCATTCCCACCGTCACCAAACATACCTCCGGATATTCTGAAGTTCTTTTCAGTCAAAGCCAAGGCAAACTGTGATGGGTGAAGTGTCACGCATACAGCACGGCACACTCGGGAAAGAGAGTCTGTGGATTAAAAAAAATGTACCCCTGTGTTCTCTGTGCCTCCCAACAGTCCTCTTTCTTTTCCACTTGGCAGGAGATTCAGGCTACCTGGTATGAGAAACTGCATGAGTGGGAGGATGCTCTTGTGGCCTACGATAAGAAAATGGACACCAACAAGGATGACCCAGAGCTGATGCTGGGCCGCATGCGCTGCCTCGAGGCCTTGGGGGAATGGTAAGCTGTAGCGGGATGATGGCCAAGTTGCATTTGAAATGCTTCTCCCAACCAGAGTTCTCACCTAAGACTCTCATTTTTGTTTCACTTGGTTATTTTCCCAGGAATCATCTATCACTTTGGAGTGTTTCTCTCTCTGTTCTGTCTCAGTGCTAAATAGAAAGACGCTTTTTTTCTTTCCTTTTTTTTAACTTAAACTTTGTAATGGTCTGGGACAGGACAGGTGTGGGTGTGCTCCTGGGATCTACAGCTGTTTTCTCTCTGCCTCTTGACCTTGACTGACTGATGAAGACTTCATATTCTTACTCTGCAACCTTGATTTTTTTTCTTTTCTTTATTACCTCTTGCTAATGATTTTAGGAAAGAAGAACAGATGACTGCTTTCTTCAGGTGCTTCACCTTTATTGAATGCTTACTACGGGCTCAGCACTATGCCAGGCTCCAGAGATTTAAAAAAAAAAAAAAAATAAGGTCTCTTCCTTTGTGAGGCTGATGAGACAATCACGTTGCAGGCGGTTACTAGAGCCTGAGAGCCCAGGGACAATGAATGGTCTGAGCACACAGCTCTGAAAGACCGAAGTGGGGAACGGGGTGATCTTGCAGTTCTCCCTGGAGGAAGGCCTACGGTTGAGAGACAGGTGAAGGAGAATGGGGAGAGGGAAAGGGTGTGCCAGGGAGAAGTGACAGTAACGCTTGATTTAGAACACTTGCCTGCATCTTGGCCTAGGGAGTTGCTAGGGGATGTTAAAGGAAAAATGGTTCCTGTTCCGTTTTCCAGCATCAAGTGCAGTTTTTTAAAATAGCTAAAACAAAATGCCATCCTGCAGTCATGAACTAGGTTAACTACAGTTTTAAATAACAAACAGAAGGCTGTACTGCCTCCCCACGAGCAGATTATCTCAACTTCCTCTTGCATATGGGACTGAGTGCCCCATTCATTCATTCAGCCAGTCGTACTGAGCGCTTACTCATTGCTGGTGTCTGTGCTAGCCCCTGAGAACACAGCATGAACAAGAGGGACACAGCCCCTGCCTTCCCAGAGCTTACAGGGCAGATGACCAGGCTGCTGTAGCACAGAGTGAATACAGTTTTAAAGGAGAGGAGAAGCCCAGGGGCTGTGGGATATCAGAAGGGGCCCTAATCCTAGCTTGGAAGGTTCTGGAAGGCTTCCAGGAAGAAGTGATAACTATCTGGGACCCAGACAGTGAGGAGGAGCGAGCACATTATTATGTTAGGGTTCTGAAAGTTCAGTAAGGCTGTGGGGTCGAGTGTGTTGCGGAAAAGAGGTAAGAGGTGAAGCAAGAGAGCTAGGCAGGGGCCAGATCAAGTGGGGCTTATGGTCCACGTTAAGAGTTTGAACTTCAACCAAAGGGCTGTTGATTGGCCATTCTCCAAACCCCACAGAATTTTTTTCTTTGCATTCTTTCATTCAGTGCCCTGAATTGCTCACCTCCTCTTCTCCTGTTTCTACTTTTTGAAATTCTCCCCATCTTTCAAGGTCCACCTGAACTGTTTCTCCCTCCTTGAAACCTTTCCTGCCCTTCCCACCTTTCATAATTAGAGACAACCACTGTCCTTAGGTGGGTTAAGTAGGGTTGGCTTGGATGCGTTAGAAGTGACTTTATATGCGATTTTGTTTAATCTCCTTGTGTGACAGTTGGGAAACTGAGGCTCATAGAAGTTGACATAGCCTGCCCGAGTCTCCCGAGAGCAGAGTCATCCAGGTCTCCTGACGTTGCACTACCCAGTGCCATCTACCTCTGAGCTCTTGAATTCGTTCCAGTTTTATTATTACCTATAAAGTATAAGTGGCTAGTGATGCTGACCAAGGGGTTTAAGAATGCAGTAGGCTAAAAGAGATTTTAAAAAGAGATGAAAGGGCTTCCCTGGTGGCGCAGTGGTTGAGAGTCCGCCTGCCGATGCAGGGGACACGGGTTTGTGCCCCGGTCCGGGAGGATCCCACATGCCACGGAGCCGCTGGGCCCGTGAGCCATGGCCGCTGAGCCTGCGCATCCAGAGCCTGTGCTCCGCAACGGGAGAGGCCACATCAGTGAGAGGCCCGCGTACCGCAAAAAAAAAAAAAGAGAGATGAAAGAAGTAGAATTCTTTTCCTGATCATATGCAGGTTTTTTGTATGGTTTATTCAGCCAGTTCTATTTAGAGTGCAACTTCTGGATTGCTTTTGCTTTGAGTATGTATCCTGAACGTGCCCGAGGCAGGTGTTCACCTGATCCAGGGTTACCAGTGAGTTAAGACCCGCTCCCCATGCTCAGCCTCTGGGAGCTGAGTACCAGAGACAGCCACCCCCTCCCCCAGCTCCCCAGCCACACCTGCAGCTACTTGAACCTAAGTAAACCTCCCTGCACTGTTCCTTTCATGGCCTCTGCATCCTTGAGGACAGATTCCTCAGGAATGAGATCATAGACAGCCAAGTACTTAGGCGTTGCCAATTGAAGAACGCTCCTTACACTTTTTGCTGCTGCACTGGGTGGGAAAGTCAGGGTTTTGGAGGGCCTTTTACCCAGTCCTCCCTGGGGTCAGTGAGAGGTGCCAAAGAGCCTCCTAGTGGTTGCCCCCCAGACAGTCTCATACTTTTTATTTCTTTGATTTTGCTCGTCCCCGTGCCTTTGAGAGTTAGGACTCAGTATATTCCGCATCCCTATTTGCAACAAATGTTTGTGGGAGAGGAACCCCGCCTCTGTGTGCACCGACCAGGTTCTGACAACAGTTCTGACAACTGTTGACACAGCCTCAGCTTGAAGTCAGTGCCTGTGTCCCCTGGCGGGGCTGCCTTTCAGGATGCTGATTCTGCACTGCTCCCTGCTTTGTCTCTGGAGTTAACAGTTGGTGGCGTTTCACACTGAACTCGCTCCCTGCCTCGAGATGAAGAGGAACGCTAAATCCCAGACCTGTGACACAGAAATGGGGGGTCCTGACGAAACAGCAGAGGGAAGCTGAATTGCCTACGGCCACCAGCTGTGCAAATTTGAGTTCTAGGGTTGGAAGGAGCATTCAGAGATCATGTCACTTTCCTTTACCTCCAGACAGCGAAAATGTGCTGCCCAGAGGAGCTGTTCTATGCTCTGAGCCAGTGGTTCTCTAACCGTGGCCCCTGAATTACAGCATCACTATCACCTAGAAACTTGTTAGAAATGTACTTTCTCAGGCCCCAGTTCAGACCTCCCGAATCAGAAACTCAAGGATGGCACCCAACAATCTATGTAAGGAGCCCTCCATGGGATTATGATGCACATAACAATCTGAGAACTGCTGCTCTAAGATAACCTCCAGCAGGACCCAGAGTGAAGGTTTCTCAGTTTAGACGGCAGGAAAACAACACTGAGCTTCATCCAGCTGCTGTCTCTGAGCTTCAGTAAGTGCACGGGGCAGGATGGCTGCCCACTTCCTCTTTTTTATCTTGGCTGCGTTTTGAGCTAGAATGCTTGCATCCCTGGCTCTCTTGACCTTGTGACAGAGAGACAGTGAAAGGTAATGACTGCCAGGCCATGATGCTGGATAATGGCCCCGAGCAGTTCTCCTAGATGTGGTCAGCAGTCAGCTTCTCGGTGAGCCCAGCCCAGATCCCTTCAACATCTTTATCTCCTCCCCGCTCCCTGTCCCCCATGTCACCTTATAGTGCAGTGTAGCTCATGTCCCACGAGGCTTCTGAGCTGGGCCACTTGGAACTTGTACCTTTTCTCTTGACTCCACTCCCAATACCAAGTTAAAACATCCTGCAGCATCTCTTTCAGAAAGCAGGAAAGATTAAGGAGTCTCCTAGCTGAGTCTTGAAGCTCACATGAAAGCAGGAGCTCATTTTGCCCAGTAGCAGAATTTTATTTCCTTTCCCTCAGAAGTGCAACATGGGAGGGCAGCAGTTTTAACAGCCAACAGGACATCTTTTCTTGAGGGCTTCTGCTCTCTCTGTGTATCAGAGTCTGCTGAACATCATACGTATCTCATTGTCTCCTAGTCACACCCACACTCACGGTACTTGTGCGCAATTCTGAGAGTAAGCAACATCTGGATTTCTGGTAGATGTGACCATTGTAGCACCTTCTTCCTCTGTGCAGATTGATTGCATTTGCGTTTCATTTCAAACTGCAAGCATTGGTATGATACTTTTAAAAGCCAATTCTCCCTATAGCTTGGAACCCAAAAGAATGTCCAGATGTGTCTCTTCAGATGGCTTTCTCTGTAGGCCTTCCAAAGGGAAAGAGCCCAGAGTTCACTGGCATAGGAGAAAAGTTATTTAATATTTATGAAGGGGGCCAGATGTTCACATTTCACATCACACCTAGTTAGACACGATCCCTATCTTAGATAAACTCGCTCTCAGACAAATTATGAGCCACCAGGCCATAGAAACAACAAATGACCAGTCACTTCTCAATTATATCACACAGTCAAAAGTACTTTTTCTTTAAAGGCTCCCGGTTCAAGGCAGGCCCCTATCATCCAGTTCCTCCGCAGCCTCCAGCTAACCTAAGGGGCTAGAGAGAAAGATGGAGGTGATATCTGTTAACCCGACTGTATAATTCCTTTTCTTCAGGGGGCAGCTCCACCAGCAGTGCTGTGAAAAGTGGACCCTGGTTAATGATGAGACCCAAGCCAAGATGGCCCGGATGGCTGCTGCAGCTGCATGGGGTTTAGGTAAGGCTCCCCTCCCAGGCACCCAGTCAAGGTGAGCACAGTGAGGCTGGGGGCTCGCATCTGAAAAGTGTGGCACTGTGGCTGCAAGCAGAGATGTCAGGGCTATAGAAGCATAAAACTGTTCACGTCCACTTCTCCCTCCTCCATCTGTCCTTTCTACCTCATGACTTTGACTAACTTTGTTAGATGTGTCTAATAATGGCTATTCACAGGGAGGCCTAGGAAAACAGTGATCAGGCATCAAAACTGAGATATTTAGTGAAGTTTGTTTGTCATCTGGCTCCATCATCATTAGCCTTTTTCCATATTTCTGCTGTGCATGGGGTCACCACCTCATGATCCAGTATGGTTGCTGGAGCTCCACCAACATGTCTCTATCCTGCAGGAATAATGAGAGAAGTCAGCTGTCTATCTCCTTTTATTTCTTAACTTTTATTATAGAATTTTCCCAACAAATACAAAAGTGACTAGTAAAATGAACCCCTATATGCTGTTCACCTTCAACAGTTATAAACATTCTGGCAGTTTTGTTTTCTCTGTTCTCCTCCTTGCTGCCCAGCACTCAGCCACCTTCCTCCCATTCCCTGAGTGTTTTCAAGCAGCGATTTCCTAAAAACTTCCCGCAGACAAGTGTCGTTTTCTGACGTCAGACCCCAGCAGAGAGGATTCCCAGTGTCTGTTCCAGGGATGTTCTCAGTAAGAGGGGAAAGGGCCCATGGATGTCCCAGGTGGAAGCTGCACCTGTGGAGTCCAGAGGAAGGTTACATAACATGCACCTCCATTCTCACCCTCTGAGTCACAGAGCTTATATCCTTTCCTTTCTTGATCTCTGAGCTGGATCCAGAACGTTTTTCAAAACCAAACTGCTTCCTGAGGAGTCATCATTTGTTATTTGCTTTTGCCCAGAGGCGTAGAGAATGGGTGCACCAGTGGTCTGGAGTGAAAGGCAGGAAAAGGCCTCGTAAAATCAGCAGCCCTGCAGTCTGCGGCTAATGAAGCTGGTATCTTTCCTGCAGATGGTTTTGGAAATCCTGGCATTTGATACATGCTCACCCCAGCAGGGGAAGTGACTGTGTCTTTCCAGATGCCACCATTTCCCCAGTCTGCCCTGATATGACACTACTGGGCTGTGACCTAGCCCATCTTTCTGTTGTAACAGAGCCTCTTAAAATATTTATCTCCTCCCTCTGAGGCAAAGGTACTACCAGAGTGAGACAAGCAAACTGTTTGTCTCATCCTGTCCCCTGTCTGGATAATGGCCATATCAGTTGTTTAGGGGGAAGTGTAATGTCCAAGGTACCATTGAACTGTGAGATCCTCCGTTGGTTGGGAAGAAAGCTCTTCCATCTCACCTAGAGAAAGCTGGGCGAATTCTCCAGGTTAATGAGGTGCTGCGTGGCACCCTCCTGACCTGTGCTTATGTGGCTCCTTCCATCTTTCATGGAACTCCCTGGGGCAGCAGTGGAGGCCTGTGTTTGGAAGACAGATGTGGCCTTGTTAAACTGGCTCTCAGCCTCACAGAGTGTAGAGGCTCTGCAGGATTCGGCTACAGCAGGCTCAAGTGTGTCCTGTTTGAACCCCAAGCTAAATTCACGTAACAGTGACAAGGCCTATTTGAGCTGCTGCCTTTAGCTCAGCAAGCTGACCACCCTAATGCTTTTCTGTGTGTGCGTGTGCGTGCGTGTAGGTCAGTGGGACAGCATGGAGGAGTACACCTGCATGATCCCTCGGGATACCCACGACGGGGCGTTTTACAGAGCCGTGCTGGCGCTGCATCAGGACCTCTTCTCCTTGGCGCAGCAGGTACAGACCTCCATGTACCCAGACCACCTACAAAGGGAAGGTAATCGCATGCACCCTGTCCGCACCTGGCACGTGGCGCCTGTGTAAACAGGCTGTTGTACTTCAGCTCTGGCGTTTGGCTCTGTGGCCTCTTTAGAATGGCTTCAGAGCGCAAGGCTCGGTAAGAAGATGACTCCCAGCATATCAGCCGGGGCCACTTTCTGCTCTGAGAGAGGGACACGTGTTCCAGAAGTTACCGTTTAGATTGCTTTTGGAGTTGGCTTCTTGGGTCATCGTTGCATCCTTTTTACCATGTTGCTTTAGCACTGCTTGTGGTAGAGAGAAACTGTTTTACCAAAGGAGAATTCAGAGAGCAGCATGCCCCCTTCTGCAGCAGAAGTCAGTCACAAGGTTCTTCTGGCTCTGCAGGCGTGTCACACACTGGTTGGTTACCTTTTAGGAAAGTTAGCACTTGATTTGGATATCCTGTGCTGTCTTGCAGAATAAAATAACGAGGTAATCACATCCAGCCTGTCAGGCACCGGACTGTCTTGGGTGAGGTGCTTGGGTAAACGACCTGAGCGCTACCGGATGGGGACGTAGTCATATAAACCTTAAACATTCAAAAAGGAAAAGCTCCACATGCAGGGGTTTTAATTGATGAAACAGAGAAGACCCAAACTGCAGTCCTATGGCATCCCCACCGCCCCAGGCTCTGATTTACACGATGAGAACTGAGACCTGGGTCATTCCGGTCACAGGCACAAAAGCTCCCATTTACATGGAGAGGATTGGCATTCTTCTGCCAATTTCAGAGGCACTCCCTCAGGAGGACAAGGCGCTTAAAAGCCAGAGACAACCAGCTGCGCCATTTGAGTGCTTTCACAGTCTGTTCTTCCCAGCATGCCCAGCATGGCGAAGGTGAAAGAAGGTAGATCCACAAGCTGTCCTCTTGAGATGCAAGAAAACAGTGATTCTGTTTCTAAGCATGAATTTTCCTTCCTTTGTTAAACAGGATCTAAGATGTTAAGCTTTTGGCTGCCATACATTTCTGTCTTTTCTGAGAAATCAGATAATGCTCTTCTCTAGGCTTTCAAATCTGGTAAAAGGTTTCTTCCCTCCTTCAGTGAACTTTTCTCTTTATCACTAGGATTTCAGTGAGACAGGTAACTTCTGCAGCTAGTTGGGAAGCCTGAAAATCACAGCCCTCCCTTCCTTCAGCTCCCAAGTCCACAGCTCAATTCCAGGGCTTCTCTTTTTCTCTTCCAGTGCATCGACAAAGCCCGGGACCTGCTGGACGCTGAGTTAACTGCGATGGCAGGAGAGAGCTACAGCCGGGCGTATGGGGTGAGTGTGGACCGTCTGCACGGTGCAGGGTTGGAAGCACATTTCAGTTCTTTTTGCAGAGTGGGCTCGTGAGGACACACAGGCTGCCGAGAGCATGCCTGTGGGACCAAAAAGAATGACTGAACTGAAGCCTGGCTTTCGAATTGTTCACGCTGTGTTAAGTTGGAATGCGATTTGCTTCCATCAGGCCATGGTTTCTTGCCACATGCTCTCCGAGCTGGAGGAGGTCATCCAGTACAAACTTGTCCCCGAGCGCCGGGAGATCATCCGCCAGATCTGGTGGGAGAGACTGCAGGTGAGCCTGGTAGAAAGCCCCGCTTAGCCTGCCCCGTCCTCCCCTGCTCAACATAAGCTTCCTGCTTCCTCACAGAGGTTCCGTTTGCATTCAGAGCAGAACACCCACAGGCTTCTCACCTAATAGGCCTCTAGCTGCGAGAGAATGACCTCTTTTTCAGCCTCCTTTTACCCTTCTCTAGGAAGGAAAGAAAAAAATTTTTTTTCTTTCTTTTTTGGCTGCACTGCACAGCTTGTGGGATCTTAGTTCCCCAACCAGAGATTGAACCTGTGCCCCCTGCAGTGGAAGCGCAGAGTCCTAACCACTGGACCACCAGGGAATTCCCAAAAGAAAATATCTTTAATAAGTGACATAATGGCCAGTCAGTTGAGAATCTTGACCTCAAAATCAGTGGTTCTCAACTTTAGCCACACAATAGAATGACCTGGAGAGCTTTTTTTTGCCTTTTTCAAAAAATAAATTTATTTATTTTATTTATTTATTTTTGGCTGTGTTGGGTCTTCGTTGCTGCGCACGGGCTTTCTCTGTTTGCGGCGAGCGGGGGCTACTCTTCGTTGTGGTGCCCGGGCTTCTCATTGTGGTGGCTTCTCTTGTTGCAGAGCACGGGCTCTAGGTTCATGGGCTTCAGTAGTTACGGCTTGCGGGCTCTAGAGCACAGGCTCAGTAGTGGTGGCTCACGGGCTTAGTTGCTCCACGGCACGTGGGATCTTCCCGGACCAGGGCTCGAACCCGTGTCCCCTGTATTGGCAGGCGGATTCTCAACCACTGCACCACCAGGGAAGCGCCCTGGAGAGCTTTTAAAAATCTGGATACCCAGACCACTTCCCAGACCAAATAAACAAAATTTCTGGGGATAGACCCAGGATCAGTATCTTTTCAGCCTTCCCAGATAATTCCAGGATGTGACTGACGCTGAGAACCACTGCTCTAAATCCACTTGCTGACTGCCTGCATCCAGCCCTTTAAGTGGGGTGGCCTGATGTGTTCATTTACTGACCCCTGCCATTTACAGTTCCTCTGGTCATAGTCATCCCATAATCTCTGTGCAGACTTTTTTCCACTGAAGTTTCCCCTCATCGAGAAACTTTTCCAAGTCTTCCATCAGTATTCTCGTTGTACATTCTGATCATTGTAGCTTGAGGAGCTGTCAATTCCAGATCTGGGAGTCAGGAGTCTTAAGTGTCCTTGGAAAGGACAGTTCTCCCATTCTTTGAGTAGGGAGGAGAAGTTTGTTGGCAAATCCTTCACTGCTCCAGAAGCCACTTGTCCCCCTGCTTGTCATAATCAACCTTCGTCGATTTTAAGCTGTTTCCTCTTGACCCAATCCACACTTAATTCCAAATTCTGTCCCCAGACAAGTTGAGGTTTGTGCTTCCAACTTTTCAGTAGGCTGTGGCAGAGCCTTTTGACTCCAAGTTGCATTCCTGTCCACGAAGTTCCAGGCACATTCCACTGGAAAGGAAAAGAGCGGGGCAAAGGATTGCCTATGAATACAGTCGTTTATGCTCTGAAATGAGCACATGCAGTTCTTTCACATGTTTTATTAGCAATTATGAAGTGCCCAGTGAATGTTTTGATGGAAAATTGTCCATTGAACCCCAGAAAGGAATTCCACAAAGCCAGAATTTCCCACTTGACTCGTACACACCCTGGTGTTTTTAAGTGCCTATAATGAGGTGAAGAGTTTCCAAATCAGAGATCTGATGAATCTTCTGCCATTCTAACAAGTGGGCAAAATAGAGACTTGGAAGGGGGGTAGATTAAATGAGTCTCAGAAGGGACCCGTGTTTGACTTTACTGTGTCCAAGATACCATCATCATCTTAGGCCTTCATGACTTTCCTACCTTAAGACAGGAAGATGCTTTTAGGTTTCCAGGGGCCAAGTGATTTCAGCATCTGGGAGAAACTAGCAGATGATGAGAAGTCACCAAAACAGTCACTCAGTGTACTTTTTTCTGTTTTTCTAACTTTGCAAATTACTGTCGTTACACATAACAGGACAGAAAATTATGGTCCAAGGCCTAAAAATACAGCGTTAACTTTGTGGTAGGAATTTGGCTCTTGTGGATGGCTTGCTGTCAGAACACTCAACCAACTGCCTAGGCTGGAAGAGTGCCGTTTTGCGATCAATTAAACTGAACTCCCCAGCCAGTGGCTCCCGCGGGGCAGTTTGAGAGGTCAACCTTACTTGCATTGGGTCTTTTCTTGCCTTGGGTTCTTTATTCAAGCTCAGATTGTGTCCTGTCATGTTTAAAAGCCTGCAACCATTGCCGCTAGACTTTTAGACTTACCTCCATGGAGGACAGCTTGTTGTTTGGTTTCATGCAACTCTCTGATGAAGTGATCTCAGAAACCCATCTCCCCTGGTGTTTGTCTCTGACTCTGACTTATTCTCAGGAAGGTGGAGGAGGAGAGGCTCGCTCTGTTCTCAACAGTCTTTTGATATAAAATTAGCTTAGCCCCTTTGATAATGATTAATTCACTTTGTTTCTTTTTAGTTTAAAAGAATTTATATGTGTGAATGAATGAGTCCCTTTCCCTTCTATGTGCAGTTTTTGATCTGAGACGAATAAAAATGTAGAGGAAAGACAAGGTCACGATCTGAGTGCAAGTTTGGCTCTGATAACTTCAGAAATATAAACACCACCAACTTTCAAACAACATCAATTGAAAATTTAATTATTTCAATTTTGTTTACACTTAATTAGTTTTTTAAATTTTGAATGATACATTTTAAATTTAATTTCTTTGTCAGTGATAGGCATCTTCAACCAGAGAGACTGAAGCAAAAAATTAAAGCTAAAAATACATTATTTACAATTCAGAAAAGAAATTTAAATAATTTAGTTCATTTAAGCCTCACCATGGCCCCATGAAGTTGGTACCATTTTTATCCCATTTTACAGATCAGTCACAGAGAGGTTAAGTAATTTGTCCAAAGTCACATAGGTAGTACAGTGGACGGGCCAGAATTCAGGTTCCAGAGTCCTTGTTGTACTGCTTCTCGAATTTTGAGAAGTTCCTAAGAGGTGTTTCACTCACAGTACCCTTCACTTGAGAAAGATGAGATTACGAAAATGAATCTCTTTTTTGTTTCAGGGTGGGTTTCACTGTTGCTTGTGAGGGGCTAAGTTATAGCAGAGCATGTGTCTAATCCTCGCTTCTGGACGTTCCAGGGCTGCCAGCGTATTGTGGAGGACTGGCAGAAAATCCTCATGGTGCGGTCGCTAGTGGTCAGCCCTCACGAGGACATGAGGACCTGGCTCAAGTATGCAAGCCTGTGTGGCAAGAGTGGCAGGCTGGTGAGCGTCCCCACCGTTGGGTAGGGTGGGAGTCTGAGGGGGTGCTCCTGGCCCAGTGCTGTGTATAACCCCAACCTCTTGTTTTGAAGGCTCTTGCTCATAAAACCTTAGTGCTGCTCCTGGGAGTTGATCCATCTCGGCAACTTGACCATCCTCTGCCAACAGTTCACCCCCAGGTGACCTACGCCTACATGAAAAATATGTGGAAGAGCGCTCGCAAGGTCTGTGCTGGAATCCTGCAGGAGACCACATTTCTCCAGAATGCTCGCCTAATCTGCTGCTCACTGCCTCCTCCAGGCTCGAAAGGAAACAGCGTCCAAACCACCATGCCAGGGAGTTCACTCCTGTCAGGAGGCTATTTGGCCTCATTTCAAAAAGTGAATCATATTCAAGGAGGTGCACATACACCATTGATCAAACCACCGAGTGCGATCACAGTTCTACTTACTAGCAGCTAGAATGTGCTAAAACATAGAAAAAATTTCTGGGTTGTGTTTTTCCCCCTAAGAGAAGTACCCAAAAAAGCATGTTTGTGAAAACACAGACTGAAACTTTCGTAAGACCAACTTGGTTTTTCAGACTTCTCGTCTCCTCTCCTGTCGTCAGTTTGGGATTCAGAAGCAGCAACACCCAGAGTGTGATGCTGAAACCAGTGGGGAAAGTCACCTTGAAGCCAATGTAGAATTCCTCTGACTTTATTTACAGACAGGTCCTTGGGAAATAGATGTGGCTTCTTTTTTGTTTTTATTTTTTAAAACAATCTCCCCGGACGATGGTGATGATTAACAAAAAGTAGGCCCTGGAGGCAAAATCAGCGCCTGCTTTGGCTCCCCCATCATCGTCCTCATGAAACAGAAGAGGGAGTCCCAGCTCTCCTCTTCCTGTTGTTGTCCCCACAGTGTCCCTGAGATGAGAAAGGAATGCAGAGCAGCCGCTGGAGCTGTGGCTGTGGAAGATGTGATAAAATCGCAGTGGAGTCTCGGCTGAAGGCTTACTTGGGAGATCCCTGGGCTCTGTCAGAAGCTGATTTCTTTTGTGGGTGCTGGATCCTGTGACTCTGAATGCCACCCAGAGTGGGAGCCACAGCCCTGCACCACGCACTGGGTCTTTGATTGGGGCACGCTTCAAATATCATGGCCCAAGTGTCCTTCTCCAAATGTGCAGTTTGGGGTTTTTTCTTTTATTGTTGTTTGAGGGGGGGTTGTTTTGTTTAGTCTCTGTGAGCCTCCCAGGCCAGAGCACTTCTGATTCAAAGCCTGGCCTTCCTCCAGGCAAATGAGAAAATCAGAAGGTGCTGGATCTGGATATAGTCTGGTTTCCTTCCTATATGGAGCCTCCAAGTCTTTGAATGTCTTGCCGAAGGCAGGCGGAAGGAGGGTTTTGGCTAATATTTCAACCACGGAGTGGCTTCTTTCAACATAGGACCACAGCCCAACTTCTCCACAGATTATGGCCTTTTCTTAGGAACCCAGATTCTAGAGGGAGACCATAAAACCACGTGGATTAAAGATTGAGAAATCTATTTAAAATTAGGTGCTTGAACTTCAAGCCCGGAGCTAGAGATGCCGCATCTTCGTAAGAGCTCAGGGGCTACTCCAAGAAAACTGCCTACTTAATAATAATTGTGCTATTGAACAAGTCACTTTACTTCTCTGAGCACTATGTTCTTCCTCCATAAATAAGGACTGTACTCTCTGCTTTGCCTGAGGCAGATGGGAATGGGGAAAAGCAGATCCCGTTCTGCAGGAAGACATCAGGCGATAGGTGTATGTCCACTGTTTTTCTAGACAAGACAGTTCACAGAATCTAGAGACAGGCTGGTTCCTTCTGTGAAATTTCACTAAGCCGAGAACATAGTTCTGGCCCACAAACGACGCAGGCAGTCAAGAGCCAGAATAGTCTGCCCAGCTTACACTCTGGGCCTGAGAGAAACCCCTTCCTCCAAGCGAGCGGTCCATCGTCCGTAAGAGAGAAAGAATCATGTTTCCCCCTCCTCGCTTCCTGGGGATGGAGAAAAGAAGGAGTTTTTAACAGAACATTTTTAATTCCTTGGAAATAAGTTGCCTCCATGCCACAGAGTAGAAAGATACTAGAGTCTCCCATGCTGGGTAAACTGACTAAACCTAACATTGGGCTTCAAATCCAAACTAATGCCCAGCCTTCCCGGTTTTGGCAGTTTTCGTTTTGTTCTTGTAGAGTCTCCCGAAGAGAATTTAAACTCTCTCTGGACAGTCAGTGACACGGAGCCTGTGGGCTCTGGAAAGCACCTGGCATCCAAGTTCCTAGTTCAGTTCTTAACCATCTTACCTGATGTACACACTAACCACCCTGAGTTACCTTCCACCTTTTTCATGAGGGATCACTTAAGGACTCCCTCCCAATTCTTTTTTCTCTTCCTAATCAGATTTAAGTCTAGCCAGTGTAGTTGCCATAGAAGAAAAACTAAAGGAACACTTATCACTTCCCAGGTGTGAGATGCTGGTATAGCTCATTTTTCACAGCCACTGGTGAGGGGTGGAACTCTGAAGACAGATGTCTGAGGGACACAGGTGTCTTGGTAACTGTTAGAACATCTGTGTTTCTGCCCTGCCCTTGTGCGTGGATTAGCTGCCTGCTAAATCATTGTCACGTCATTCTGCCTCTGGGTTAAGCCCTCTCGACGCCAGGTAATTAATTAATTCCTTATATATTAAAAGTATCTAAGGTTGGTCCTGGCCCCCAAGCCAGGGAGTTTCAATTTTCCTTCAGGGCCATCATTACTGACATGTTTCTATTCAAAAAAAGAAAAAAAAAGACTCTTACGTGATTTACAGTAAGGAAATCATTCTGACATTTATTTGAAGTGTTGGGTTTTTTTCTCTCCTTTTCTGTAGCAAAGAACACATTCTCTTTTTCACATTTATCACGATGCTAGTATGTGTGGACATGGCAGGCTTATACAAATGGCTTGTAACTGACTCTCAGATCTCTGACTCTGTCTCTGCTCTTCCCTAGTTCCACTATCTGTTACCAACCCAGATGCCTTCTGCTCACTTTGTATAAAATCACATAGTGTAAAGAGATGTAACTGCTGGAGGACGCTCTGCAGATTTTGCTCCTAAGCCACCCTATTCAACTAAATGTTTGCTTGGGTAGTGTCCCCCCCATGCCACTTTGATGTATGAGGGGCCTCACCCCATCTCTCTGTTCTATTTGGGTACTGAGGGTTCTGTCAGATTTTTAAAAATATTTTATTGAGATATAGTTGATTTACAATGTGGTATTTCTGCTATACAGCAAAGTGATTCAGTTATATATACATTCTTTTTCACATTCTTTTCCATTATGGTTTATCACGGGATCTATCACATTTTTTTAAACTGTAATTTTTGCTACGCTAGTGTCCAAGGTACCACAGTGTTTTAAACACATGCTGAAGTTTTACTAGCCTGAAAGAATTCCCCATAAGCCTGATTTCCCCCAGGGCAATATATTGATAGTGAAGTAAGCAGTGGTTTGAGATTACTTCATATGAATTGTTTTTGGGGGTAGTCAGGCGAGTAGTTTTTCTAAGGCTTATTAAGACTTGTAATTACAGTTGGCCAAGGAGAGCTAAGACTTGCGTTGAAAAAATATGAATCTTCTTGAAAAGCCCAGCCATCTCTCAGCATCACACCCCGGTCCTCCATTCCTCGGGGTCCTCACCCTGTGTTCTAGGGTGTTCCGTTGGGAGAGGGTTGGCTTAGGTGCCTGTGAACAGCAGTTCCTGTCCCCTGAGGTTGGGCCCAGTGCCAAGTGGTTCCCTGTGCCTTTGTCCTGCTACAGATCGATGCCTTCCAGCACATGCAGCACTTTGTTCAGACCATGCAGCAGCAAGCCCAGCACGCCATCGCCACCGAGGACCAGCAGCACAAGCAGGAGCTGCACAAGCTTATGGCCCGGTGAGCTCCCCAAGGCCGGGCCCGCCGCATGCCAGCCCTGCCCCACCGGCAGCCTCTGCTGCAAGGGCCGTGTTCAAGGCTCCCGGAGCAGCCGCTCGCTTACATCTCTCACCGTTTCCAGCAGGGGTCCCAGGCAGCCATCGAATGACGCTACTCCAAAATCTCTGCCACTTACTTTCCCAGGATCAAGCAGCCCAGGCGCACCTGTGTGCTGTTCTCCTGGTGTCTGGCTTTAGAGTTTGATATGCTGCTACTGCCAGATACGCTGCTAATTTGATGTGTGACTTTAGATAAGTTACTTAACCTCTCTGTGCCTCGGCTTCCTCGTTATATAAAAAGGGGATAGTGAGAGTTCCTTTTTCCTAGGGTGGAATGAAATGGTGTGAGGATTAATGGAAAGAATACATCAGGCCTTTAGCACAGAACCTGGAATAGCTTAGCAATCAGTAAAAGGAAAAAGTAAGGGAGAAGCCATATAGCAATCAAAAGAAAAATTGCTCTCAACAGCTACCACCCACCATAATGAATGTGGGGGAGATAGGTCCATTCAGACCTCCGTGTGCCAGGTACCTGGTTTATGCTAGCATTGAAAGACAGAGGGCAAGAAAAGACCATCCCTTGAAAAACTTGATCCCCAAAGCCTGTCTTTTTCCTTCCATGTGGCTAAGAATTCTGACGGCTCCCTCACGTTGCTTCCCGAGAGGAGGAATAAATATCAGGGAGGCTTTGGTGCTCCTGCAACGTAATTCATTGTTCTCCTTGAAAGGCTCTTCTGAGGAGGGGGCAACCTGGGGGCTTGTTTCTCTGTTTTCAGATGTTTCCTGAAACTCGGGGAGTGGCAGCTGAACCTGCAGGGCATCAACGAGAGCACGATCCCCAAAGTCCTGCAGTATTATAGCGCCGCCACGGAGCACGACCGCAGCTGGTACAAGGTAACCAGAGAAGGGAACCTCCCACTGCCTCCTCCAGACGCCTGCCTGTGCACCCTAGTGGCTCGTGCTTTACAGCAAGGCCTTGGTGGCCTGGTCTGATACCGCGAATTGGCTTTTTTGAGTGCTGGGAGCCAGTTTGTTAGAGGCCCTTTCCACGTCTAATTGATAGATTCTTTGACTTGAAAAAGACTTATTATGCCGTGAGGGTGTGCGTGGCTCTGGGGATGCTGTTGTTTTATAGACTCTTGGCGGCTTGTTTTCCTAGAGCATCTGCACACATGGTTAGTCTCTGGGACTTGTGTCTTCCCTTGGGTCATCTGTTCCTTCCCAGCTTCTTTCTGATTCCCATCCCTTTCTGCTCCTCATCTAAGAACTGAACTTTCTGTTTTTATTGGAAAGCTCCGGGTAACATCCTGTTATATCATAGGAAATTTTTCAAGAAGATAAACAGAATTAGAAAATGTATAAAAGATGTGATTGACTGGGAGAGGACTGAGTCTTGGGCGTATACGTCTTTGGTGAGAGCACACATTCTCATGTTTTTCTCTCTTTTCTGAGGGGCCTCCTGGTAAGAGCTTCGTGGTGTGGCAGGTGTCCTCCATTTCTCTCCGGTGTCTCCTTAACCGGCTGATACTGTGTGAATTAATCCCTCTGGGATCCAAACCTGCATCTGGAGACCACAGAAACATCAACGAAATTCTTATGCTGCTTTAAGCATGCTTCAGTCTGATCTGAAAAATGCTCATTTTGTGAAAGCAGCAGTAATTATTCTCTCTAGGACAGCTTCAGTCTGAGGCTGGAAGAATATGTCCAGTGAACCCTTGGTCAGTTGGAACCTTACTAATTAGAACTGTGTCCTAACCAGATTACTTTTCTTCATTCAGCTTTTCAGAAAGAAACAAATCACAAGTAAAAAACTGGCTCCAGGACTTTTAGTTTTAGTTTTTTCCTAGCATGGGCCCTTTTGGGTCTATACTGTCTGGTACCATCAGTGGTGTATGTTAGTCCCATGTGCATGCAGGACTCTTTCTGTCTTGTTCAGCGGGACCCCCAGCTCATAGTACATATGTAAGAGGTATTTGTGGAATAAACGAAAGTATGGGAAAACTGAGCCTGGGTCATTGTAGGATTCTTACTCATCAAATAGAGGTTGATTATGATCAATCTACTCTGCTTAGCTGGGGAAATGGACACTTCCATGTTAAAGAAAGGTTTTTAGCAAGGGATGCAAAGGAATTTACTGATTATCCAGAAAGTCCAACTATGAGTAGATTTTTTTTTTTTTGGCTGTGATGGGTCTTTGTTGCTGTACGCAGGCTTTCTGTAGTTGAAGTGAGTGGGGGCCACTCTTTGTTGCGATGCGCGGGCTTCTCATTGCAGTGGCTTCTCTTGTTGTGGAGCACGGGCTCTAGAGCGCAGGCTCAGTAGTTGTGGTTCACGGACTCAGTAGTTGTGGCTCACGGGCTCTAGAGCGCAGGCCCAGTAGTTGTGGCTCGTGGACTCAGTAGTTGTGGCTCGCGGGCTCTAGAGCGCAGGCTCAGTAGTTGTGGCACACGGGCTTAGCTGCTCCGCGGCATGTGGGATCTTCCCGGACCAGGGCCTGAACCCGTGTCCCCTGCACTGGCAGAGTATTCTTAACCACTGCGCCACCAGGGAAGCCCAATGAGTGGATTATTTAATGTCCTCCTACCACTGCAAACTTACCAGGTCCCAAATCAAACTGTCCCTCATGCTCTGTACACCAGGCAATGCTATTCCATAGCGTCACTGCAGCTCAGAGCGTCAGAGGTGTGAATGGTTAGCGCCAGAGGCTGCTTCTGGCAAGCAGGCGCTGAGCACTGGCTCTCTGACAGGCCCCGAGCCAGGTGTGAGGGACGAACGATGACCAAGAGTCACCCTCCGTGGTGGTCCTGTGCTCTCAGTGTGTCCCCTTCCCCACTGTCCTCTGGCCTGGTTAAGACCTTCACCCTCACCCCCTGAACCTCTGCCCTCTTAAATAATCTGTTTTATATCTGCTGCCAAAGGAATGTTTGAAGCCCAGCTTTTAACTCAGCTTTAAAAACTCCATTTCCTACAGAATGAGATGGGATGCCCTTGGTCTCACATGCCAGCTGCTCCGTGGTCTGAGCCTGCCGCTTTGCTGGGCTCCCCCTCACTGCTCTCCTGCGTGTGCTCTAAGCTTCAGTCACATCTGTCTGCTTGTGTCCTGTGAACTGTGCCGTGCTTGCCCAGCCTGCATCTCTGTCCCTGTTCCTCCTCTGCCAGGACGCCCTCCCTGCCACCCTCTTGCGCCATCCTTGCCCATCTAAGGCTGCTCAAGACCCGCCGCAGTCTCTCCTCTGTGACGCCTTGCCCGCCCGTCCCTGGCATTCCCGTTGTCTGTCTCTTGTTGCCCCGGTCACGTTCTGCCTATTTTTAGGTTTTTGAGTAACCTACCCTACTAGATTAGCAGGTCCCTGAGAAAAGGCCCATAGCTTGTTCCTCCTCATGTGCCCCCCACCCCGCCCATGGCACTCACCACAGCCCCCGATACAGCAGATGCACCGCAAAATGAATGAATCGCATTGGATTTAGTAAAATGCCCCATTCCCCAGTGTTCCACGAAGTGAGGATTTGCTGTGCTGACCACTAAGAAGAAAGGGTGGCCTGCACTCTTCCTCAGCTGTGGCCTCACACCCTCAAGGCCCTTGATGCCTGAGCTTCCTGCCCCTGCTGATGTCACAGCCCCGATGTCTGTCCTCTCGTCCCCGCCCACAGGCCTGGCACGCGTGGGCTGTGATGAACTTCGAGGCTGTGCTCCACTACAAACATCAGAACCAAGCCCGCGATGAGAAGAAGAAACTGCGTCACGCCAGTGGGGCCAACATCACCAACGTGGCCACTGCCGCCACCACGGCGGCCACGGCCACTGCCACCAGCACCGAGGGTAGTAACAGCGAGAGCGAGGCTGAAAGCACTGAGAACAGCCCTACCCCATCTCCTCTGCAGAAGAAGGTCACTGAGGTACCCTTCCTTCCTCCCCCATCAAGGACGGACCCAGGCACCAGGCGCTCTGAGGGATGGAGGCTGATAGGAGCCTGAGGCCCTACTCGGAAGCTCTGGTTGAAGCCAGAAAACATGGTTTGCCATCGGCATTGTTTGAGACAGTACTTTTGTTTATATATTTGGGTTTGGGGAACTGACGTAGCCCCTGTGCTGAAGAATGAGGTCCTTGTCATGCTTCCCATGTAACTGAGCTCATTCTCCTAATGCTCTGCACCGGTGTGAAGGCAGCCTACACATCTTCGGGCCCACTCTGAGCACAGAGCCCGGCAGAGTCCATCCCCTGTCTTTTTCTCTCCCCTTCCACCTCCCCTGAGGCTGTCGGTTCAGGGCCTGGGGCAGCTGACCAGCCCAGAGATCAGCATGTTCAGGGCCTTAGCCCCACCTTCTCTGCCACCCTGTTCCGGAAGCCACTGTTAGCCCAGGATAGTAACAGTTACGGCACCGTTGCCATTACTGAATGCTTGCTCTGTGCCAGGTGCTGATATAAAGGCTTTCTGTGTATTAGCTGCTTTAATCCTCATAACCACTCTTTGAAGGGGATACTATTTAGTATGCTCTTATGCCCATTTTACAGATGAGAAAGCTGAGGCAAGAGTGTCACTAACATACGTGTGTTCCAACAGGATTTGTCCAAAACTCTCTTGATGTACACTGTCCCTGCTGTCCAGGGCTTCTTCCGATCCATCTCTTTGTCACGAGGCAACAACCTCCAGGACACGCTCAGGTATCAGGGAAAGGAAGGGAAGCCCTGGTGGGCCATGTGGATGGCAGGTCACAGAAGTCACACATAAAGTCCTCTTTCCCTACCCACCCCGATGAGCACGTCCCAGAGTCGCAGCTGACCAGCCCCACCTGTGCGGGTGAAATCTGCAAAGAGGAGGGAGCAGTGGCCCAAGGACTGCCCGTGTGTGGCTTGTTATGTAGGAAGAAGAAACCCAGCTGTTTCTCCCAATATCGCTGAAATTCCTTCAGCTTTTGGAGGCAACTCTGAGAGGCCTAAACAAATGGCAACAGGCCAGCCAGTCCAGAGGCTCTAGGTGACCAGCCCTCCTGCGTTTGGGGGTCTCCACTGGCTAAGTGCCAGGTTTCCAAGTTGCTGCTGTGCTACAGGCAACTCTTTCTGCACGTGCAAAGCTTATCCATGGGCTCGTCTGTTAGTGTTATGAGCTGATGCCATGGTGACCCCTCTGTGTTACCTGGAATTAAATAATCATTCACTTGGAATAATCTTCCTGTGTTTGGCCGAGCACCGCTGGCCATCCCCACCCACCCACTCCCAAGCAGTCCCAAGACCGAACACATTGGAGAGCCACTGATTTGGAATTCTGCCATTTCTCTTCCCAAGAGTCTTGAAGATGAAAAAACAGACAAAAGCTGGTAAATTAAATTTTCTATGGCTCATTTTTCTTTTCCAGAGTCCTCACCTTATGGTTTGATTATGGTCACTGGCCAGATGTAAATGAAGCCTTAGTGGAAGGGGTGAAAGCGATCCAGATTGACACTTGGTTACAGGTGAGGGTACTTGGTTACAGGTGAGGACACTTGGTTATAGGTGAGGCTCCTTGGTTGTATGTGAGGACAATTGGTCATGGGTAAGGGTACTTGGTTACAGGTGAGGTACTTGGTTACAGGTGAGGACACTTGATTACAGGGGAGGACACTTGGTTACAGGTGGGGATGGGTCAGATTTTGCTCCTCGTCTGTCTCCTCTTACAGTCATACACTGTTGAGAGTAGCAAGGAAGTATGTGCTGTACAGTGGTGAGGAGGTAGGGATCGACCCCAAGGTCAAGACTCCATATTTTCTTCAGTTCCTTTTAGAGAACTGAAGAGAATGAACCATTTCCAAGCCCAACAGCATCTACCAAACAAGTCATAAGAGCTGTTCGTGGCTCAGAAGAATAACTGGAGTTGTTTCCACATCTCATGCTGCACACTGTGTCTTTCTGAATATCAGGTTATACCTCAGCTCATTGCGAGAATTGATACGCCGAGGCCCTTGGTGGGACGTCTCATTCACCAGCTTCTCACAGACATTGGTCGGTACCACCCCCAGGTACGTGGAGACCCGGGGCAGTTTCTCATCTAACTGCTGACCTTCTGATTTGGTGGTCAGCCTTTCCTGAAGCTGCTCTAGAGATGCGAGTGCAACTGGGAGCTAAGTGTCCTGTCCTGCCCCCGGGAGGGCCTGCCTAGCTGGCAGGCTCTGGGACCCAGGGCCCTTCCAGGAAAGAAAGAACCCCCGCCAAGATCGTATAGCCCCTGCCTGGTAGACTCAGATGAGTGTCGGTATCATCTTCTTGTCATCCTCCTTTCACACGAGTTTGGAAATGTTCCTTCTGTATTTGCTTCAGGCCCTCATCTACCCGCTGACGGTGGCTTCTAAGTCTACCACCACGGCCCGTCACAATGCGGCCAACAAGATTCTGAAGAACATGTGCGAGCACAGTAACACCTTGGTACAACAGGCCATGATGGTGAGTCGGGGCCGGGGCAGATTTCACGGCCTCTGGTCGCCGAGCAGAGGTCTTGAGTGAGGTTGTCTGTCTTCCTCATGACAGGGCTGCGTACTCCCTCTGGCTGCCAGATAGGGTACCTTCTGTTTCTCCGAGACAGGCCTTCCTGAGCTTAGCTTATCCTTGGTGCTTCCCTCCTTCCCCTTTCTGACCCAGGTGAGTGAGGAGCTGATCCGAGTGGCCATTCTCTGGCACGAGATGTGGCACGAAGGCCTGGAAGAGGCATCTCGCTTGTACTTTGGGGAGAGGAACGTGAAAGGCATGTTCGAGGTGCTGGAGCCCCTGCATGCTATGATGGAGCGGGGACCCCAGACTCTGAAGGAAACATCCTTTAACCAGGTATGGAATGAAAAAGCGTCAACTGACGGGACTCCAGAGCCTTTTGCAGACGCCTTTCCCTCTAACCTCTTTACTGACTTGAAGAAAATGTATTCTGATGGAGGGAGGTCATAGGATATAAAACATCAGAAATTTATTTGTCACTAAGTTACAAGAACTCTCCCAAAACTTTAATGGGAAAACTATGGGATTCCTCACGAGGCCATCTCGTCTGTCTTCCGAACTTACTTTACCTGAGAAGCCATTCTGAGGTTGGGACTTTGGGGCTGGAATACTGCCGAGCTTCCCTGCTGAGCGATCCAGGCCAGTGCCTTCTGGCCAGGGTGCGCTCCCGAGGAGTTCTGCTGTCTGCTTGGGGACTCAGCCTTGTGGCTTAGTCAACACAAATGACAACTTGCAAATTTCCCCTGCATTCCCTCTCAGGCGTATGGTCGAGATTTAATGGAGGCCCAAGAGTGGTGCAGGAAGTACATGAAATCAGGGAATGTCAAGGACCTCACCCAAGCCTGGGACCTCTATTACCACGTGTTCAGACGAATCTCAAAGCAGCTGCCTCAGGTAGGATCTTGAGGCTCCAGCAGGGTTAACGGTCATTATAGTCCTTTCTGTTTTATTGTCCGTGAACATTCTAACACTAACCCCCCAGCACCTGGTTCCACTTCTACCTGCAGACAAGGGACAAGTCATCGCTATTAGCAACCCATTGAGAAATACTTAAATGGCATTTAAATTCCTCCCTGAGGCAGAAGACTAAACCCTGTGGTAATTATTCACAGCTCACATCCTTAGAGCTGCAATACGTGTCCCCAAAACTTCTGATGTGCCGGGACCTGGAATTGGCTGTGCCGGGAACATATGACCCCAACCAGCCGATCATTCGCATTCAGTCCATTGCACCATCTCTACAAGTCATCACATCGAAGCAGAGGCCCCGGAAGTTGACGCTTATGGGTAAGGACCGTCGTGCGGACCCGAGACTCGGGTAAGGACCCAAGTCTCCCTCCCACCCTGGCAGACCCCTCCCCTCTCCTGAAACGACTGCTCGCTGTCCACACGACTAATCTTTCTCCCGTTTATTGAGAGCCGAGTAGGGAAAAGTGGGTTTCTCCTTTACTGCCTCCTCCCTGGGACCCCTCGTTGGTTCATACAGCTGTGCTTACTTAAGTGAAGCATAACACTCCCCCCCACCCCCAGAACAGGTGGAAGGGAGCTGTGAAGGCCTGCGATGTGGAGGATGGGTGGGTGGGCAGCTGTCAGGGAGCTGATGAGGCAAGAAGGAGGCCCCGGATGCAAGCACGGCAGGTGACAGGCCACGTCGAAGGAAGGGCACCGGGCTTGAGTGTCCCTGTTTACTCTCACATTCTCTCTTTGTGGGAATTGCTGTGTAAAGTGAACAGACGGAAGTAGAACTCAGTTCAGACAGTGAGGTTCGTTACCTAGGGGGTGTGGTTTCGGGAGGCCTGAGTGCTCTGCTGACACTCTCAGCTTTCTTGCCTTTAACAGTGATTGTGTTTTTTAAACAGTGATTATTCACCGGCAGCAGCAAATGGTGGTCCACGGGTTATTGTCTCTCCGTGGGCTGGCCTTTTCTAATACTAAAACACGTGTTGGTCAGCTTTCAGAAGCGTCTAATTAAAGAGACTTTACCAAAGGACTGTTTTCGGAGGTGTTGGCTGAGTTAAGAGAGCCGGTAGTGTGAAGTTAGTCCTCACCCCTAACCTCCAGCATGAAGAGGGCACAGAGCCCGCCAAGGGCTGTAACCTGGAAAGAGAGGCCGTCCCCTAGAAGCCGTGGCTCAGACAGTGGGAGGGAGCTATTTCCAGAACCGTAGCCTGGCCAGTTGTCAGGGGCAAGTACCCTGACCTCTCCCTCTTCCCACCCTCTGACCTCCTGCCACTGCCCCCATTGGCCAAGCACACAGGGGAGCCCAGGGGATGTGGTCTCTAGGGGTCAGGCTTCTCGGGTCAGAGCAGGACAGAGAAGGACAGAAAGTGGGCTGGGGAGGGGACATGTAGAGTGACCATCTTTGTGCAGACTTGTTCCTGGCCCTCGAAGACAGTTTTTTAAAAATTTTACTTATGTTGATTTGAACATCTCATTGGCGGACCATTAACAGGAGGGCCCTTCTTTTCATCCGTTCTAGGGAGTATTTCTTCTCTTTGTAGGGACAGTATGACTGGGTAAGTTATGTGTCCACAGACTGGTGAATGCAGTGGTGGTCCACCAGCCAGTGGGATTGAGACCCTCTGATCCTCGCTGACTGCTCCCCCCATTCTTTACAGGCAGCAACGGGCACGAGTTTGTCTTCCTCCTGAAGGGCCATGAAGATCTGCGGCAGGACGAGCGAGTGATGCAGCTCTTCGGCCTGGTTAACACCCTTCTGGCCAATGACCCAACATCTCTTCGGAAAAACCTCAGGTATTCAGGATGCCGAGAAATCTTCTAGTTATTTCTTAACATCTCTCCAGGTAGTCATGTACCTTTGCCAAATAAATAATTACATACCTGACAGGAAGTCATCAATAGCCAAGGTGTCAAAGAGAAAAATTCTCCAGGTTTTTAGACTGTTCTCATGGGAAATGCCTTTGATAACCTCCAGAGGATTCAGAAAGGAACACTTTGTGGCCTTTAGACTGGAGATTACACAAATTCAATGTGTTCTACCCTTACAGGATGACAGCCCTGCCAAGCCCTTCCTGTCCTCAGTCTTCTCTTACTCCTCTTTCTGTTAAGAACATAGATATGGGGCTTCCCTGGTGGCGCAGTGGTTGAGAGTCCACCTGCCAATGCAGGGGACACGGGTTCGTGCCCCGGTCCAGGAGGATCCCACATGCCGCGGAGCGGCTGGGCCCGGGAGCCATGGCTGCTGAGCCTGCGCGTCCGGAGCCTGTGCTTCGCAACGGGAGAGGCCACAACAGTGAGGGGCCCGCGTACCGCAAAAAAAAAAAAGAACGAAGATATTAAGTGGGGAGGTTATTTTAGGCTTAGAAATAATCACGGGATTGTTCCCCCAAAGGAGTGAGTTTGTTAGACAGCTTGGGAAGGCTGATGGTGCCTTCACACCGTCAGCCCCCTGACTCTGTGTGATGCGTTATCCTTCACAAACGTCCCTCATCACACACCCCACAATAGCCCTGTGCCGGCGGGTTCATTCAAACCAGTTTGCATGTGCCATGAGTGGATCAAAGTTCTACTCTGGGGCTTCCCCGGTGGCACAGTGGTTGAGAGTCCACCTGCCGATGCAGGGGACACGGGTTTGTGTCCCGGTCCGGGAAGATCCCACATGCCGCGGAGTGGCTGGGCCCGTGAGCCATGGCCACTGAGCCTGCGTGTCTGGAGTCTGTGCTCCGCAACCGGAGATGCCACAACAGTGAGAGGCCCGCGTACCACAAAAAAAAAAAAAAAAAAAAAAAAAAAAAGGTTCTACTCTGTTTTCTGCTCAGTGACCCTGCTTCCTCATGGGTTTTAGCATCCAGAGATATGCTGTCATTCCCTTATCAACCAATTCGGGCCTCATCGGCTGGGTCCCCCACTGTGACACGCTGCACGCCCTCATCCGGGACTACAGGGAGAAAAAGAAGATCCTTCTCAACATCGAGCATCGCATCATGCTGCGGGTATGTGATGAGTCTGCCAGGCCCAACCCTTTAGTGTCTCGGAGGCAAAACTCACCAGTCAGGGAATCTGCACAAAGCTGCTTTTCTCGTTCTCCTATACGTGTCCACCACTGAAAAATCTGTTTGAGGGAATTAGCTGTTGACAAAGGATTAATGATGTGAGTCCTAAAGCAGATAACCTTCTCTAAGAAACAGAAGGACCCTAAAGCCCAGAAATTAGGTTTCCATCACCCTCCGTGAGACTAGACAGCATTATGTATCAGGCAACATGTATCTACTGAATACTAATAATGTATACAGAGCACTGACTGGCCATATGGGGAAATAATGCTTAGTAGGTGTGTGAGTGAGGAGAACGAGAATTGTTTGTTGCCCAAAACCGTGAACCTTTCAGTGTTCTCGTTCATACCGGTAGCCTGGCACTGAGGCAAGGCCCGTTTTACCCTTAGCCCTGGCACTTCCTGTGGTCATTGGGTTAGAGTGGCCACTGCTTTTCTTTGTTTCCCTTCTCCTTTTGGCGGTGGTGGGGAAATTAGAACCCAGCCCTGCCTGGCCACGGAGGCTTGTTTCTTCCTGGGTTGCCTATCTCAGGCCGCCCCTCACAGCCCTTGTGTCCTGGTGCAGATGGCTCCAGACTACGACCACCTGACTCTGATGCAGAAGGTCGAGGTGTTTGAGCACGCCGTCAACAACACAGCTGGGGACGACCTGGCCAGGCTGCTGTGGCTGAAGAGCCCCAGCTCCGAGGTACGGCACCCCACCCCACCCCACCCCACCCCACTCGTGCCACTGCCCTTTGGTGCACCCCCTCGGGTCAGGAATGGTTTTCTTGTTTGTTCCTGTGCACCTGGTGGACGAGTCTCTGTAATGATTAGCTGTGGATGATGGGCAGTCTTTTAGAGCAGAAACTGAATGGGCGAGCCATGCAGTCTAGCAGTAGTTAGTAGTTTCAAGTTTCAACCATTGCTTTACGATAGTATTTTATTTAAGGCTGTTAAATCTTTTTCATATGTATTATAAATTTCCTATTTATTTGGTTTTTCAATTTTGTTAACAGTATGTTTCTCAGTTTGAAATTTTTGTTTTGGTTTTGATGTGCATTTTTAAATGTTAGAAGTTAATAGATTTTTAATCCTTTTCTTTAAAGTCTACCTTTGGCTTTATATTTAGAAAGTCTCCACCTCAAGATTACTTATCTTTTCTTGTACTAATTATAAGATTTGTGATGTGATATGATACTGCTGTATGATAAATATAAAAGATGTTAAGAGAGTAAATTACATAAGTTCTTATCACAAGGGGAAAAAAAATATTTGTGTTTACATTTAATCCTTAACCCAAGTTGGAATTTAAAGTTAGGGCATAAATTTTATTTTTTTAAGACGATGAAGTAATATTTTAGTATTACCAAATCATCCATCCTTTCACCACTATTTAAAAGAGTCAATTTTTATTATATACTAAATTCTTATATGCCTTTGGATTTCTTTCTAGAATTTCTATTTCATTGATCTTTCTGCCTGTTTCTCCTCAAGTATCCCACTGTTAACACAAGTCTCTTCTCATTGGCTATTTACATATAATTTTTTTCCAGATAAATTTTGGGATCATTTTGTCAAGGTCCCTCAAAAACGTGCCAATGAATTTTTATTGAAATTACATTAAGTGTATTGAATAATCTGGGAGTATAGTACATCTTTTCAATCTTAAGTGGATATCCTTAAATGGATATTCTCACTGACTCAAGTCTTTATATTTCTAAGCAAAGTTTAATTTATTTATTCATCTAAGTTCTGCACATTTCTAATTAAGTTTATTCTGAGCATAGTTTATCTTTGTAATTATGAATGTGATTTTGGTTCCCTTATACGTTCTAACTGCTTATTGATGGACTATAAGCAGACAACTGATTGGGGTATAATTATGTTGAAACAAGTTAGTTTCCAGAGCCTTGGTTCACGTGTGCTCCTGTGTTCTAGGTGTGGTTTGATCGAAGAACCAATTACACCCGTTCTTTAGCAGTCATGTCCATGGTTGGGTATATTTTGGGCCTGGGCGATAGGTGAGTGAATTTGTTTCTTTGAGTCTTGCTTCTTGAATGGCTTCATTTTGTAGCCATTGTAGTTTTCTTGAATGGCTTCATTTCGTTTTCCAGTGAGATTTATGACCATTTGGTAAGTATTTGTATTTTGTACTTTAGGCGCTTTTTGGGGCATCAACCTTAGTCCCCTATTTATTGTCCATGCCAACAGAACAACACATCAAACTAAAGGGAAGAAAAACAATAGTTCAAGGGTACTACTTTCTCCATAGGTTGGTTTAATGTATTAAAACCCATATTAAATCCAGTTGATTTTATTGATTCAATAAACGTTTATCAATCACCACCATGCTAAGATAAATAATTCTGTTTCCTTAATTGAAACCAACCAAAGTAGATCCTTCTGATATTCCTACATAATAAATTTCATCCTAGTGTACTGACTGAAAAAGTAGTTTAGGAATGTTCAGAAATTCAAAACAAAAACAACTAGTATTCCGACGTCTACTCTTCTTCTCCTGAGATCATGTTTCATGCAATTATTTGAGAGTGAAAAAAACTTTATCCCACAGAAATAATAAATTCCTGTTTTTAAAAAACTCAGAGGGACTTCCCTGGTGGTCCACTGGTTAAGACTCCGTGCTCCCAATGCAGGGGGCACGGTTCAATCCGTGGTCAGGGAACTAAGATCCAAAAAAAAAACTTAGTAAAACACCTGTTGAATTGGCTCAGGGGCTCAGGGAGATGAGACCCTGTGATAGGTGCCGAGTAGCGAAGATAGAACCTTGTCACTCTGAGATGCCAGCACTGCCAGGAACCATTTATCCTGTGACCAAAGACCTTGGGATAGCAAATTGTCTTGGTATCGTGGGGCAGCTTGTGATTCACACAGATAAATTCTCATTTGAGCCCTAGGGCAGGGGTCGGCAAACCTTTTCTGTAAAGGGCCAGATAATAAATATTTTAGGCTTCGCTGGCCATACGATCTCCGTCACAACTACTCATCTCTGCTGCTGTAGCATAAAAGCAGCCTGAAACAATGTATAAACAAATGAGTGTGGCTGTGTTCCAGTAAAAGTTTACTTACAAAAGTTGGAGGGGTGCTGCTAGATTTTGCCTGAGTGCTGTAGTTAGCCAGCCCCTGGCCTAGAGTCTCACAGACTTGGGGATTTGTTCATCTGTGCTGTTCTCTTGACCTCCCCCGGTCTCTCTTCTGTTTCTCAAAGACACCCATCCAACCTGATGCTGGACCGGCTGAGCGGGAAGATCCTGCACATTGACTTTGGGGACTGCTTTGAGGTGAACACGCGTTCCAGAACACCACGTAACCTCACCTTCCCGGATGATCACTTTCCACCCCGCTCCAACCACTTAGGCAAACTTAAGCCCAAAATGCATTATCCTCACCCCTGCCTCTCCTACCAAGGTGATAGAAAATCAGTCTCATAAATGACATCCATGCTCTTTGATACTTGCTGTAATTGGACTCAGAAAAAGGGGGATGGGGGGCACGGTTCACAACCCTCCTTTGTTTGTTTGTTTTTTTCTTTTCGGCCGCTCCGCGCGGCACGTGGGATCTTGGTTCGCCGACCAGGGAATCAAACCCACTCCCCCTGCATTGGAAGGGCAGAGTCTTAACCACTGGACCGCCAGGGAAGTCCTTTGTAATTTTTTTAAGTTTCTTTCTTTTGACGTGGACCATTTTTAAAGTCTTTGCTGAATTTGTTACAGTATGCTTCTGTTGGTTTTTTTTTTTTGATATTTTGGTTTTTTAGCCGCAGAGCATGTGGGATTTAGTTCCCTACCAGGGATCAAACCCGTACCCCCTGCACTGGAAGGCGAAGTCTTAACGAGGGAAGTCCCCACACACGCTCTTTAAGTGGAGGAATCCCTTATCCTTGACATGGCCTGCGGGTCAAAGGCCTGGGCGTGATGCACACTTGTCTTTTTCTTTTTTTCTCTCTTTCTCTCCCTCACTCTTTCCTCTCTTTCTCTCTCCCCACCCTCCCTCTCCCCCTCTCCCCATTTCTCCCCCTCTCCCTCTCCCCCACCCTCTCTCTTTTATTTTTAGTTGTCTATTCGATCCCAGTGACAAGACCCGTCACTAAACTCAAGCTGCTTCCTTTCTGTGCTCTAATTGAAGTCGGTGCTGGTGATGCAGAGGAAAGCCACTTGCCTGCCCCTGGCTTCAGCTGAGGAAAAGTCTAACCAGTGGACTTGGTTTTTCCCTTTATTATCCTTAGGTTGCTATGACCAGAGAGAAGTTCCCAGAGAAGATTCCATTTAGACTAACGAGAATGTTGACCAATGCTATGGAGGTGAGTGGTATTGATAATGAGCTGATTTGAAGCGGGACCGACACAGTTCCAACCCTCTCTGAGGACAGACTTGCTTCCTTTTTAGATCTCCACTTCCCCAAATGCCCAGGTTATTCTGTAGTCGTTTCTTGGTATTTTCCATTGTGTTAGAAATGATCCGTCTTTGAAAGTCTTACCAACCTTTACTCCAGACCTTGTTTTATATGAATCACAGTCCTGACCTGACCCTTTGCTCTGAAGACATTCCCAGCCTGGCCCATCAGTAATGGGCTAAGTCGTCTTCCTGAGTGGAGGTGACACGCCTTCTTGACTGCCTGACTTTCGGTTGTAAGGCCTTCAGGGGCCAGTGTTGGTGACCTCTGTGGTGAATGGCTCTGGCCCATCTGCAGGTCACGGGCCTGGACGGCAACTACAGAATCACATGCCACACGGTGATGGAAGTGCTTCGGGAGCACAAGGACAGCGTCATGGCTGTGCTGGAAGCCTTCGTCTATGACCCCTTGCTGAACTGGAGGCTGATGGACAGTGAGTCTTAGCAAGTGCCTGGGAACTGGAGTCCGCACTCTCCCAAAGTGGGAGTATCTGACGCATTCCATTTCACGATCCTGTGCCCCTTCAAGCACGGAGCCCAAGACACGTTACTAGGCTACCGCATTACATTTTCACAAAGCAGCTCTGGTGGCTGGAAATGAATTTCAAGTATTTTTATTAACTAAGACAGAAAACTCCAGTCATCAGTTTAGATACTAACTGAAACCTTTTTCAGGGTAAATTAAGTACTCTAATGATTTTTGTTTAGGTTTCATGTTGAGTAGCAGATGGAATTTTGACAGGAGATGCAAGCAGTTGTGGTGTCTCAGCAATGTCTCAGTCTATTCTAAACACCTCCTTAGAAGGTGTTTACTGATAAGAGGCGTCTTTTCCACTGTGCTTGTCATACTTTCACCTTGTTGTCTGGTTTACATTGTCTGAATCCAGCTCTCAACCATATAAAGTGTCCCTCAGGATGGGATACCTGTGCTAACAGCTACCCGTTTTCTCCCGAGCAATACATCTTTGGTTCTTCTCTCTTAGGGGTTATAGCTTTTGGGAAAATTATATTTTTATGATTATAAGAAAATATATCAATCAAGTTTTTTTCAAGTCAAAATTTGAAGCACTTTTTAATCCTCCCTTTATTTCTTTCCCTAGCAAATACCAAAGGCAACAAGCGATCACGAACGAGGACAGATTCCTACTCTGCTGGCCAGTCAGTAGGTGGGCGCATCCCCTGAAGGGTTGCAGATTCTGTCCTTTTCTGTCCATAGTGTTTGTAGAAGAGGGTGAGCTTTGTCACTGCCTTTAGGAAGCATGACTTAAAGTAGTAAGCACCTAACGTGTGTTTTATTTAATGCCTTTCAGGAAGGAGTGGGTAGCTAAAGCTCAGAAATTTTGATCAAACTATCCAATCTTAATCTATCTGGAAAAACATAATTAAAAGTATGTCTGGGGCTTCCCTGGTGGCGCAGTGGTTGAGAGTCCACCTGCTGATGCAGGGGACACGGGTTCGTGCCCCGGTCCAGGAGGATCCCACATGCCGCGGAGCACCTGGGCCCGTGAGCCATGGCCGCTGAGCCTGCGCGTCCGGAGCCTGTGCTCCGCAATGGGAGAGAACACAGCGGTGAGAGGCCCGCGTACTGCAGAAGAAAAAAAAAAAAAGTATGTCTGAATATTAGCCTGTATTTAGCCTGCCCTTTAATGGTACCTGGGTTGTGATAATTACTAGCTATAATACCTTAATCCTAAAGCTTTGTTAATAGCTCAGAAATAGGAAGATGGAAGCAGCAGAAATGTACTCACACTGCTGCCTGAGGAGCTGGGAAACCACATGAAACATTGTTTCCAAGAATGTGGTCCACAGAACAGGGTTCCAAGAAGATAATGTCCTTCCAAGAGCCAGAACAGGGTCAGCTTATTAAATGCTCTGACACGTCTCAAAGTAAAGCTGTTTAACTTTGTTTACCCTTGCCCTTTGCTCCCTACCCTGAGCCCAACTCTTTGACCTCCGCATCTAACAACATCCTACACAGTCATCCTTTAGGAAGTATTGTCAGGGTGTATAACAGTAAAATATTCTCTACAAATACTTATGGAACATTTGCAGCTAGTTACTTAGCTAAGCCAAATAGTGTTTAGAGGTGCAAAAAGAATGTGAGATACCAGGAATGCCCTGAAGAAGCACACAGTCCCATTATGGAATTGACCAGAGTATATATGAAATAATAAAGAGAAGAGTGCACTGCACAGGTACCACATAATTTGGTTGGTAACAGAGGGATGGTGGGCCTTAGAAAGGAGGTATCGCTCTGAACTGCAGTGGTTTAGGGAGATCGTGGGCTGGTGGAATTTAAGCTGAGCCTTACTGGATGGATGGAATCTGGATGTGTAAAAAGGAAGAGAGTGTTCTTGGCAGGAAATTGAGATCCTGGGTTGGTATCATTTATGAATAGCTTGGACTCTACACTGGATACCATAAATACCTGAATCACCCACGGTGTCTGGGGGGCCTCATACAGATGACTGGCCTCACCCAAATTACGTGATACTTACTGGTTTAACTCTCAGGGTCCACCTCCTTAATACATTATTGCAGAGGGGAATCAGGACAGCCTGTTCTGGTGGCACCAGGTGCTGGTGGACCTGGTTGTTTTTATGTGGCTTAAAAGTTAAGTTCCAGGGACTTCCCTGGTGGCACAGTGGTGAAGAATCTGCCTGCCAATGCAGGGGACACGGATTCAAGCCCTGGTCTGGCAAGATCCCACATGCCACGGAGCAACTAAGCCCGTGCACCACAACTACTGAGCCTGTGCTCTAGAGCCCGTGAGCCACAACTGCTGAGCCCGTGTGCCCCAACTACCGAAGCCTGCGCGCCTAGAGCCCATGCTTCTCAACAAGAGAAGCCACTGCAGTGAGAAGCCCTCACACCGCAACAAAGAGTAGCCCCCGCTCGCCACAACTAGAGAAAGCCCGCGTGCAGCAACGAAGACCCAACACAGCCATAAATAAATAAATAAATAAATTTTTTTTTAAAATGAAGTTCCAGGGACTCATTAATAAAAGTATTATTACTAGCTTCAGTTTGAAGGCCTGTGATGTCCAAGGACAATGTGTAAATAACTTCATAGTTCTGATTCTAGACTGCTCTCCTGAAGGCCACAGTCATTGGAGGGTGACCCTAAAGCTTGTGGACTTTTTCTCCCCAGAATTGATGTATAAATTCCTCCAAGGAATAACATTTCAGTCATGTGTGTGACCCCTTGAAAGCTAGTTTTCTTTATGTTATTACCAGTTTTTGTCCAACCAGATTTTGTTACCGGATCTTTGACTCGTGATCCTATTCTGTGTGTCAGAACAGTTTATTAATGCTGTATGTTTGCAGATTCATGCTTTGCAGATTTAAAAAGAATTTTTTTGGCTGCGCCATGCAGCTTGTGGGATCTCAGGTCCCTGACCAGGGATTGAACCCGGGCCACAGCAGTGAAGGCACCGAATCCTAAACACTAGACCACCCAGGAACTCACTAAAAACTTTTAAATACATAAAGAGTAACATAACACTTCCTCTCTCCTTTCCCCTCTGAGATAGGTAGGGCAGGTGTTAAAGGGAATATAGTACATGAAGAATTAGAGCTAACACCTTGAAACAGTGGCTTCTTGGTGTTTGAATTTTCTGCTAACTGATTTTTTTCCTCCTAGAAATTTTGGATGGTGTGGAACTTGGGGAACCAGCCCATAAGAAAACAGGGACCACAGTGCCGGAATCTATTCATTCTTTCAGTAAGTCCAGCCTCTGAGGAATCACACCAGTGACTAGCTCATTAAGAACATAGCAGCTGTGTGCACCATGATGAGGGTCAGTAAGAGGAGGCAACAAAACTGCCTTTGAGCAGAAAAGATCCTGTGAATTTCTCATTATATTCTGAGGACAAAGCTAGACAAAGAAGAAGAATTACTCAACATTTACAAAGTGAATATTTGAGAAAACAGGGGCATCCATTGAACCTGTTGTGATGATCCAATCTTACTGTTATTTCTACTTTTGTGTATTCCAGTTGGAGACGGTTTGGTGAAACCAGAGGCCCTAAATAAGAAAGCTATTCAGATTATTAACAGAGTTCGAGATAAGCTCACTGGTGAGTGTGTGTATGTGTTTACTTGAGAGGGACATAAAATCTCCTTTAGTGGGTGGTTGGCCCAGTTTCCAATGGTGTTGGTGCCTAAACTTTGACCCTGTGCTGCTAACTGGAGTGTCTCTGAGGCCATCAGTTAAGGACCCTCTCTGATTCTCTAATGACCAATAAACTTTCTTTAAGTAATGTTGTTAACCTTGTTTTAACAGTGAAGTTTAACAGTAAAGTTCTGTTGGGTCCAGAGTCAGCCAAATTCAGGCAAAACTTTTTTTATTATCATGGCTTGATATCAGAGCAAATCTGACCACTTGATTCGTTGCCCATCTGTGCTCAGGTAGCTGTTATGGAGTGGAGAACATGGAAGGGGAGAAACACATACTTTTGAACAGGAGACATGTCACATTAACCAGATGGTGTGACTTGGGGGTGGGAGGCGGGGAGGCAAAAGACCCCTCAGAAGGCGGTGAGGATGAACTGAGACGTGGGAGGCCCAGCACTGAGCATAGGGCCTGGCACGTAAGCTTTGTCGTCAAGGCACATTGGTTTATTGAGCACCCACAAGTGCTAGATGCTGAAGAAACGGTGTTGGTAAAAACAGGCAGCTTCCCCGCCTTCGTGGGGCTTAGAATCTAAAGAGGAATACTGTTACGAGTGGAAGAGAGAGACTGGGGCTATGACGCCAGTAACAGGGGATTTAAGTTCAGGAGTTCAGGAAAAGCTTTCCTCAGCAAACTACCCATGAGCTTAAAATCTGAAAGAGGAGTTGATTAGGACAGATTGTTCCAGGTAAAGGAGGGAGCATAGCAAGAAAAAAGGTCCGAAAGCCTGCCAGTCTTAACTGCCCCGGAGAAAGGTGGGAGGAGCACAATGCAAAATGTTTTGACTCTGGGTAGGCCAGGGCCAGATCATACAGGACCTTATATTTTTATCCTATGTCTTATGGGCAGTGGGAAACCACTGAAAGGTTTTAAGGGGTTGGGGGGCCTGGGCAGGTTTGCATTGTGACATCCTGCCTGCTCTGGCTATGGGTGGAGCAGGGGCTCAGGGGAGGAAGCAGTTGCCACAGTCGTGCAGGCTGGACAGTTGATTAGACAAGGGTGGCAGCGGAGGTGGATTCAAGAGCCATTTAGAAGGTTAAAGCCAGAGGATTGATGGTGGGGCGTGAGGGGTGGGGCGGGATCAAGTGTGGCTCCAAGTCTCTGGTGACCTTCTGAGAGCTGTGATGAGCCTGACAGCCAGGCTAAAGCAATTGAAGAGAATGTGAAGTGAGAGAGAGAAGCGAGGGAATGGAGACAAGTTTGAAAACTCTTGAGAAGTTCGGCTGTGCAGGGAGGAGAGAGGATGAAGCTGGAGAAGGAGCAGTTGGAGAGGCTGTTTTTTCCTTCAGTAGGAGAGGAACGCGTTTACAAAAAAAGTGAGAATGTGAGGGGGAGAGTTTGCAGATATGAGTGAGAGGCGGGAGAGTCGATGTAAGGCTCCTAAGGAAGCAGCAGCGGTGGAGCAAAGTGCAGGTGATCTCGGCCTTAAATGGGAGGAGGGACGGCTCTGTGGGGTAACAGGAAGGAAGGAGAGGAAGCCAGCGCCTTGAACACGCCCGACACACTGTGCATTTGGCGAGTCCATTAAATCGCAGAGGGGGACATGAGGGCGCTGGTGAGGGCGAGGAGCCAGAGGAGAGGCTGGGACGTTCAGGGAGAGCAGAGGACTTGGAGTGGCCCTTGCGGAGATGGGAAGGTGCGCTGCCAGAGAAGCAGCACAGGCCGGCCAGGCAGCGCTCAGTGCCTGAGTGAGGTGGGAGAGTATGAATGTGTGATGAAAGCAGGCGGCCCTGCGGGAGGAAAGACTCGAAGGGGAGGCTAGAAGGATCGAAAAGAACCGGGTTCCTCGGCCACTTGCCGAACTCAGGGATGATTATGGACTAGAAGGAGTCTTCATAAGCCCATCAGCCAGATCTTCGCCACTCCTGAACTCAGCCGACCATAGGACTTTACCCTCCAGAACCGAGTATGTATTAAGAGGAGACTGGTGTTATCCAGGTCACGTGGAGGAGAATTTAAAATCCAACTATTGTCTAGCCTTTATATTCATGTATGAGGAGGAACTGATTTGGGCTGCGGGGACAGGTAAGCCAAACGGGGCAACGAGGAGTAACCGGGTGCAGACTGGATGCTTCTGTTTCTCACGTCCTAGGTCGGGACTTCTCTCACGATGAAACGTTGGATGTCCCAACACAAGTTGAGCTGCTCATCAAACAAGCAACTTCCCATGAAAACCTCTGCCAGTGCTACATCGGCTGGTGAGTGGCCTGTCAAAGCACCTCTGTTCAGATGAGCAATCAGGACCCCACCCTGTGCCCCAAACCCAGAGTCACAGAAGAAGATTTGGGCGGGGGTGGGGGGGCAGTATCCATAAAGGGAAATCGTGTTTCAAATCTCTTTTAAAAAAAGTTTGTATTCTCTGTGCTCATTGTTCCAAAAAGGAGAAAATGGAGAAATGCGGATGTGCATTTGGAAGGCAAACGCCAAAATAAATTAAAATTACATTTTATATTGGTTTAGAAGAATAGGTGAGGCCCCCTTATTTGGGGTGGGGGGGTTCTTTTGGGATTTTTGCTGTCGATTCAGAGATACGGGAAGGGTAGGAGAAGAAACCAAAGCAGAGACAGAGAGAAGGAGATGAAAAGGCAAATTTATCATCCAGGATTGTAACCTCAAGGACCACTCTGGGGTCTGCTTTGATTAATCGCCCGAGGCACGCTTGAAGGTAGAAACTTGAGAGAGAGGGTGGCGGGGAGGCGCCCTTCTGGGACCACAGCAGGCGTCAGCCCTGGACTGGAAATTATGAGCGTGTCCTGCACAATTAGGTGTGAAAGATCTCAGGGGACGTCCCAGGGGTTGTCAGACCTTGCTCTTTCCATTTTCAATGTATCCACGTAAAGCTTTGAAGAAGCCCAAATTATTAAAATACTCCTTTTCTCTCTGTCTTCTTAGGTGTCCTTTCTGGTAACTAGAGGCCCAGACATGCCCACAGCATTTCTCTTGAGGCTTTTGTACTTTGGTATATGCTTCCACTAAACTGAAGCCATGGTGAGAAAGTTCAGCTCTGTTAAATATTTTGAAATGTAAATGAAAAGAACTACTGTATATTAAAAGTTGGTTTGAACCAACTTTCTAGCTGCTGTTGAAGAATATATTGTCAGAAACACAAGGCTTGATTTGGTTCCCAGGACAGTAAACGCAGTAATACTACAGAAATCAAGCCATTGATTTTGGGGAACAGAAGATTTCATAACTTTAGAAATACGGGTTTTGACTTAACTCACAGAAGAACTCGTAAGCGTTTGCTGACAGAAGAATGGCCTAGTCGATGCTCTCGACATGGACACAGCAAACTCAGCACAGTCATGAAGCCTCAGGTCCTGGAGGACACGGATTAGGGTTCTGAACTGTAAGGAAGCAGGAGAAGTTGACTTGGTCACCTTCGCCCATCTCATTACCTCACTGGTCCATGGACGGCAGCAACAACCCTTGCACGATGGGCCAAAATGGATGGAAAAGGTCTGTCTTCTGCCTCACCCGTGATGCTGCACCGTACACACTTCAAGACTGGAGCCACTCGGAGGGGAGTTTCTTCAGATCGCCGGGCGGCCTCGGCTGAGCAGATACACGGAGCGGATCACAGAGCAGTAGGAGGCCCACACTGGCCTCCCCAGCATGGTTCTGGGATGTTTTCAGTGACGTCTGAACGCTCTGTGTTTAGAGCAAGGCCTTGGAATACAGGAATGCTGTCATGGAGGTGCTGACACAGAGGGGGATGGTCTAGTACATGTTGGGAATTAGGAGCAAAAGAAATATTAAACTAAATGCACAAAATATAAAGTGTAGCCATGTCTAGACACCATGTTGTATCTGAATAATTTTTGTGCCAATAAATGACATCAGAATTTTAAAAACATGCATATGAGTGGCTTTTTATTCCTACTTATTAGTTCATAAAGGAAGCAGTTACTTCTTCAACATTCGTTAACACTGAGTACTGGGACTGTGCAGGACAAGGGTCTACGTGACGTGGTCTCCATCCTTGGCTTGTTCACGGCCAGACGAGGTGGAGCCGGCATCTCAGGAGCGGACTGATAAAGCCACCGGGCTGCGTGGTGAGGAGAGCCACGTGCAGGGCGCTAGCCTTGGGTGGGGTCACTGATTCCACTGGGCAAACCAGGAAAGCCTCACAGAAAGTGGGGACACTTGCCGAGGGTCTTAAAGGAGGAGTGGGAGTTTTTCAGATGAAGCAAGTGAGGATGTTCTCAGCAGAAAAGAAGTATGAAAGCACAATATTGTGCAGGAATGGCAAGTGTTAACTTGAACCATATTAGATTGTAGATATTCGGCCATTTTTATATGTGAAACAGCAGTTTCACACACTTGGACCTCATGGTTCAGCATGTCTGGCTCAGTGGTCAGTGGGAAATAAAAGGAATAATAGTTAAAAGAATAATAGGAACTAAAAGGAGGCTAGAAAGTAGAACCAGGCCAGACTGGCCTGCCTCACAGTTCAGCAGCAAGGAGTTTGAACCTGATGCTGTGGACAACAGGGAGGGAACCACGTGAAGTTTTAAAACAGAGAAATAGAACCTGAGTAGTGTTTTTAAGAGAAACTGGTATCAAACAGGTGGAAAGAAAATTAAAAGCTAGTAAGGCCTAGTAAAACTGTTGGAATAATGGAGAGGAGGGAACTGGCAAGTACTAGATACAGATTCCTCTGAAGAGAAAGCATGCCTACAGAGTTCTTCCAAATTCCTGTGGGCCATAGCTACCCAGTAAGAAATACTGAATCATACAAGCTATTTAAGGAACTTGTAAAATGGACCTAGAGATTATCATACTAAGTGAAGTAAGTCAGAAAGACAAATACCATATGATATTACTTATATGTGGAATCTAAAGTACAACACAGGGACTTCCCTGGTGGTCCAGTGGGTAAGACTCCAAGCTCCCAATGCAAGGGGCCCGGGTTCCATCCCTGGTCGGGGAACTAGATCCCGCATGTGTGCCGCAACTGAGTCCGCACGCCGCAATGAAGATCCCAAGTGCCACAACTAAGACCCGGCACAGCCAAAATTAAATAAATATTTAAAAAATAAAATACAATACAAACGAACATATCTACAAAACTGACACAGACTCACAGACTCACTCTGTTCATAGAGAAAAGACTTGTTTGCCAAGGGGGAGGAGAGGTGGGATAGGGAAGGATTGGGAGTTTGGGATTAACAGATGCAAAGTATTATATATAGAATGGATAAACAACAAGGTCCTACTGTATAGCATGGGGAACTATAGTCAATAACCTGTGATAAACCATAATGGAAAAGAATATTAAAAAGTATATATATGCATAACTAAAGCACTGCTGTACAGCAGAAATTAACACATTGTAAATCAACTCTACTTCAATAAAATTTTTTTTTTAATTTGTAATAGGGGGAGCAAGAGAATTATAAGGCCAGGAACCATATCTTGTGGGAATTCACATCCCCAAAATCTGCCAGAAGATCAGCCCACAGCAGTGCTCCATAAACATTTGTTGGAGGGTTCCTCTATTAAAAACAAAGATGG
This sequence comes from Globicephala melas, assembly GCF_963455315.2. Classification (NCBI taxonomy): domain Eukaryota; kingdom Metazoa; phylum Chordata; class Mammalia; order Artiodactyla; family Delphinidae; genus Globicephala; species Globicephala melas. Next base: position 179,437,476 of record NC_083314.1, read on the forward strand.
AATTCCCTGGTGGGCCAGTGGTTAGGACTCCGCCCTTCCATTGCAGGGGACATGGGTTCAATCCCTGATCAGGGAACTAAGATCCTGCATGCCACATCGAGGCCAAAACCAAACAAAAGATGGGTTTAAATCTCAACAGTGATAAAACAGTTTTAACCCTCACAGCTAGAAAGTCTCATACCTTCAGATTTTCTGTAACTATCCTAAACTATGTATCAACTATTTTGCTCCTGAAAATATGATCAGATTCTATATGAAATAACTATCAATGACTACAGCGATACCATTCACAAAAGATAAAGGCCATGGGAAATAACGGACTCAGGAAAATGGTGGCCATCAGTGGTAAGGACATATTCTTTAGGGCATGAGAGTCCTTGGGATTAAGATGTTTGGTGAATCCAATGGTTTTTTTTGTTGTGTTTTGTTTTTTCTTTTTGGCCACACAACCTGCAGGATCTTAGTTCCCCGACCAGGGATTGAACCCATGCCCCCTGCAGTGGAGGTGCAGAGTCCTAATCGCTGGACTGCCAGGGAATCCCTCCAATGGGTTTTAAGTTATACCTAAGCAAAACCTCTGACTTTGTTGAAATGAGTTACCAGAAGAAGGTGAGATGCTAACGGAGGCCTTAAAAGACAGTCTAATTCCCCTATCGATCCAGGATAGTTTCATGTAAGATGTGTGAAGGGAGGGCCTTAAATCTCTTGGAGGCAGGTAAAGCAGTAAGAGTCAAGGCTGTGGTATCAAATTACCTAGTTTCAAATCTCAACGCCGTCTCATCCTATCTGTGTGACTTTGGATAAGTTACTTAATCTCTGTGTTTGTTTCCTCCATTGAAAATGTGGATCTACCCCAGAAGGTTGTTTTGAGGATGACCTAATCCATGTAAAGCACTCAGCACAGCCTAGGTTGAACTATATGAATTAAGTGCTCAAAATATTAGTTGTAAAAATGAACTACTCTAGCCTCGGCCTTTGTTCGGCCAGGGTACCTGTGTACCTGAGGAACACAAATGGGGGGCAGGGAGAATGAAAAACAAGCATTCTGTTAATAAGATATTCTGATTAACAGCTAACATGGGAATTCCCTGCAGTCAAGTGGTTAGGACTCCAGCGCTTTCACTGCTGGGGCCCGGGTTCAGTCCCTGTTTGGGGAACTAAGATCCTAACAGCCGTGAGGTGCAGCCAAAAAAAAAAGATAACAGCTAACATTTACTAAGCCAAACAAATTGTATTAAGGGTGTGCCACTCCTGATCTTAGGAAAGAGCACACACCCTACCGGGTTTCCCAAATCCACCCCTGAGCTGCCCAATACTGCCAACCTCCTAACAAGAGCTCTTCCAGGCATTCATGTAAGAAATGTTTGAGTTCACACTAAGTGCTTTAAGACGTGGATGGGGAGGAACCTTTGATTGGAGGCGTTCCAGAGAACTGGAGGTAACTACGGTAGGAACATATAGACGCCTTTTCTAATAGTTTACCTATAAAGGGCAAGAGGAATGTTACAGGGGCTGGAAGGAAGTGTGGGGTGGAGTGTTGTTTTCTAGCTTGTCTTTTATTTGGGAGAGATGCCAGAATACTTGTAGTTTGTTAGGGATGAACCAGCAGCGAGGGAAAAGATAGATGACGCCAGAGAGGGGATAACTGCAGGAGTCAAATCAAGTGAGTGAGGGGGCCACGGAACCAGAGCCTGGGAGGAGCAAGCTTTAAATATAAGAATAATTGGGTCCTCCAGGTCTTACCGTAAATCACTGGGTTGCTGTCATGAAATAATACGAAGTTAAAGAAAAACGTCAAATTCCCCGGGTGGGGTACTCAGCTGATACCGCCCCAACTCAAGAATAGCCTTCGCACATGCGCAGTGCGTGCACGTCGCGTTGGCTGAGGCACTCTCGCGAGAAAAGCCGTGCAAGCCGGAAAAATGGCGCTTCCCAGTCCCCGAGAGTCCAAGGCCCAGTCGGCGACAAGCGCTACCGAGTCTGACGGGGAGATGGTGCTGCCCGGCTTCCCCGATGCAGACAGCTTCGTGAAGGTGAGCTCGTGAGGCCTCGGGGGCACAGGGAGCCGCCCGCGGCTGACCGGAAGCAGGCGCAGACCCTCTAGGAGGCCGCCCACGCGGCCGCGCGCATGCTGCAGCGGAGCCTCGGGAGGGGGTCTAGGGGCCGCTCCCCGCGCCGGGCACAGTCTTCATCCTCCGGGGATGGGGCCTCGCACGCTGACACCCGGGGACGCCACACTCCCCCGGGTCCTTGATCTTCCGTTTGAGCCCATGTAGTCCCGAGTATGGAGAACCGTCTCCGCCTCGTGGGAAGGGCTTTCTGGTCACCCTGATGTCCCCAGCCTTCGCGACCCCGACCCCGCCCAGGTCTGAGCCACCCGACCAACTCTCCAGAGAGACTTGGCTGCTTTACGCCTCCCGCGGCCGGGATGGCGCTTCTTCCCTCTCTTGAGGGCCAATCCTACATAATCCCAACCCCTGGGTTTAATGTCACCTGTTACAGCTGCCACCGAGTGTCCCTCCTGGAGGTGCCATAGAACATTTATCAATGCCTCCTCGAAGGAACATAGAGTTCATTTACATTATTTGTCTATTGGTGCTTAAATATGAACAAACCAACCTGGGATTAAACACCTCATGCATAGCTCTTCCAAGACCATGAAACTAAAATAGTTTGTAAGTTAGCACTACAGATCCTCCAAAACGCCACTCACATTATATCTAATTCATCATTAGCAGATGTTGTTATTAATTCATTTATTTGGTTCTGAATAGTTCCTGGGCCACTAGCCATGGTCCTGATTGGGTGGCTCAGTGCTACCATGTACCCCACCATGATTCAAGTTCCCATCTTTCTCTCTCTTTTTTTTTTCTTGGAAAACATTTATTACACAACTCACAGTAATGTCACTTGGCCTTGATATGACCAACTGTCATTTACCTATGACAGCCACTTCAGGTTTTTTCTCATTATCACACAACAGTTAAAATAGAGACCTACTTGGCACTAACTGAGCCATAAACACTAGTCCAGCTGTGGACAGTAGCCATTCTAAATTGCTTATCCAAAAGATCTAGAATATTCTTATATTGTCTTTTTTTTCTTTTTTTTGCTGCACCATATGGCTCATGCCACACCACGTGGCTCGTGCCCCTTGCAGTGGAAGCATAGAGTCTTAACCACTGGACCGCCAGGGAAGTCCCTTATACTTTTTTTTTATTATTATTATTATTTATTTTTGGCTGCGTTGGGTCTTCATTGCTGCACGCGGGCTTCCTCTAGTTGCGGTGAGCGCAGGCTGCTCTTGGTTGCGGTGCGCGGGCTTCTCTTGTTGTGGAGCATGGGCTCTGGGCGCAGGGGCTTCAGTGGTTGTGGCACGCAGGCTCTAGAGCACAGGCTCAGTAGTTGTGGCGCATGGGCTTAGTTGCTCCGCGGCATGTGGGATCTTCCCGGACCAGGGCACGAACCCATGTCCCCTGCATTGGCAGGCGGACTCTCAACCGCTGCGCTACCAGGGAAGCCCTTTTTTTTTCTTCTTCTTCTTTTAATAATGAGAGATTACATCTATTTATTTATTTACTTTTTTGGCTGCCTTGGGTCTTCGTTGCTGCACACAGGCTTTCTCTAGTTGCAGTGAGCGGGGGCTACTCTTTATTGTGGTGCACGGGCTTCTCATTGCAGTGGCCTCTCTTGTTGCAGAGCATGGGCTCTAGGCACACAGGCTTCAGTAGTTGTGGCACGCAGGCTCAGTAGTTGTGGCTTGTGGGCTCTAGAGCGCAGGCTCAGTAGTTGTGGCACACAGGCTTAGTTGCTCCGCGGCATGTGGGATCTTCCCGGACCAGGGCTTGAACCCGTGTCCCCTGCATCGGGAACCCGTGTCCCCTACATCGGCAGGCAGATGCTTAACCACTGCGCCACCAGGGAAGTCCCCCTTATGCCTATTTTTCAAAGGCGGAAACTAAGGTTCAAATAAATAAAATAACTTGCCCAAGGTCACAGTCAATAGGTAGCAGAGCCAAGACTCAAACCCAGGCTGTTTTGAATATTAGTCATATTATATATGTATTTGTTCTTTCTCTCCCTACTCTCCCAAGAATGTAAGCTCCAAAACTTGGTTTCATGTTCACTGTTGTATCATAAGGGCTTGGTGTAAAATCGGCAGTAAGTGAATATTTGTTGGATGCATGAAGGTCTTCATCATCTAGCACAATTCATTATATATAGTAGATCCTGAAAAAAAATGAGTTGCTGAATGAATGGTGATCCGTGTCTAAAACATGCTTGTTTTTCTGGTTTTTGACAGTTTGCTCTTGGGGCAGTGGTGGCAGTCACCAAGGCATCTGGGGGCCTACCACAGTTTGGTGATGAGTATGATTTTTACCGAAGTTTTCCTGGCTTCCAGGCATTTTGTGAAACACAGGGAGACAGGTTGCTTCAGTGGTAAGTACTGTATATTGGTTTCTCATGTTGAAAAAAAAGACTATAAAGAAGTAGATGATTTTTCCTGAAATTTGTTTTTTTCTTACCATAATTTTCTGTGCTTTAGAGCTATAAAATGTAAAAATGAGACAGTGGGAAATGTTAATTAGGGAAATGTTACTTGGTAAATTTTGAGTTTTACTTTTAAAATATATATTGACTATTGCAGCTATAGACAATGAATCTTTTTTAATTAATATGGGACTTGAAAACCTAGATCCAAGATTCTCTCACACAACTTGGAAAGTCACAAGTATTAGCTTTCTTTTTCTTTTTAATCTAGTTTCTTTTTTAGTAATAACTTTCTAATAAGTGTATTAGGACAGGCATTACACAAACATTGATTTTGTTTAACTGTTGCATGACAGAATTAGAGAATCTGTTTTAGATTTCATGGTAAAACAATGAATGCAGAGTATATTATTTACTTAGTGTTATGTATTTTTTTTTTTAGAATTTAAAGGAAGCTTTGGGATAGTTTCTTCCACCCCCTCAAATAATAGATGAGAAAAATAAGTCTTAGTGAGATTCAGTGAATTGCCCAGTGCCATACAACTAGCAATGTTTTTTGCTAAAGGGTGCAGGTTTTATTAGCTTGATCAAAAAGTATTGGGAATAGTCTAAGCCAAGCCTTGGGAGCTTTCTCCTAGATTATAAACAAATGAATAAAAGTATACAAGCTGATTTTGGTTTTCCTGTCCTTTCTAGCATGAGTAGGGTAATGCAGTACCATGGATGTCGAAGCAACATTAAGGATCAGAATAAAGTGACTGAGCTGGAGGACAAGTTTGATTTGCTAGTTGATGCCAATGATGTTATTCTGGAAAGAGTGGTGAGTATTTCACATTACTCTTAAGGTTACTAACAGATGAAGAACTTTCGTATTATTAAATATGAAAAGAAACCCAAGCACCTTAGGAAATGAAAAGAAAGGAAGTTTAGCATTTCTGGCCTGTAATGACATTCCCTCCCTCTGCTAGTTGGCTTCTTCTTCCCAAAAATAACACAGTTGTCTTCAGATATATCACTTCAGAGTATCACTGCCCCGGGGAAAGGCTGTTTTTAAAGTGCTGTATTAGTAATCTACCTTCCAGATTTGCGAATCCCATTTTGTTGCAAGAGAAGAGGCCTCTGGATACAGATCCGAACCAAAATTTCGTCTATTTTTACTATTATCCACAGTCTGCTAAACACCTTGACTTGCATAATTGGAGGGAGATGTGAATCATTTGATCTAGCTGACTGTCTACTTACACCTAATACTACAGCATAACATTCTTTACAGAAATACACACAGATTGTCCAAAACACATCTAACTCTCAGCCATGTGACAGTCCTGCAGATATTTAAATCATGCTCTCCTGTCCCTTGAAGTCATCTCTTCCATGGTCTAAATGCCCACAGGTCTTTCAGTGGTTTCTCGTACTTTATGATTTCAAGTCCTGGCATTTATCAGCTGGGTGCACCTCTGTTAATGGTGCCCAAACTGAGATTCCACATCTTTATAAAGTAGACGAGGACGCGCTTCATTCTCACTCTAAATACCGCACCTCTGTGTTTAATACAGTCTAGGGTCTTTTTAATTATTTTAGTGGGCCACAGCATACTGTTGAATCACTTTTGAATTTTCAGCCCAATTCAGAACTGTAAAGAGACTTGATCAAGGGTAGGGAGTGCCTGATAACAGCCCTGTCATTGAGCAAATAATGCTTCATTTATTTGCGATTGATGACTCTCTAATCACCTCTGCTACAGTGATCCACCCTTATAAGTGTGTACTCTCGCACATAATTCTCTGAATGTATTTCGTAAAAATTTTAGGTAATTAGCTCTGTTAACCCTGAAAGGAAGATACTAAATTAATGTCTCTTTTACTCTTAGGGCATTTTACTGGATGAAGCATCAGGTGTGAATAAGAATCAACAACCTGTCCTCCCTGCAGGATTGCAGGTCCCTAAAACCATAGTGTCCAGCTGGAACCGGAAGGTGAGGGCTGCTTTTCAGGTGAACTAGAGCTTTCAGTGTCAGCTTTGCAGTAGGGCCCTTGCCCATTCTGATTTGCATTTCTGTTTTAACTTATTGGACACAGAACTGGCCACTGCCTAAGTTGTTCTCATAAATAGACACAACCTAATTACACCCTCTTGTCTAACCCCCCAGTCTCACACACACAGACATTCTTAAATGAGTGGTCTTTGGAAGGCATAAATTGGAATTTATTCTAATTCATCAAGTTGC